>NC_142874.1:47350939-47655314 GCF_051225735.1 Oryctolagus cuniculus | reverse complement strand
TACAATCCTTACACTAGCTCCAGCTTCCCTCCTTATATTTCCAGGCCATGGTTCCAAGAAGGAGAACCCAGGAGGAAATTAGCAGTCTCTGAGGTGAGGAAATGGAGCAGAGATCCTGGGGAGACCAAGGCAATCAGAGCTTGCAACTAGTGGACTGAGTGTTTTGTACCCCACACCCAAATTCATATGCTGAAGCCTAATCTCCAATGTGATGGCTGTCAAAGGCAAGGCCTTGGCAAAGTCTTCATTTCATGAGGGTGGAACCTGGTAAAGTCTTCATTAATGAGGGTGGAAGCCTCGCAAGAGATGATCTATTTCTTCCGTGTGAAGACACAACAAATAGGAGTTCATTTGCAAACCAAAAGATGTTGACTAGCACCCTGGTCTACGACTTCCTAACCTCCAGAACTGTGAGAAATAACGATGTCATATTTAAGTCACCTAGTCTATGGTGATTTGCATAGGTAATACAACAGACCGAGCAGACTGAGACAAGTGTGCTGGAGAGGAGAGAGGCAGACCACAAGGTCCTGCCAATCTGTACAGGTCAATCTCAAGTATTTGGTCAAGTTCAGATCAGAGCATCTATGTAAGGAAACTACCTAATAAAGGAAATACCAAAATTCCCACGAGTGAACAATACACGGTGTCCACAGAAGGCCGAGAGTACCACCTGTTATCATGTCAATCTCAAGTATTTGGTCAAGTTCAGATCAGAGCATCTGTGTAAGGAAACTACCTAATAAAGGAAATACCAAAATTCTCACAAGTGAACAATACACAGTGTCCACAGAAGGCCGAGAGTACCACCTGTTATCATTAGCCATACTGGAAAATTTCTTAATTCACAGGAATTGGGTAGAAGGGTCAAACCTCACAGGTGATTTATAGACTGAACTAGGCTCAGAGCCTCACTAACAGATAATAAAAGCAAGACCTGAAAGGATCTATTTCCATTTGACTTTACTGCATTTCAAAAGCAAGCTCAAGGGTACCTATGGAAACACAGAACTATTCAGCATCAAAACAAAACAAAACAAAACCAGGTAAAATTCAGTGTCTGGCATCTAATAAAAATTATAAAACATGCAAGAAACCATTAGGAGGACAAAAATCATTCAAAATGGACCCAGAACTGACACAGTTGTTACAATTAGGAATAAAGATATTAAAATAATTACTGTAACTGTATTTTAGACATTAAGAATGCTTAGTAGAGACATGAAAAGCAAAAACGTACGATTTAGAAGATGAAGTAGTGGATACTACTCAAAATAAAATGAAGAAAAAGAGTTAAAAATATGAACAGATTTGAGCTGCAGCACACCTTTAAGAAACAATACAGCAGTTCCTCCTTGTCCAAGGGAGACACATTCCAAGACTCCCAAGGATGCCTGAAGCTGTGGCTGGTATTCCCAAACCCTACATATAGGAAGGGTCTCCAAATGTTTTATGGAAAAGGTTGGTGCTGTGGCACAGTGGGTTAAGCCACCACCTGTTTCACTGGCATCCCATATGAGCACCAGTTCAAATCCTGGCTGCTCCAGTTCTGATCCAGCTCCTTGCTAATGGGCCTGGAAGGCAATAGAAGATGGCCCAAGTACTTGGGCCCCTGCCACCCATGGGAGATGTGCATTGGACTTCCAGGATCCTGGCTTTGGCCTGGTGCAGCCCTGGCCCTGTGGCTCATTGGAGAGTGAAACAGCAGCTGGAAGATCTCTCTCTCTCCCTCTCTCTCTCTCTCTCGCAAACACATAAATACATCTTTATAAAATATGGAAAATGTATATTTTGAAAACAACTATGGTTGTATTTCATTTTTTTGCACTAACATAAACATCTTTTAATTCCATATTTAGGTACCAAGTGCCAAATGGGTGGGTAGCACACATGGATATGCTGGACAAAGGGATGTATTCACATTCTGGGTTTGATGGAGTGGGACAGGTGCAAGATTTTATCACACTACTCAGAAGAGCAAGCATTTAAAATTTATAAATTATTTATTTTTGGGATTTTCTACTTAATATTTTTGGACCACAGTTGACTGTGGGTAACTGAAATCTCAGAAAGCAAAGGTGTGGATAAGGAGGGGCTACTGCCTCATACATGTTATTGGAGTTCTGGAAGGAGATGGAGTGCGGGTGAATTGTGCTTCTTTTTTCCCTAATGCAATTACTGCTGAAAAATTTCCTTAATAGATGAACTCCATAATTCCATAGATAAACCAGGATCATCCAACCCAGGCTTAGGAAATGTGGAGTACTGTAAGAAAAAGAAAAAAGCTTAAAAACAATCTCCATCAAACTGAGAACTCTAAATATCTTGCAAAAAGGAAGGCAAAAGCAAAGACTTTCCAGGTGGTCAAAGGATGAAGCTATTCATCAGCAGTAGACCTGCCCTACAGGAACTGACCCAGTCCTCAGGGAGAAGGAAATGATGCCAGATGAAATCTTGAAATACGCGGAGGAACAAAAAACATCAAGTGCAAAGTATACAGGAAAGATAAAATATTTTAAATTATGAAATTTCTCTAAATGAAATGGCACTGTTTAAACAAAAACAGAAATAATAGAGTGTGGGACTTGTAAAACATGTGCATTACATAATAACATTTTGATCAACAATGGACTATATATGACAGTTGTCTGGTATGATTACATCACCTAGTAACATCATAGCTGTCTTAGTTTGAATAAATACACTCATTGATGCTTGCACAATGACAAAATTGCCCAACAACACATTTCTCACAACATGACACCATCATTAAGCAACTCGTGGCTGTATACGTACAAGTAAAATGTATGACTACAATAGTGCAAAGGTTGGAAGGGGGAGAAATGGAAGTATGTTATCATAACATTGTATGTTGAATGATCTAAGACTTCCTGAAGCTAGACTAATAAATGAAAGATGCACAGTGGTCATTACTTTTGTTTTTTTGCATCTTAGTTTATACTTTTCACTTGAACTTTTGCTTAAAAAGAAATGAATGGGTCTATTTAAAACAATATAATGAGAAAATAAAATTTTAAATAAATAGCATTTTCCAAATGACCTATGTGTTTGCTAAAGTATGGTCCCCAAACCAGCAGCATCAGCATTACCTGAAACTTGTTAAAAATGCAGAATTTCAGGCTCCTCTTCAGACCCAGTAAATCAAAATCTGCATTTTAACAGGATCTCACAGTGATTCATTAGCTCATTAAAGCTTCAGAACAGTTGTTTTATATAACCTTACTCTTATTTATACTGAACTGTTTAAGGTAGGAGCAAGAGAGCACGCTCCATCAGGGAGATGTAGTGGCTGCTTCTCTTTCATTCAGTTGCAACCTTCAGATCATAAATAAAAATAAAATTTGTTTCTATGGATTGGGCATGTGTTTTGGACTAGGGAATGTGGTTAGTACTTCATTCAAACCTCCCAACCACCCTATGCTCTAGGTATTACTCCTGTTGCAAAGAGAGGAAACTAAATGTTGGAGAGATGAACTTGCTCAGTATCACAGAGCTGCTCATTGGTTCATTAGAGATTCAAACCCAGGTTAGTTTGATGTTAAGCCCAGGCTCAGAGCTTCTCAATTTGAATTCAGAAAAAGGGAGGGGAGGAACAAGAAAGCCTCTCAGACACGTATATTGTGTTAGGCTTGGAGAGGTTGATTTATTTGACTCTGTGGCAAGAACTGCTGTGGCAAACCTATTTAGTTCTTAATCGTTGTTTCTCTATTTAATTTCTTGTCTTTTAGAGACTCTTTCTAATGCAGCAGTTTTAAAAAAAATAGCTACATACCCCAGGGATCTCCCTGCAAACCACTAATCTGACATGTAGGGCATGACAACTGAGCTTGGACTGGTGAGAAATCTAATCCAGGGTTTCCATCATGCAAGTTGTTGCCTTTATTTCATTATACTTTGGCTGGACCCCTAATGGATTCAGCTTCATAAAGTCAGAAAAAGAGGAAAAGAAAGCAATTTATTCATGTTTTCATTGGCGCTCACTGCAGACATGAAATTTCTCTAAAAATGCAAATCGTTTGGTGCCACACAAGTGAAACTCAGTAGCTAAAGCTCTTAGAGGAAAATGCTTTCCCAGGGCTAATGTTTTTTATGCCCAGTGATTGAATAAATCGATCCATTTATTACAACATCTTCACTTAAGTTTTTTTTTTATCCCTAGATGAATGTATCTAAGGGTACTCGAAGACTTTTCTTTATCACTGAGAAAATTGATTACACTTGTTAATTTGGCCATTAATCCTAGATGTATCAAAATAAATACCATAAACAAGTGTAGAAGAAATCAATGTAGATCTGGTCAATATCAAATTGATCAAAAAAGGATTTAGTAAGACTCCAAGATGTAAAATACTAATGTTCAGACTAAGCCCTTACTTATGTAATATGACATTAGACAAGCTCAGTATAAACCTGGAAGAAACTATTTCTGAAAACAGAAATGGTGCACTTTTGTTGTATTAAAGAAAAATCCCCAGAAGGCCTACCTATCCAAGGTATTTAATGTGAACATTCATTTTTAAAAGATTTCTTGTCTTTGGTTCAGCCATTCTTGTTAATTCATGGGGCACCATATCACAGCTGTTTTTTATGTTACATAAAGCAAAAATTACACTTAACAACTGTAAGGTTAGTCATAAAAAATAGATAAAACAACACTCTTAAAAGCCAAGTTATCACAAGAAAAGGCTATCAGTCATTCTTTTTTAGAGAAGGTGAGGACAATGAGAAATAAAAATCATACACAAAGACTCCTGAAATGCCACTTAGACTGGCTCTGTGCCATTACGACATGTGTTTAGTAGAACTCAAGTAGCAAACCAAGCGCTCAGCGGACACTCTTTTGGCTAAATGTATTTTTAAATTTAACTTGTATGACAATGAATGAGACGGAGATTCACTCTAGTTCACTCTCAGAATGTCACAAATTTTAAACTGTTTTTTTCCAGTAGTGGATATAGTTTATTTTGAATATATGCTGTGCCAGTTACAAATCCCTATTTGTGATGAATTAAACAGATACTCATTGAGTCCTTACTAGGTGAAAACACATATGTGGGATAGGTGCTAGGGTACAGCTTATAGCAGTATTCAAGTATGGTCTTTCAGAAAGGAAATTTTAATGTCCAGTTTTTATGAAAAATTTCATAGAGGGCACAGGGTTTCAAAGACAAATATTGACTTTAATAGAATACATGTAAATACTTGTCTCTAGAAAAAATAGCTTGCTGAGTTTTTCACAGTTGGACTCAAATTGTTTGACAGCAAGATTTGTGGGTCATAAATTTAAGAAACAACGTGTGCATATTCTATAATTATGTATGTTCATATATATGCATACTTTTGTTCATTTTCAAATGGCAGAGAGAAGGAGAGAGGGTGAGCACTCCTATCTGTGGATTCACTCCTGAAATGCTCATAATGGCTGGGGCTGAAGCCAGGAACAGGGAACTCAATTTCCCACTTGGGTGGCAAGGATCCAATTATCTGAGACATCACTTACTTGTTGGCTTCCAGGGTCTGCATTAGCAGGAAGGTGGAATTGGAAGATGGCACCAGGAATCGAATGGAGGTCCTCTGACATGGGACATGTTACCTTATTCAGGGTTGAGTGATACTTTTCCATTAAGATGGTACACAATATACACATTGTATTTGGAATGATGTGAAAGGGAATCTACTGTGTTATACATAGCACTGATGACTCTGAGACAGAGGTTCCTGCACTTTTTAAGAAACAATATATATTGCATATTATTCCTTTCTCTATCTCTAAATTGACTTTACTTTGTTGAGTAGTTTTGGGTTCACAAAAAAACTGCATGGAAGCCACAGAGAGTCCCCAAATAGCCCCCACCTCCACACATGTACAACCTCCTCTACTATGGATACAGGCAGCAAAGCAGTACTTATTTTAATAGAAAACTTTTATTTAATAAATATAAATTTCAAAAGTACAACTTTTGGATTATAGTGGTTCTTCCCTCCATAACCACCCTCCCACCCACAAATCATCCCATCTCCTACTTCCTCTCCCATCCCATTCTTCATTAGGATTCATTTTTAATTATCTTTATATACCGAAAATCAACTTAGTGTATACTAAGTATAAGTAAAGATTTTAACAGTCTGCACCCACACAGACACACAAAGTATAAAGTACTATTTGAAGACAGGTTTTAGCGTTAATTCTCATAGTACAGCACATTAAGGACAGAGGTCCTACATGGGGAGTAAGTGCACAGTGACTTCTGTTGTTGATTTAACAATTGACACTCTTACTTATGACGTCAGTAATCACCCGAGGCTCTTATCATGAGCTGCCAAGGCTAGGGAAACCTCTTGAGTTCACAAACTCTGACCTTATTTAGACAGGGCCATAGTCAAAGTGGAAGTTCTCTCCTCCCTTCAGGGAAGGGTACCTCCTTCTTTGATGGCCCCTTCTTTCCACCAGAGCAGTACATTTATTACAGTTGATGAACTTACACACACCATTACCACTCAAGGTCTGCAGTTTCCATCAGGATTCACTGTTGGTGTTGTACATTCATTGGGTTTTGACAAGCTTTGACACAGACCCACATCACAATATCGTACAGACTAGCTGCACTGTTCTAAAGTTTTTCTGTGTTCTGTCAATTCATCCCTCCCTTCCTCCTTCACAAGCCCTGGCAACCAATGACATCATTTTGGCTTTTCCAGAATGTCCAATAGCTGGAAGATAGCCTTTTCATGATGGCTTTTTTCACTTAGTAACATGCATTTCAGTTTCCTCAATGTCTTTTCATAACTTGATAGCTCATTTCTTTTTAGTGCTAAGTGATATTCCATTGTCTGGATGTGCCATGTGCCACAGTTCATTTATTCACCTATGAAGGATACCTGGTGGCTTGCAAGTTTTGGAAATTATGAATAAAGCTCTATAAACATCAGTGTGTACGTGTTTACTTGAACATAGGTTTCAATTCATTTGGGTAAATATCAAACAATATGATTTCTACATTGTATAGTAAGAGTATATTTAGTTTTGTAATGAATTGATAAACTTATCTTCTCATTATCTTGATAATTCTTTTTTAGTTACAACTAGAGTTACTTTATTCCTTAGTCACAGTGGAATAAGATTTCATGGGTGGATTTTCTATCACTTAACTAGTCATTAAGTGTTCTGTTGAACATTTAAGTTGTTTGCAATATTTTATTTTATTTTTAAATAAAGGTTTATTTTATTTGAAAGGCAGAGTAAGAGAGAGAGAGAGAGGAAGAGACAGAGACAAAGAGAAAGAGAAAGGGAGAGAGAGAGAGAGAGAGAGAGAGAGAGAGAGGATTGATCTTCCACCCATTGCTTCACTCCACAAATGGCTGCAACAGCCAGGACTGGGCCAGACTGAATCCAGGAACCAGGAGATTCTTCCTGGTCTACCACATGAGGGCAGGGACCCAAGGAATTGTGCTGTCTTCCACTGCTTTCCCAGGCACACTAGCAGGGATCTGGATCAGAAATGGAGCAGTCAGGACTCAAATCGGTACCCATATGGGATGCCAGTGCTATAGGCGGTGCCTTAACCCACTATGCCACAGCACTGGCCCCTGAAATATTTTATTATTATAATGCTGTAAATAAACCTTTATACATAGTTAAGGCATTCTTTGCTCATCTTTCTTTTTTCTTTATTTATTTTATTTAATAAATGTAAATTTACAAAGTACAACTTTGGCATTGTTGTGGCTTTTTCCCTTTAACCTCCCTCCCACCCACAGCCATCCCATCTCCCACTCCCTCTCCCATCCCACTCTTCATCAAGATTCATTTTCAATTATCTTTATGTGCAGAAGATCAACTTACAGTCTGAACTACTCCCCAGAGGTTATTAAGGTTCAATGCCTTGCTTTATCTAGCTCTGTCCTGAAACACTACCTCCTCTTGTCTACTCTACCTAAAACAGAATACTCCATTACATCATTCCCTGTCCACATGTGTTTTTTTTTTAATAATACGTTTTACTACCCAGTCATTTATGCTGTGTAGTTCCTCTCTAGTGAATAAACTCCAGTGGGGAAGTGACTTTGTTTTGTCTGCCTCTGTACCTTCCATGTCTCAGATAATGCCTGACATGTAGACATGCCTAATAAACAGTTCTTGAATGAATGAATGTGATAGTATCTGCTGAAGAAACATGGAATTATTGGGTCAAACCTTTGTACATTTAAAATTTTGATATTGCCAAAGTTTTTTCCCTAAGGGTTATATGTATTCTTTGGCTAGTAACTACTCATCAACAGATGTATTGCTTTATCTATCTTGCTGATCTAATAGCTCATAATTTACTTCCTATTCTTTCAGTTGACATTTCTCTTCTCATAATGTTCAGCATTTGCTTACATTAAAATATACTTTCCAGTTGCTCTTCATGTTTTCCTTTTTAAAGTTGGATAGCTGATGATTGGGCTAGGAGATCTTTATACATAAAAGAGATGCACCCTTTGTGAGATTTGCAGATTTTTTTCCAAGTTTGTTTTTAATCTTTATATGTGTTTATGGTATCTTTGGCCATGCGGAAATGTTTTATTTTTTTTTACAAAGATTTATTTATTTATTTGAAAGGCAGAGTTACAGAGAGGCAGAGGCAGAGGCAGAGGCAGAGAGAGACAGAGAGGACCAATCTTTTATCCACCAGTTCACTCCCCAGATGGTCACAAAGCCGGAGCTGAGCCAATCCCAAGCCAGGAGCCAGGAGTTTCTCCCAGGTTTCCCACATGGGTGCAGAGGCCTAAGCACTTGGGCCATCTTCTACTGCTTTCCCAGGCCATAGCAGAGAGCTGGATCAGAAGTGGAGCAGCAGGGACTTGAACCGGCGCCCATATGGGATGCTGGCACTGCTGGTAGTGGCTTTACCTGCTATGCCACAGAGCCAGCCCTGAAATGTTTTATTTTTATGAAGGTATGTTGTCATCTGTTCCATTATTTGGTTGTAGAGTTTGTTGGTTGCCTTGGTATCTTGGGTATTTTATGGGTTCAAAAAAGTATGTATTATTGTAAGGTTAGGATTTAATTAATTTTTTTTGAAGATTTATTTTTTTATTTGAAAGGTGGAGTTATGGAAAGGCAGAGGCAGAGGCAGAAAGAGACAGATCTTCCATCTGCTGGTTCATTCCCTAAATGGCTGCAATGGCTGGGGCTGGGCCCATCTGAAGCCAGGAGCCAGGAACTTCTTCTGGGTTTCCCTCACGGGTGCAGGGTCCCAAGGACTTAGGCCATCCTCTACTGCCTTCCCAGGCCATAGCAGAGAGCTGGATCAGAAGTGTGAACAGCCGGGTCTTGAACCAGTGCCCATATGGGATGCTGGCACTGCAGATAGTGGCTTTCCCTGCTATGTCACAGTGCCAGCTCTGGATTTATATTCTTTCAAGAATTCTACATGAAACTAGAATGGTATTGAGCTTTACACATGAATTTTGTACCTATACCCCTGACCAACAAACTCCCATTTTTTTTTAAATTTTATTTAGAGTATACATGTTTCATGTATTTCATGTTTACAGATTTAGGAACATAATGATACTTCCCACACTACCCTCCACTCCCACTCTTCCTCCTCCTTCATCTCCTAATCCCTCTCAATTTTTATAATGACCTATTTTCAGTTTAATTATATTCATAAGATTAACCCTATAAGGGGATTCCAATATGGTAGAATAGGGAATGATGTACTGTGCTAGGCTAGGGATAAATAGTAAAAAAAAAAAAAGAAAAAAAAAGGTACCCTGAAGTGTAGGGTAGATTTAGAGAAAACTGCACTTGAAATTCTATGAAAGAAAAAGGAATGCCATGGACCTGTGTGGAAGGAAGGTATAGGCACACAGCACGAACATGGACACAACACTTGTCTCCAATAGCCAAGAGCCGGAGCAGACAGCAGGTTGGAGATGGAGGTTAGACCGGAATGCAACAACCTGTGGTAATATAGCTGAAGGCAGAGTGTGGGGTGGAGTCCATCCTGGAGCCCTAGGGGCTAGCAATTACCCACAGACCCAGTGGAAGTAAAAGGGGCACATTTATCTCACACCATCCTCCACACGACAGCGCCCACTGCCTGATTGAGAAAGAATAGGCACCATTCTGGGCTTGGGCAGCAGATGTGAAAGCCTCTGAGCATACGCATAGCAACTGGCTGAGACAGGACACCATTTTCTCCGCAGTATTGGTGGCAGTGGCAGGGACAGGGCAACATTCAGCCAGTGGCTCTTGTGTACTTGTGATCCAGATTCCAGCAGAGGGAAAAATCTGAAGTCCTCACTGACTTTGAACCTGGCTGGCAGGACTGACAGGGGCCGGGTATCCATGTAGGACCATGAGGCCCCCCCAGCGTCTCAACATGCTAATAGGTTAAGGGGTTCACGCCACCTAAGTGGAGCTGGCTCAGGGAACATCTGCGTCTCTGTGGACCAGAGCGGGATCTCTGTACCCAGCAACTGTGGGACCCTTGTGGGCTGACACTGTGGAGACTTATGGCTGCACAAGAGGGTGCAGGGTGTAGCTGGGTCACTGGGCAATCACATGCTTGGAGCTCCTTGGTTGTCTGAGCAGGTCGTTGGAGCAGGAACTGTGTTAAGATAGAGGACTGTGCAGATCATTTGTGTGGTTTATATAGTGAAGTGGATGAGTATTGAACACACTGGGGGCGAATACCTGGGCATTGCTCAGCTTGGAGGAGAGGAGGTGAGGGAGTGATCACATCAACAGAAGATCTAACATGCCTGACATGGGTGTAACCATGGAGACACACCTCACCCTGGAGCACTGATCAGAACTCCCTAATCATACCCAACACACAACTTGTCCTGGTGTTCACTGAAAGTGCAGATATTCCACTAATCCTCAGCGGCATAGTTCAAAGATAAAAGCCATCAGAGGAAAAAACCAACAAGTAACTCTACAAATTCAGAAAAATAAATGAAGAAACTTAAGAAACAAGAATAAGGAAGAAATAATGACACCCCTCAAACAGCATTTCAATGTGAGAATATGAAAATGAAGAGATTGATAAAATGTTGGAAATGGAATTCAAAAGATTAATCATAGGATTACTCAAGGTTAAAGGGATCACATAAATAATATCAAGTGTCTGGTAATAACAGTAGATAGAATTAAAAAGGAGACAATGTTCCAACATGGGAAGCAGTCCACACAGCAGACTCAGAATGACAATCACTCTAAATAGCATTCTGACCTCAGAATCAGCCTTTAAGACATTCTGGTCTGGCTGAAAAGCCCATGAAAGCAGTTCAGGCATGGAAAGCCAAGACATTGTGGCAATAAAAATGTCCTAAATATGAAGGATATCTGTGAGTGAGAGCCCAATAGAAAGAAGGGGCCATCAAAGAAGGATGTACTTTTCTCTGAAAGGAAGAGAGAACTTCCATTTTGCTTCTGGCCTTGTCTAAATACTGATGGAGATTGTGGATTCAAAAGGCTTCCAAAGCCTTGGCAGCTCACATCAAGAGCTTTAGGTGATGACTGACATCATACATAAGAGTGTTAATTGTTAAAGTAACAACAGGAGTTGTTGTGCACTTCCTTCCCATGCAGGCCCTCTGTCCTCAGTGAGCTGAGAATGAGAATTAACTGTAAAACTTATTCTCAGTTTTTAAAAATATTTTGTGTGTATATGTGTGTGCAAATTGTTGAAATATTTATTTAGCATACAGTTGGTCTTCTGCATATAAAGTTAATTGAAAATAAATATTAATGGAGAATGGAACTGGGAATGGGAGAGGGAGGAGGATGTCGAGTGGGAGGGTGGGGATAGTGGGAAAAATCACTATATTCCTAAAGTTGTACTTATGAAATTTGTATTCATTAAATAAAATGTCTCTTTGGAAAAAAAAGTAATCAGAAGCGAATTCACAAACTAAAGAAAACCATACATGAAATGAATGAAATATTTTCCCATGAAATTGAGATTTTAAAGATAAATAAAAATGAAATATTAGAAATGAAGAATTTAATATATCAAATAAAAATTGCAATGGGAAGCCTTAACAACAGACTTGGTGAAACAGAAGAAAGAATATATGAACTAGAAGACAACTCTTTGGGAATCTTTCAGTGAGACACACACACACACACACACATGCACACACACACGAAGAAATTAGAAAACCTAAAAATAATTTTGGAGATTTATAGGATACTATCAAATGACCCACCATATGGTACTTAGGAATTCCTGAAGGTGTGGAAAGAGAGAATGGACAAGAAGGCTTATTTAGTGAAATAATTACAGAAAACTTTCCAAATTTGGAGAAAGAAAGGGATGTCCAAGTACAGGAAGCACATAGAACTAATAGATATGAACAGAAAAAGATTTTTTTTTATTTTTTATTTTTGACAGGCAGAGTGGACAGTGAGAGAGAGAGACAGAGAGAAAGGTCTTCCTTTGCCATTGGTTCACCCTCCAATGGCCGCCGCTGCAGCCGGCGCACCGCGCTGATCCGATGGCAGGAGCCAGGATCCAGGTGCTTTTCCTGGTCTCCCATGGGGTGCAGGGCCCAAGCACCTGGGCCATCCTCCACTGCACTCCCTGGCCATAGCCGAGAGCTGGCCTGGAAGAGGGGCAACCGGGACAGAATCCGGCGCCCCGACCGGGACTAGAACCCAGTGTGCCGGCGCCGCAAGGTGGAGGATTAGCCTATTGAGCCACGGCGCCGGCCAGAAAAAGATTTTAACCACAACACATTTTAGTGGAACTTTAAACAGTAAAACAGAGAGAAAAAATTATAAAATGTACATGAGAGAAATGTCAGAGTACTTTCAGATGATTTCCAATTAGACTTACAGCTGACTTATCAGAAACTCTGCAGTGTAGAAGAGAATGGTGAGACATTGTCCAAGTCTTAAGAGAAAAAAGCTGTCAACCCAGAATATTGTACCCTGCAGAGCTGTCATTTATGAATGAAGGTTAAATAAAGACCTTCCATAACCAACAGAAATTGAAAGAATTTGTCACCACTCATCCAGCCTTACAAAAAATGCTGATGGATATGTTACACACAGAAAAACAGAAAGATAGCCATCATTATGAAAGAAGGTGAAGGCAGAATATCCCCCAGTAAAGTACAGAGGAAATCCAAAGTAAACAATAAGAATATTTATGGAAAAATGGCAGGGCCAAATTGTGACTTATCAATAGTGTTGAATGTAAGTGGCCTTAACTCTCCAGTTCAAAGATACAGACTGGTAGACTGGATTAAAAAACAAGACACATCTATTTTATGCCTACAAGAAGCACATATTCCAACAAAGGTATCCACACACTGAAAGTGAAATCACGGAAAAAGATACTCCATGCTAATGAAAAGCAAAAATGGCAGGTGTAGTCATCCTAATATTGGATTTTGACACCAATACTGTTAAAAGATATGAAGAAGGGCACTATGTAATGATTAAGGGATCAATTCAAAAGGAAGTTGTGAATATAATAAATGTATATGCACTCAATGCCAGGTCACCTGTCTATTTAAAAGAAATGTTAATGGATCTAAAGGGAGACATAGATCTCAATACAATAGTAATGGGGAATTTCAACACCCCACTTTCATCAATGGACAGGTCAACTAAACAAGAAATTAACAAAGACACAACAGAGCTAATCAACACTATGGACTAAAAGGACCTAACTGATATCTACAGAACTTTTCTGTACCCAGGGTTGCAGAAATACACACTCTTCTCATCAGCACATGAAATGCTCACTATCATAGACCATATACTAGGCCATAAAACTAGTCAGATTAAAAAAAATCAAAATCATACCATGCATCATCTCTGACCACAATGAAATGAAGCTGGAAATAAAAAAACTCAAGAATCTCTAGGGAAAATTCAAACATTTGGAGACTGAACAACATGCTCCTGAATGAACAGTGGATCATAGAAGGAAGCAAAAGGGAAATAAAAAAAATTCTGGAAATGAAGATGACAATAGAATATCAAAACGTAAGGAATACAGCAAAGGCAGTGTTAAATGGGAAGTTTATAGCAATTGTGCCTACATGAAAAAATTGGAAAGGTACCAAAAAGTGAGCTATTAATGCATCTCAAGGACCTTGAAAAACAACAACAAACCAAATCCAAAATTAGTAGGAGGAACGAAATTATTAAAATTAGAGAAGAAATAAACAAAACTGAAATCCCTCAAAAATACAAAAGATTGGTGTAATGAAGAGCTGGCTTTTAGAAAAAATAAAATTGCTACATAATTGGCCCAACTAACCAAAAAAGAGGGAAAAGACCCAAATCAGTAAAAGCAGGGATTAAAGGGAAATTTAACAACAGATACCACAGGAATAAAAATAATCATCAGGAATTACTACAGAGAACTGTATGCCAACAAGTTGGGAAACCTAGAAGAAATGGATAGATTCCTGGACACATACAATATATCAAAACTGAGCCATGAAAACATATAAACAGACCAATAACTAAGATCAAGATTAAACAGTAATAAAGACCCTCCCAACAAAGAAAAGCCCAGGACTGGAGGGCTTCATTGATGAGTTTTATCAGACATTTAATGAAGAACTAATTCTAATTCTTCTCAATCTATTCAAAACAATTGAAAGAGAAGAAACCCTCACAAACTCCTTGTATTAAGTCTGCATATCCTTAATTCCTAAACTTGAAAAAGATACAACAGAGAAAGAGAACTACACACCAACATCCCTGATGAACATAAATGCAAAAGTTCTCAATAAAATATTAGCTAATCAAATCAACAACACATCAGAAAGATCATTTACCAGGACTAAGTGGGATTTATCCCTGGTATGCAGGAATGGTTCAACATTCACAAATAAATCAATGTGATACATCACATTAACAAACTAAAGAACAAAACCCATATAGTTATCTCAATAGATGTAGAGAAAACATCTGATAAAATGCAACATCCTTTCATGATGAAAACCTTAAGCAAACTTGGTATAGAAGGAACACAATCAAGGCAATTTATGACAAACCCACAGCTAGCATCCTATTGAATGAGGAAAATCTGGAAGCATTCTCCCTAAGATCTGGAACCAGTCAAGGATGCCCACTCTCACCATTGCTATTCAATATAGTCCTGAAATTTTAGCCAGAGTCATAAGGCAAGAAAAAGAAATCAAATGGATACAAATTCTTATTTGCATATGAACTGATTTTACATATAGGGGATCCAAAGACTTAACTGAGAGACTATTGGAACTCATGTTAGAGTTTGGTAAAATGGCAGAATATAAAATCAACACACAAAAAATCAATAGCTTTTGTATATACGGACAATGACATGGCTGAGAAAGAACTTTTAAGATCAGTACCACTCACAATAGCTACAAAAAAGAAACACCTTGAAATAAATTTACCCAAGGGTATCAAAGATCTCTACAATGAAAATTATAAAACATTAAAGAGAAAATAGAAGACATAAAAAAGGAAAAATCTTCTATGTTCATAGATTGAAAGAATCAATATCATCAAAATGCCCATACCACTGAAAGCAATTAATAGATTCAATGTATTCCCAATCAAAATACCAACGATAGACATTCTTATCATATCTAGAAAAAAATGATGTTAAAATTCATACTGAAACACAAGAGACCCTAAATAGCTAAAGCCTTCTAATACAACAAAAACAAAGCCAGAGGTGTCACAATACCCGATTTCAAGATGTACTGTAGGGCAGTTATAATCAAAACAGCCTGGTACTGGCACAAAAACAGATGTGTAGATCAACTGAACAAAACAGAAATTCCAGAAATCAATCCACTCGTCAACAACCAACTTATCTAACTCATCTTTGACAAAGGAACTAAAATCAATCCCTGGAGAAAGGACACTGTCTTCTATAAATGGTGCTGGAAAAACCAGATCTCCAGGTGCAGAAAGCATGAAACTAGATCCCTACCTTATATCTTACACAAAAATCCACTCAAAATTGATCAAAAACCTAAATCTACAACCTGATACCAACAAATTATTAAGAACATTGGGGAAACTCTGCAAGACATTGGCCTAGGCATAAGACTTCTTGGATAAGACCCCAGAAGCACAAGCAATCAAAACCAAAATTGACAAATGGGATTACTTCAAGCTGAGAAACTTCTATACTGCAAAAGAATTACTCACCAAAGTGAAGAGGCAACTGTCAGAATGGGAGAAAATATTTGCGAACTATGCAACTGATAAAGAGTTAATACCCATAATCTATAAATAGCTTAAGAAATTCAACAAAAACAAACCAAAGAATCCAATTAAGAAATAGGCTAAGAATATGAACAGGCATTTGTCAAAACAAGAAATACAAAAGGCCAGCAGACCCATGAAAAGATGCTCAGGATCACTAGCCATCAGGGAAATGCAAATCAAAACCACAACAAGGTTTCACTTCACCCCAGTTAGAATGGCTCTCATATAGAAATGAATACACAACAAATTCTGGTGAGGATGTGGGGAGAAATGTACCTTAATTCAGATGCTGGTGGGAAAGTAAATTGGTGCAGCCACTGTTGAAGACAGTATGAAGATATTTCAGAAATGAGAATATAGACCTACCATATGATTCATCCATCCCAATTCTGGGAATTTACCCAAACCAATAGATGTCAGCATATGAAAGAGCTATCTGTACCCCCATGTACATTGCAGCTCAATTTGGAATAGCTAAGATATGGGATCATCTAAGATGTCCATCACTGTTGACAGATAAATAAATTATGATATTTATTTATGATAAATTATGCTATTAATACAATATGGAGTGCTATACAGAGGTAAACAATGAAATCCTGTCTTTTGCAACAAAATTGATGCAACTGGAAACCATTATACTTAGTGAAATAAGCCAGTCCCCAAAAGACAGATACCATATGTCTTCCCTGATCCAAGGTAACTAATAGAGTACCTGAAATGTAACGTATTGGAGTGAAATAAACATTTTAAGATTTGATGATTGTTTACAGTCCTTGTCTATAATGTCCAGGACCAGTAGTTTTTTTCTTCTTACTATTTATTGAGTTCTTTACTTAGTGTAGGGTTAACCTTATAACTATAAAGTACACTGAAAGTAGATCATTATAAAAATTAAGAATGGGAATACGAGGGGAAGGAGGATGATTGTTTACAGCCCTCATCTCCTCTGTTTAGGAACAGTGTCGCTCCCCCTCTTCGTGGAGGAGCAACACAGGACCCTGCGCTGTTCTTTCGTCTGCTCGGCCCTCCCCGGGTTTGCTGCTGGTTCTTCCCGGGTTGGCTACTATCCCTTCCACCTCCATGGAAGGGCAGTTCCCCCTGGCCACATTCCCCACTTCCGCAGGGGAGCGGCACACCGCCGGCCGGCTTTCTCGGGGGGCTGCACAGGTGTTCCTTCAGCTAGATGTTCCCCTTAGATGTTCCTGGTGCATGCCGTCTCTCTCCTCCTTTATAGTCCTCCTCCGCCAATCCCAACTCGGCTGCCCACACGCCGAGTACGCTGCTCTCCTCCAATCAGGAGCAGGTCTTGCTGTTTATTGGTTGAACTGGAGGCAGCTGTGCGGAAGCTGTTTACTTCTCTCCCAGCGCCATATTGTGGGAGAGCAGATGCATAGAATAAGTCCCAATTCCAGCAACTCAGTCTAGTCCGGTTTGCTCCCCACAGATCCCCCTTTCTTTTTATTTTTTGGCGTTGATACGCGCCTGTCTTCGGTGTCCCGCGGCACACACTCTGCTCTACTTGCTAGAGTTGCCACAGGCTCTTACAAGTCCTATCAGGCAAACCGAATCCGGGTCCTCTCTTCGCCATGTTGTGAGGAGGTTTTTAGGCGCTGATACGTGCCTGTGTTCGGTGCCCTGCAGCGCATAAGCTGCTAGCCACCCAGGTGCTCATCGCCTCACTTAATCAGGCAGACCGAATCCAAGCTCTCACATTGCAGTGTTGTAGGGAGGCCTTTCTATTTCTCTATTTCTCTATCTCCGGGCATTCCTATTTCTCCCATTTTACTTCTATCTTCCAGCATTCCTATTTCTCTCATCTTACTTCTAAACTTCTGTTTCTCTTATCCCCGCAGCTTCCCGCTGCCCGCCCCGAGGCTGCTTCTCGGCGGCTTCCCGGCTGAGCCGCTTCAGCCCGCGCCTCTCTCATCTGCGCAGCTTCCCGGCTTTGCGCGGCTTGGCTTCGCGCGCTCCGCGGTCTCCACGCCCTTCGCGTCTGCACCACGGCCTCGCGCCAGCCCCGTTCCCTATCTATTCACGCCCCGTGCTCTCTCTGCACGCGGCGGCTTCCGCGAGTAACACAGCGTAGCTTACGTGTCCGCCACTAGCATTCAATCTAAGTTCCCCGGGCTAGCCTGGCGAATTCAACCCAGCATACGTCTCCGCCCCACGGTTTGGCTTCCCGTCCTTTGCTCCCCTGGCTAATCAGACGGATCCCAATCTGGCTTACATTTCAGCTTCTGGTTTCAACTTTTCGCCCCCTATTCCCGGGCTAACTTGAGAATCCCAAAGTGGCTTTCGTGTCCGCCTTGGCCTGCCCCCCACGGCTTCAATTTCCCTAACATTTTTCTCTACCCGGTATGTTTCCCCAAACTTTCCTCCAACGATATTCCTCCCTCATTTCTCCTGGCCTCTCCCCACAGTCCGCATCCGAGTCTGTTTGTTCTAGCTTTCACTTTCGCTTTCGACCTTAGAGATTTCTCCCAGCTTCCCCCCGTAGTCCGTATCTGAGTCTATGCCTAGGCTTTCAATAGCTTCTTCCGGCACCCTTTTCGTCCGGCTTTTCCCTAGGCTGTTTGCTAGTCTCTCTCTCCGATATTTTCCCTAGGCTGTTTGCTAGTTTCTCTCTCCGATATTTTCCCAGTTCTTCCCGTTTCTTCCCTCCTAAGTTTTCTATCCGTCCTAGGCTTCATATCCGAGTCACGGCACCATTATGTCGCTCCCCCTCTTCATGGAGGAACGACACAGGACCCTGCGCTGTTCTTTCGTCTGCTCGGCCCTCCCCGGGTTTGCTGCTGGTTCTTCCTGGGTTGGCTACTATCCCTTCCACCTCCGTGGAAGGGCAGTTCCCCCTGGCCACATTCCCCACTTCCGCAGGGGAGCGGCACACCGCTGGCCGGCTTTCTGGGGGGGCTGCACAGGTGTTCCTTCAGCTAGATGTTCCCCTTAGATGTTCCTGGTGCATGCCGTCTCTCTCCTCCTTTATAGTCCTCCTCCGCCAATCCCAACTCGGCTGCCCACACGCCGAGTACGCTGCTCTCCTCCAATCAGGAGCAAGTCCCACAGTTTATTAGTTGAACTGGAGGCAGCTGTGCGGAAGCTGTTTACTTCTCTCCCAGCGCCATATTGTGGGAGAGCAGATGCATAGAATAAGTCCCAATTCCAGCAACTCAGTCTAGTCCGGTTTGCTCCCCACAGAACAGTGTTTCTTTTCCTTCATACTATTTGTGTGAACCCTTTTACTTAGTGTAGGGTTAACTTACCATCATTAAGTAAACTAAAAGTAGATCTTTGTAAAAATTAAGAGGTGCGTGGGTGAGGGGCAGCACTTGGGGCCCTACACCCACGTGGGAAACCTGGAAGTAGCTCCTGGCTCCTGACTGGAACAGCTCTGGCCTTTGCAACCATTTGGGGAGTGAACTAGTGGGTGGAATATGTGTCTCTTTCTCTCTGACTCTCCTCTGTAACTCTGATTTTCAAATAAATAAATAAATCTTTAAAAAAAGTAAGTGTGGGAATGGGAGAGGGAGGAGGATGGGTTGTAACATGGGCAGGGGAGGGAGGGTAGGGTGGGAAGTATCATTGTTTCTGAATCTGTATAAATAAAATACATGAAACCTGTATAACTTAAAAAAAAGATTATACTAAGTAAAGAGTTCAACAAATAGTAAGTTTAAAAAAACACTGTTCAGGTCTGTAAACAATCATTGAAGCTCAAAAATGTCAATTTCACTCTTATATGTTACATTTATTAGTTATTAGTTATACGCTATATGCTACTTTATTAGTTAATTGTCTTTTTTGGGACTGGCTTATTTCACTAAGTATAATGGTTTCTAGTTGTATCAATTTTGTTGCAAAAGACAGGATTTCATTCTTTTTTTACAGCTGAACAAACTCCAGTTATTTATAAGAGTTTTCATTTGCTTTTCCTTGACTTTTCAATTGAGCAGTTATATCTATGTAAATTAGTATACATTCCCCAGATTCTTTCCAGGTCTCATACATCTTTCTTTCCCCATAAATAATATTAAGTGACAGCAATAATGGGAGGTATCTTTGTTTTATTGTTGTCTTCAATGGAATTATTCCTAGAAGAGGTAGTGAATTTTATCAGTGCATGGTATGAACACTCATAGAGATGATTACATGATCGTTCTCTGTTAATCATTCACTTGTTAGATAAATGCTTGTTTGTTGGGTGCCCTCAATTTGTCTAGTTTCTAAACTCTGGGGATACAATAGTGGTGAAAGAAAACAGAACAACAAAACAAAAATCCTGCTCTCATGGGAGCTTGTGATCCAAGTGAATAAGGATAGAGTTAATGGGGCCGACATTGTATGCAGTGGTTTAAGCTACCACCTGCAATACCTGGCTGCTCCACTTTTGATCCAGCTTCCTAGTCATGTATCTGGGGAATCAGCAGAAGATTGCCCAGGTGCTGGGGTCCCTGCACCCATGGTGGAGTCCTGATTGAGTTTCAGGCTCTCGGCTTCAGCCTGGCCCAGCCTGGCTGTTTTGGTCATTTGGGGAGTGAACCAGTGGATGGGCAAGCATTCTCTCTCTCTCTCTCTCTCTCTCCCCCTCCCTCCCTCCCTCCCACCCTCTCCCTCTCCCCCTCTCCCCCTCTCTTTCTCTCTCCCCTCCCCCTCTCCCTCACTCTCTCCTTCTCCCTCTCCCTATGTAGCTCTTCTTTTCAAGCAAATAAATACATCAATAAATCTTTTTTTTAAAAAGAGTTAATAAATAGGTAAAACATACTAGATTATAATATATTGCTGCAGAGGGAAGGAGTACAGGGAATGTAAATACAAGTGTAGGGGTATGGTTTGCAACTTTTAAAAGTCTGATCAGGTGATATTTGATGTGGGGGTACTTTGGAGAACAGTAACACAGGCAAAAATAACAGTTCTTAGTGGAAATAGGTCTGATATGTTCCAGGAACGACAAAGACCTACAAAGGAAGGATATAAGGTAAGTAACAGGAATGATTATCAGAGAAATTTCACAGGTCCGGGTTATGCAGGCTTTCAAGGGCCATTGTGAGAATGTTAGCTGCTATTTCATGGTGGATGGGAAACCTGTGCAGGGTTTTGAGTAGAGGAGCAATAGTTTAACTTGTGTTTAAAAATAATTGCTGTGACTGTTGCATTAACAATAGACTGTTTGGGAAGCTCTAGTGATCCAAGCAAGAGATATTGGTGGCCTGGATCAAGGTGTTGGCAGTGGAAAGGCTAAGAAGTTACATGGCTGGGGCTGGCACTGTGGTGTTGCAGGTTACACCACAATGCACCTGCTTTGCGATGCACAATGCTACCACCTGCAATGCCTGGCTGCTCCACTTCTGATCCAGCTCTCTGCTAATGTGCCTAGGAAAGCAGAGAAGGATGGCAGAAGTGCTTGGGCCTCAGCACTCACATGGAAGACATGGGTGAGGCTCCTGGTTCTTGGCTTCAGCTTGGCCCAGCCCTGGCCACTGCAGCCATTTGAGGTGTGAACCAGTGGATGGAAGATTCTCTCTCTTTCTCTCTCTCTCTCTTTCTCTCTCCTCCCCCCTCTCTCCCTGTAATTTCTCTCTCCTTCCCTCCTTCTCTTTCTGTAATTCCAACAGAGTTAAACAGAGTTACAGAGAGGTAGAGAGAGAGAGAGAGAGAGAGAGATCGATCTTCCATCCACTGGTTCACTTCCCAAATGGTTGCAATGGCTTGAGCTGAGCTGATCCTAAATCAAGAGTCAGGAGTTTCTTCTGGGTCTCCCATGTGGATGCAGGGGCCCAAGCACTTGGGCCACCCTATTCTGCTTCCCCAGGCACATTAGCAGGGAGATGGATTGGAAGTGGAGTAGCCACAACTCGAACTGGCACCCATATGGGATGCCAATGCTGCAGGCTACAGCTTTAACCCATTGTGCCACAGTGCCAGCCCCAATAAATAAATCTTTAAAAAAAAAGAAGTTACATGACACTAAGTAATTCAAAGACAATTTATAGAATTTCTGGACAGGTCTGAGATGAGGTGTGAGGAGATTAAGGATGACACTTGGATTTTAAATGGATTGAAATGGAAGATGAGCACACATTAGCAGAGACCTGAGAGTTTGGGGGAGGAGATCTACTTAGGCCCACTTGAATTGAGTTATTAGAGTATGAATTTGGACATTGGGCATTGGAGATGTCTGTTATATTTTCAAGAGGAGGTATCAAGAAGGAATTTGCATCTCTTTGTGTCTGTAATTTAAGGGAGAATTCCAAGCTGGATATGTAATTTTGAGAATAAGTACTGAATACAGGATACAATTGGATAAGATCATAAATGAATGAGTGTAAATGGAAAAGAGAAGAAATTAAAGTTTGAGCCATGAGTCACTGTGACATTTAAAGATTAGGAAGAAGAAATACTACCAGCAAGGATATTTGGAAAGAGTAGCTACTGAGGAAGAGGGAGCCAGTGTGGTATCCTGTAAGCCAAATGAAGACAGGATTCCAAGGAGGAAGGAGTTAATAACTCTGTTCATTGTTGCCGATAGGTCAAATAAGATGTAGACTGAAAAATGACTACAACTAAAAGTTGATAATGTAAAAGTCATTGGTGAGTTTGAGAAAAGCAATTTCCAGAAAAGATGGGACTGGAAATCTGATTTGAGTGGTTTTGGGAGAGGATAGGAAAGGAGGCAGTAGAAACTGCCAATATAGGTGATTATATTAAAGAGTGTTGCCTTGAGGTAGAGAACTAGTAGTAGCAGCAATTGGTGGTGAGATTGAAATTAAAAAGTGGAGAAATTACAGCATGTTTTGTATGCCGGTAAGAATGATCTATGGAAGATGTGAGGCATAAGGAGAAAAAAGGCAGAACTGTTGGAAGTAATGGTTTTGAGTAAGTGAGTAAATGCAAATGGATGAGATAGAGAACACTGCTAGATAAACTGGAGCAAGACAGTTGCTCCTCCAGGATGCAAAATGCTTGTATATTGAGTGGAGGTAGAGGGACACGGGCAGAAATGGTGAGATATTATGGAAGTTCTCTTGATGGTTTCTTTGTGAAATGGGAAGCAGGGTCATTAGTTGAGAGACAGAATGGCAGAAAGGTTTTGGAAGTTGAGTGAAGAAGTCAAAATATGAATTAGTTGGCTGGGACCCAGGGAAGGGATGAACTAGAAAAATAAAGTGGTTGGGGCCGGCACTGTGGCGCAGGGGGTTAACACCCTGGCCTGAAGTAGTTTATGGATTACAATGGCTTTCCCCCCCATAACTTCCCTCCCACTCCCACCCCTCCCATCTCCCGCTCCCTCTCCCATTCCATTCACATCAAGATTCATTTTCAATTATCTTTATATACAGAAGATCGATTTAGTATATATTAAGTAAAGAAGGAGGTACCTTTCTCTGAAGGGAGGAGAGAACTTCCACTCTGGCTATGACCCTGTCTGAATAAGATTGAAGTAGGCGAACTCAAAAGGCTTCCATAGCCTTGGCAGCTCATGACTAGAGCCTAGGGAGATTACTGACGCCATAAACAAGAGTGTCAAATTGTTAAGTCAACAACAGGAGTCACTGTGTACTTACTCCTCATGTGGGATCTGTCCTTAATGTGTTGTCCAATGTGAAGTAATGCTATAACTAGTACTGAAACAACATTTTACACTTTGTGTTTCTGTGTGGGTGCAAACTGATGAAATCTTTACTTAATATTGCCAATTAGTAATATTTACACATTTGTGATAACCTCCATTTTCCCAACATGCTACCTGCCTGTTTAAGCTTCAGTTCCTTAAATATGCTCTGGTTTCTAATGAGCCTTTCCTTGCCCCAGTGGCTGGGTGAGTTCCTACCCAACTTTCATCACAACTCAAAGGCATCTCCTCTGCGGGCGCTTCCCCTAAGCTAGGTGCGTCTGCATGGCTCTACGTACTTTATCAGACTGTATTACATGGCCAGTTCCTGCAGATCGGAGACCTGTATAATGATGGTAGTCAGCATTCTGGGAATTAATGGGTTCACACAATTCTAACTTTCTGGGATAATATTATTATCCCCATATTGTAGATGAATATTCATAGGGCCAAAGAGACTCATAACTCAGGTTATGGTAGGGCCATAACTTGAATCTAGGGCACCTCACCCCAGAATTGGCACTGTGAATCACTATTCCACTGCCGAATGAACACTATTCCATGAATCCTTCTCTCTATATACTTCTGTCTTTCTTTTCTAAATTATGCTTAGGTTATTCGAGTATCCAACTTGAACTTAGTAGTCTTTCCTCTTTTACTAGTGAAAAAATATTACATTTCCTAGTTGTTTTGGACAATGCCAAGAAATTAAGGCTATTTTGTCAAGTTCTCTTTTCTGGGGCGAGAAGTCCAGTGAGGGTTCTGAGGTAGGTCTTTTGCTTAAGGGCATAAATGGACATGTTGCTCCTGATTGGTCAAAATCTGACTTTCAGGTTATGATCAAATGCACACTTTGAGAATTTCTTTGTGCAACATTTGGAGTGCCTTGAGAACTGCACTGCTGCTGGCTACACTACAGAACTCTCCAGGGGGCAGGTGAGGTGTCTTCTCACTATTCTCTTTCTGTAAGGACAGCCTTCTTGAATGCTTTACAGCTCAAGGGGGGATAGCCTGTAGGTAAATACACCCAGTAATTAAAAGTAGAAGAAATACTTCAAAATGTTGAAAGATAGCTTACACATATCAATGTGAACTAATCTTCCTTGCTTCCTCCCTCCCTAACAAAACTTCCTTTTCCCTTCTACTTTCCTCCCTTCTCCCTGAATCCTCTCCTCATCCTTTCACCTTTAAAACAAAATAGCTGATTTCAGTTCTAATGAAGAGAAGTTTAAATTATATCAGGCTACATATGATAAGTCTTCCAAAAATTCATGGAAAATGCGTGCATGTCATGAAAAAAAATTATGCCTGGCTTTCAAAAAATTTTCCATCAAAATAAAAAACTTTTAATTGCATTTTTTCCTGCGAGCTTTCTGAGGTAACTTCCTGTTAAAAAAATGTTTAAATAATATCCTTTTATTTTCAGAAGCGATTTTGGTAGAAATATAAAATTAACTAAGCAGAACGTACAGTGGCAAGTGGCTTCCTCAGATATAATATTCCTCCAGCAAAAGCACTCGCTTTCCTCTAGCCTGACATCACAAGAGAGCAGCCTTGGGCCAGAGACCTTGTGTCCTGGCAGGAAGGCCAGGTAATGGGTCTAAATCTCATATGGCAAACCTTTTCAGGATTATGGGCTTCAAAAACAGAAAGAAAGAAAGAAAACATATGAGAAATGTTGACAATATTTCATGATTGGTCATGGGAGGGAGAATGTAGCACATGATTAATTTCAAAAAGACAGCCAGATTTTACCTGAGTATGTGTTTTAAATGCTTTAAATTGGAAACTTCTATTACCTCACTTACAGATCACTGAAGATAAGTGCCTGGCCATGCTGTACCCAAGGCACAGTCACTCTGTTTCCAGGCTCAAAACAGATATTGATTTTCATTTCAAACTCTAATGCCAAAATTAGCAGTGTCAGTTTGAATTAGGGGTGGATGGCTTGGAGAGTTCAAAAGTGAACAGGCAGCATGGACAGGTTGCTTTTTCCCTGTTATTTTTTCCCCTTTCATGTTTTAAAGACAACAAAGCAAAGAATGCAAGACATGCTTCAGTTTTATGGCACTCAAAGAAATATTTAGTCCAATTTCACTTAGATGTTTTTAGCACATCAGTTTCTTTCAAGCATCAGGTAGGGGTGAACACACCTAGGCTGAGAGCACTTCAGTTTCCTTCAAGTGTCAGTAGGGGTGAACACACCTAAACTGAGAGCACTTCAGTTTCCTTCGAGTGTCAGGTAGGGGTGAACACAACTAGACTGAGGGCACTTCAGTTTCCTTCGAGTGTCAGGTAGGGGTGAACACACCTAGACTGAGGGCACTTCATTTTCCTTCGAGAGTCAGGTAGAGGTGAACACACCTAGACTGAGGGCACTTCAGTTTCCTTCGAGAGTCAGGTAGGGGTGAACACACCTAGGCTGAGGATTATTGTAGATTGCTTTGATTTCCTTTGCTGGGCATTCTGCTTCTTACTTAGTTTCTGAAAAAAACACAATTTGTATAGCCCTTTAAGTGACAGAGTATTTCATCTATGCCACCCCATAAAGGAGATCTGGCACAGCTACCGACTTTCTCCAGCATCAGAGCATAGACCCTTTCCATCTGGGTTTGATCACACAGAAATATCTACAAACTGGGCTAGTGAGAGCTCCCCTCACAGGGAGCAGCTGATGAAAGGAATCCATAGAGCCACGCAATGCAGATATTTGCAGCATGCAATCACCCAAGGAGCAAATGCCAGCAAACCTAAGTCAGCCACACTGGGTTTACCAGTAAGGAAGAATGATAATGATGGGAGCTGTGGAGGGAAAGGAAAGCAAAGAAATACTCTGAAATACTCTTAGGTCTGTTCAGGTAACGTTCCAATATATCTTCTTATTATTCATTCTTGCTCTGAGTGAGTAAGGTTTTTAAAAATTAGATATCTCCTATGCAGAGATGTGTAGTGCGCACGCATGTGTGTGTGTGTGTGTGTGTGTGTGTGTGAAAGAGAGAGAGGAGGGGGAGATAGAGGAGAGGAATGAAAGTAAATAGGTAAACAGCAGCAGTGATAGGAGCTAGAGGTCACTTTTAGATAGATCTACCAGGATAAAAAGAGATCTGTGTAGTCCACGCCTGAAAGTTCCCCCAGGCACCTTTTCCTACACATTCTGGTCCCACAAATTGGGATTAGGAGAGCTGAATGACTCCATCATCACAGGTGGGGTCCCAGTAAAGATCTCACAGTGTAGGAGGGGTGGAAGACTGCCTGTGCCCCACAAATGATGTCTATGCCTCTCTCAGCGATCACAGCATATTGCCATCCGCTTACTTGTCTGTGCATATTATGATCTCTTGGAGGGCACAGATTGTTTCATATTCCTGAGGCCTAGAAAATTTCTGGCTTACAGTTTGCATTCAAGTTATAATTTATGAATGAATGGCTAGTGGGCTATATGGTTACTCCCATAGGAATGCATGAGTATGGGGAGATGAGGAGTTGTCACCCCACTGTATTATATCTTAGGGATGAAAATATGAAAATGAAAAGGAAAGTGGAGGGGTATTTCCTGTCACTCATTATCAATGGGCACTTACCCAAGATTCAGAGTAAATGATGCTGAACATCAACACCCAGATGCCTGGTCTGGGAACTAGACACCAGTAACTTTGATGAGGCACATATAATAGTCACAGATAGGAATACTGAACAAAAGATCTGAGAGACAGTGACAGATTTGAGAGGGCTCTAGAAATTGGTGGACTGGTGGAAAAACAATGGTAGTACACGGATCTAGAATAAAACAGACACAGGCTTGGACAACTACAACTCTATTGGCAAGAACCAAAGCCTCCAGGAAAACTGGAATGACGGCAGGTAGGTAGAAAACTCCTAGTCATAGAACTGGGACAGGCACACAATGTTGGGCTTTGAAGGAAATAACCTGAAGCTGGTTAGCCATGGCAGCATTCTCTGTGGGTTCTTTGTTGGTTGCAGAAAACAAAGCTTTTTTATTTCCTGTTTTGCTAGTGAATTTAGTTCAGCTAGAGTCTGAACTATAGCTTAGACTATTTTTCTGCTATTGAGCTAACTATGTAGCTGAGCTTTAACTATAACTATTAAACTATTGAGTATAGTTAACCATAAAAGTCCATGGATGGAAGTTGGCTTAAACCATAGCAGATAAGAACTAACTTTGAGTCTCAAGAAACTTTAGGCCTTCTGTTAGAAAATCATGAGCTCTTCTGCCCACTCTAAAGTAATTCCTGCTGTATTATGCTAACAATAACTTGTGTAACAGCATACTCAAGTATCAGTAGTGTGGCGTATGTAAAGACTACTCAGTGTTTGAAATTATATAAGACTTATTGACTACGTGGTTGTATATAAGAAGGATATGAGTTTTGGGAATCTAGGCGTAGATTGCCATGGACCCACAAAGTCATAAAATTGAATGCCCAAAGTGCTGTATTAATGGCACTAAGAGGGTAGAAAGTTAATTTAACCATAGTGTTTGGAAGTAAGGCCTCTGAGAGGTGACTGAATTAGGTTCTAAGGGTACAGACCCAATAATTTAATAATGGTGATATAAAAGACCACATAGACATAGAGCTATAGGCAGATAAAAGCATGCTTGCTGTCTCTTGCCATGTGATGTTTTGCACTGCCACAGGACTCTGTCAGCAAGAACGCCATCACCAGGGGCTCAAGTAATGGGGTGCCACCTGATCTTGGACTTTGAACCTCCACAACTGTGAGCCAAAATAAACTTCTTTCTTTATAAAGTTGGCCTGCCTCAGGTGTTCCACGGTAGTAATGAAAAGCCAAATCATACATTTATTATTCAAATTTATTATTCAAAGGTTTTCAGATGGCTATAGTTTTTGAAAAACTTTTTTTTTTCTTTTGCCTTTAGCACTGGGCTCTAGTGCTAACACTGAAAGAGAGGGCACTGTTATTTAACAATGTATTTCTCTTTTTGTGTAAAGAATGACACAACAGGAAAACCTATTTGCAAAGAGATGCTTTGCTCTCTGTATCACAATTGGGAAGCACAGCTAGTTTTCTCTGTCTAAACTCCCAGCTCACCGATTGATGTTAGAGACAGAAACTCAGTCTCCTAGAGTGAGTGGAGTTTATAGACTAGCCTTCAGCTTGTAGATCCTCTGTACCAGCCATAGGGGAGGATAGATTTTATAAATAAAATATCTGTGAACAGCAGTAGTCACAGCATTATTACAAACTTTAAAAAAAGAGAGATATCAAAGGGCATGGCTACACGAAGTGAGCAACAAGTCAGCACTTGCTTCTCTGAACCATCCAGAGCTACAATACCATGTAGAACTCGTTAATATTCTCCGAAAGAGGTGGAGAGTTGTACTAAAAAAAAAATCACAAATTCCAAACATCTGCACACCAATTTTCTAGTCAGCTCACCATCATGATGTTAGGTATTTGTAACTGTGATGCAATTATGATTTAATGGTGAACAATAAAGAAATTAAAATACTGTGATTTTCTGTTTAGTTTCATTATTTCCACAGATATGAAAATATAGCGAAACACTGGTTTATAAGTATTTTCCACATAGTTTTAATTTAGACAAAACTACTATTTTGAGGAAACTTTCACTGTGTTATGTATGTGGTGGAGGAGTCATCAACTGTGGGCACTGTGCAGAGAGTGCGTTTAAATGAATGCCAAAGGGAATGGTTCCTTACTTTTTCAATTTCATAGGTTGGTCCACTTTCTGTTCCATTCCAGGAATAACAGGTATATATAAAGAGTTCTATATCACAGGTCCAAAGAACAACCCAGAACTAAGTCTATCCTATTTTAGGAGCTAGTTTATCTCTGGAAGCTCCAGTAAGAAAGGACTTTTTAATCTTCAAATGGATATCTATTTCCAGCCTCAAGCTGTTACCATTTAATGCAATTCAACTCTCATGTTTAAACAGAATCAGACCCTGTGATTTTTTTCAAAATGCTATTTTATTTTAAAATAATTCTGATTAACATGTAACATTTGTATCTGTGATTTCTTTCAGTAAAATATTTAGTCAGCTTCAGATATCTACTTATTTTATGACATTCATGTTTTAGAAACCCTATTAAGTAAACATTCCACCCATGAGGTTCAAAATGATAACATGAATGGCCTTTGGCAAAAGCAATAAAATTAGGTACCTGGTTCTGTACAAAAAGTATTCTGTGGTTAGATTATTCAAAATTTCAGTCTGTTTAGGGAGACAGTATTGAGAATAAAGGAATAGCTCTCTAGCAGGATTAAGAAAAGCTGTTTCCATTTGAACAATTTGATTTTCAAAACAGATAAGCATGGAAACATCCTCCACACCATCAGTCAAAGTACAGCCTTAGGAGGAAGGCAGCTACGTGGTACCTTTACCTCTTCCTATAGTTTAGGGAATAACTCTCAATTACACAAATTAGAGCAGGTCAATTAAAGAACACAGGCATGAAGACGATGAAGAAGATTCTCGTGTGTCACCAATTATGTAGGGAAAACAATGCTTCCTCTCCCATTCTTTAGGAATTGGTAATCTTTCTAGAACAAATACATTCAAGGAGGCTTCCAGTGCACACTTTGTACACTGCATGCATAATCAATGTTGAAATAAGAGCTGAATGTTGGTGTGTGATATTTTCTGAGTTAGAAGGTCAAAGTTGCCTTGTATTCCTCTGGGTAAGAAGAGGAAGTTGTGGGAAATTTTAGTCATGCATTAATCCTAACTAGGTGTGTGTGTGTGTGTGTGTTTTTTTCCCAAGTATGAATTTGTCTCTGTTGCTCCCTTTCACTTACTCTTTCATTAGTGTGGGATAGTATACATAATTTAAATAACCAGGGGATGTCTCTGGACTCAAAACCACATGCTGGCTTCTATTAGCTAATTAATGTGATTTATCTGAGTTACTAATTTGAGAGAAGTAGACTCTCTTTAGGAATGTGGGAGGAGTTGGTGTTGTGGCATTCATTGCCTGAATCCCATATGGGCAGTGGTTCGAGTCCCATCTGCTTCACTTCTGATCCAGCTCCCTGCTAATGTGCCTTAGAAAGAAGCAGAAGATGGTCCAAGTCTTTGGGCCCCTGCATCCATGTGGAAGACCCAGAAGAAGCCTCTGGCTCTTGGCTTCGGATTGGTTCAGCTCCAGCAGGTGTGGCTATTTGGGGAGTGAAGCAGTAGATCAAAGATCTCTTTGTTTTTCTCTTTAACTGTGCCTTTCAAATAAATAAATCTTTTTTTTTTTTTTTAAGGAAAGGAACATGGGAAACACTGTAAGAATTCTGATTAAAAGGATGCCTTTGTAATGGAAAGTATCCTTAAAAGACATCAGAAAATGTCACCTATTGGCAGATTAAAAAACAAAACAAAACTGCTGAATAGAGGACCTGGCTCAATCTCCTCCTGTGGTAGCCTGCTCGCCTTTGCTATTCAATTCTGTCAGAGTCCCTCTCGTTTGTCTCTTCTATTAGGGTTTATTTGCCTACTTTCATAGGGCTTTCACCACTGGAAAAACAGAACTGATCTTTAATCCATAGAGCTTAATCATTTTCACAGAACCTAATGCAGTAGATTCATTGAAGCTGAACTTCTGTGTCAGACTGGCCCGATTCCCAGGGCCATAATGTAAGAATTTAATGGTGGTACAACATCTGAGGAAAAATATAATAGAAAGCCCTTAGTGGTCTATCTATTGGATCAGTGTAATTTTGTTTTTTCTCTGCTTGTCTCAGTGTCTCTTAAGGCAATGTGGTCTGTGAAAGCAGTCTCTCTCTCTTACTAGGACCCACTGGCTGAAACTGCCACCAGAGAATCATCTGCTTATATAAAGAATGTAGCAGTAGGTGACTGTTAAATGCATAATTAGAGTCCACTGAAACAGTCCTATTTGGATTTCAAGAAAAGCTGCAGTAGCACACCCATGTACAGTGTGAAGACTTCTGGAGTGAGAAGTAGCTTATCTTGCCTAGTAACCTCCTCCCATGTTCCCCTCCCCCGGAAAAACCTAAGTGACAACGAAACGCATACAGTGCCTAGTGCATGTACACATTCAGTTTCTATCTGTTAATTCATATATGTGGGCACTTCAAACAGTCTATGGAAAATGCAATTAAAAGATAAGTTTATTTTGGTGCAAGTATTTTTGAAATCCATGCATAGTTTTTTCATAATATGTTTCCACAGACTTTCTGAAAAGCCCTTACATGCATGGATTTCAAAAATTTTTGCACCAAAATAAAAATTTTTAATTCAATTTATAAGAACTTTTTGAAGTGCCTTCATAAACCTTTTAAGGAAAAAGATAATTTTTAAAAAGATGTTTAAAAATTATTTATTTGAGAGGCAGAGTTATAGACATAGAGAGGGAGAGACAAAGAGAAAGATCTTCCATCTGTTGGTTCAATCCCTCAATGGCCGCAATAGCTATAGCTGCACTGATCCAAAGCCAGGAACTAGGAGCTTCTTCCGGGTCTCCTATGTGGGTGCAGGGGCCCAAGGACTTGGGCCATCTTCTACTGCTTTCCCATGCTACAGCAAACAGCTAGATCTGAAGAGGAGTAGCCAGGACTATAACTGGCACCCATATGGAATGCTGGTGCCACAGGCAGAGGCTTAGCCCACTGTGCTACAGTGCCGGCCCCTGAAGAAGGTACCTTTTATACATGCACATAACTTAAAAGATTTAATTACTGAAAACCAATCATAATATAACTCAGGGATAAGAATTGGGACCTTCAATGACCTCAGAGTAACAATTAGACTAAAGTATGTAACCATAGTATAATTTGACACAAAGCTTTGCTTGTTTATGTGTTTATTTTAATAGGAGAGTAAGGGGAGGGGGAGAGGGAAAGGGAAAGGGAGGGAGAGGGGAGAGGGAGAGAGAGAGAGAGAGCGAGAGCGAGAGTGAGAGAGAGAGAGAATCTTTCATCTTTCATCACTGGTTCACTCTCCAGATGGCTGCAATGGCTGTGGCTCGGCCAGGGTGAAGCCAGGAGCCAGGAGCTTCTTCCAGGTTTTCCACATGGGTCGCAGGGACCAAACCCTAAGTCATTAGCAGGGAGGTGGATTAGATAATACTCATATTCAAATTACTATGGGTTTAAGAATTGTGAGCTTGGAAAGATTTTGTTGAAGGTGATGAGTCATTGCATTTTGGATAGTGCTCTTAATTTAACACAACAGGCAGGTGTACTTGTCCAGTAACTTTCAGACAGACTCAGTTGAACGACACATTTTTTTATAGACTTCACCAGACAGCTCCTTCCTTGTAATTTACACTCTCCCTTTTTCAGGTCTGGTGTCTTAATGTGTAGAGGCTGAGTCCATTTACTTTCTAAACTTTGTTCTAGAGAAGAGATCACACCTGAATGACAGGGTGGTTACTGCTAAGCCAGACGGGGAGACGATGGCAACACGGCAACAAGCACCTGAATCTGATTCTCTCACTGCAACCCTTCTACCATGGCCAAGCAATGTTAGGCTGCTTCAAAAGCACTGTGTGGAGACTACAACCCCAAAGCACTGGAATCAAACTACTTTTTGAAACGTTAACATACCCCTTGAAATTCTTGCTCATTTCTAAAGCTCAGAATTAGTTTTGCAGTGGATATTCTAACAGCCTATGATCTGTTCCATTTCAAGAGTGATATAGTGGAGAAAACAGAAACCAATTCATAGCTACTGCTGTCTTGTGCAAAGTTCTTATTAAAAACAGCATACTCCTGTAGCCCAGAGGGCTGACAGCTTCTTCCAAAGCAGAATGCTGCTTTAAGCTAACCTCAAGGGGCTACTCCTGGGAGATTCAGCCTCTCCCCCTCTCACCGTGGGGGCAGCAGGGGGAGGGAGAGCCTCAGTCACCCCAATAAGTAATATTTCTAAAGGCATCAATGATGCTCAGTGCCCTGGCTAATTGGTTTGTAAGCACTCAATCAGAAGAATTATTTTAAAAAAGAAAGAGAAAGCACTTTAAAATGGAATCAGTTTAGGAGAGTACATTTACATTTAATTACGTAACAGTTCTGTCCTCTTTTTAAAAAATCATGTTGAAGCATATGTATCATTTGCTTCTACTCCTTCGCTTGTGCCTGACATTTTTTCTACAAATGAACAACATACACTAAAGGGATCACTGCCAGAGTTAGGGTCGGAACAATGTTGAATAAAGCAATGCTTGGAGACAGAGTGGCTCAGGAGCAGAAACGTGCTTGATAAACTCAGTTCAAACAGGATGACCACGTCCTGGGGTACCACTGATGTGGGTGTTTCTCTTATCGTCTCTTGAAAGTGGCAGCAACTGTAAACAGGGTTGGGTTTTCTCTTTTCTCCTGTTCCATGAGGATCATCAGTTTCTCATTTACTGATTTCACCATTTCACTTGTCAAATATATAGACATGTGAGCTTTTAAGCCTAGCTAAAAGAATTATTTATATTGTGTTCCCACAGAAACTTCATTAACTTTGCAAGTTATGTCTTAACTTGTGATCGCATCATTCTATAGATTTTTTTTAAATGAAATTAAACTGTTGGAAGAATTTTAGGATTTATTTTAAAATTATTGTTCTTATATATCCATGTGTGAAGAATCTTCAAAGAATTCATGGTAGGGAGCTGGCACAGGGAGTTATGCTCCTGTTTGGGATACCTGCATGCCTCACTGGAGTTTCTGGGTTCTAGTCCCACCTCTGTTTCTGGTCCAGGTACCTGCTAATGTACATCTTGGAAGCAGCAGATGATGGCCCATGTAGTAGGGTCCCTTCCACCAAATTGTGAAATTGGATGGAGTTCCTGGCTTCTGGCTTCAGCATGGCTCAACTCTGGCATCTATTTGGGGAGTGAATCGGCAAGTGGAAAATTTTAGTTTTGTTGTCTCTCTCTGTTTCTGGGCTTTTCAAATAAAATAAAAATAAACAAACACTTTATATCAGCCACTCCACTTTCAATCTAGCTCCCTGGTAACACCTGGGAAAACAGCAGAAGATGGCCCAACTGCTTGAGCTCCTACCACCTCTGAGGGAGACCCAGATGAAGTTGCAGGCTCCCGGCTGTTTAGGGAGTGAACCAGCAGATGGAAAACCTCTTTGTCTCTCCCTCTCTCCCTCCCTCTAACTCTGCCTTTAAAATAAAATTAATAAATGTTAAAAAATTTCATGGAGGAGGTAAGCATTTGGCCTAGCAATTATGATGCGTTAAGATACATGTGCCCCATATTGGAGTGCCCTGGTTCAAGTCCCAGTTCCAGCTCCCAATTCCAGTTTCACACAAATTCACCTCCTGGGAGGCAGCAGGCTCCAGTAGTTGAGTTCCTGCCACCTATGTGGGAGACCTGGATTGAGTTCTCAACTTCCAGCTTTGGCCTAGCCTCGTTGGCATTTGGGTAGTGAACCAATGGATGGGAGCTCTCTATTTGTGTGTCTGTATCTCAAATAATTTTAAAAAGTGTTAATGGAGAATGCATATTATGAAAATATTATGCATCATTTCAACATTTTTGGACTAAAATAAACTTACTTTATAATTTCATAACATTATAAAAAGTAATTATCTGCTATTTTAAAAATTTAGAATATTACCTCCTCAATATAAAAAGGAATATATTAACCTAATTTCACATGAAAAAAGTATCCATTTTCATAGAAAATAATTCTTTAGAAAATGGGGCTGGCATAGTGGCACTGTGAGTTAAGTTGCTGCCTGTGATGCTGGCATTCATATCAGGGTGTGTTCCCAGCTGCCCCCTTAGGATCCAGCTCTCTGCTAATGTGCTTAGGAAGGCAGTGGAAAAAAGGCCAAATATTGGAACCCTTACCATCCATGAGGGAGATGCAGATGGAGTTCCAGGCTCCTGGCATTGTCCTGGCCCTATTCCCGTTGCTGCAACCATTTGGAAAGTGAACCAGAGGACAGATCTCTTTCTGTCTCTCACTTTCTGTGTCACTCAGCCTTCCAAATCAATAAAAAATATTTAAAAAGTAATTTGTGCGTCTGGCATTGTAGTGTAGCAGGTAAAGCCACCATATGTGATGCGGACATCCTGTATGGACCCTGGTTTGTGTCCTGGATGCTCCACTTCTGATCCAGCTCCTGCTAATGGCCTGAGGAAGCAGTGATAGATGGCCCACCTACCTTGGCCCCTATCACCCATGTGGGAGACCAGGAAGAAGCTCCTGGCTTCAGCCTGATCCAGTTCAGGTCATTGTAGCAATCTGGGGAGTGAACCAGTGCATGGAAGATCTCTCTCTCTCTCTCTCTGTCTCCCTCTCTCTAACGTGGACTTTCAAGATAAACAAATAAATTTAAAAAATTCTTTGTAAAGTTAAATTATGAATTAAATGCCTGTCCATTCATCTAAAAGAAACTATGGGTAACAAGATAAAATCTAGGTGAAATGCATTAGACGTTCCAAGTTTGAGTTTCTAAATCAATGAATGGTCTAAGCATTGAACCAAAACTCTGATTTTTTATCTTACCTACAATAGTGAGAATATTGTAATTTCTTTAAGAAAGAATCTCTGTATATCAGGTATAGGATCCTTCAGTGATAACAAAGTGTCCCTAGCACCTCCAGTTGATTTTGGTATTTAATGGGGCCCCGAGTCAAATGAACTGATTGGATGGTCTGTAAGAGGTGGGCAGGCCCTGGCGTTTGCCAAAACTTCCCGTTTTAAATGATGATGATACTCCATGACTCGGTGTGGGAAAAAGAAGCTTGTTTTGGGAGAGCAAATTCAAGGGTATAAATCAACTGTCAATAACACTGACCGAAATGTTTTGACAGCTTCCACTCTCTAGAGGGGACTGTGGCTCAGAATACACAGCCTCTGCCATCCACACACATGCAGGTCAGGTCGCTGCATTCTCAGCAAGTGCACAACAGCAAGGAAAATGGGGGCTTTCAGAAATGCTGTAAACCTGGGGGGCAGAAAGGCCCTGAGTCAAAATATGGCTTCCTCACACTCACAGCGTCTTAGTTCAGCTGTGCTCCACTCAATGCTAGGAAGAAAGCAATCAGACTAGGTCAATCCGTTTTAATGTATGAACGGCCATAACCTTCATACAGAAATTTGCGTTTGTAACCTAGTGTTTGTTAACTCAAAGAAATGTCTGGTTCCTGAACTTTAAACAGAGGAGCAAGATGTATGTAAGCAAATAATTCTGACACATAAGGGAAGATGCTTTTGACCTAGAGATCGCTTTGTGCAAGCCTGATTTCAGGTTAGCATCCACCACAGAAGAAATTCCCCCTTTTGTGACTATTTCCACAGCTGCTTCTCTTTTTCTACTTTTGCACCCATAGGACACTCTTAAATTTAAATTCTACAATTCTTCCCAACATTCTGAGAGCACTGGAGCTGGGTGAGGATGACTTTATTGTCTACAGGGACAGGTATGCCTAAATATTTCTAAATGGATATTTTAGCAATATATTTAGTGCATATAGACTTATCTTAAAGAGCTTAACTCATACGGTTGAATTGTTCTTTTCAACTAGATGCACCAAGAATTGTACAAGTCGTTCAACCCTCAAATGAATTGTTTAAGGTTAAAGAAGATGATTATTGATAAATTCCAACTGGGATTCTTTTAGAATCACTCACTAAAGTGTGCTATAAACAACCAGTCCACCATTTAGCCATTGCTTTAGCAACCTGACACTACAGCTCTCCTCTACACAGATTTCTTAGGTGTCACCTCCAGGTTTTGGTGTGAGAAAAGAATGTTCTCTTATGATCTCAGTGCAAAAATTGCATTCTATTTATGATACTTTGACTCATTTTCCTACAGTTAATCATATCTGGTTCCCAGAAACAGAGAACCCTGGGGTTTAGTCCTAGTTCTACCCTCTGCCCGGATCTCTGGGTCAACTTATTTAACCTTTCCAAGCCTTGGCTTTTTTTTTTTTAACTGCAAAACTGGGCTCCACTATCTCTTCCACTTTCTTTACTGCTGGTTTTGACAACTGCTCTGGGTCTCTCAGTTATTCTGTTCTGATTGCCAAGACTTAGGTCTTTCTGTCCCTTTCTTCTCCCTCAAACGAAAACTTACTGTTGTGTTCCATCGCTTCAGGGCCTTGCTAATGTGTCAGCTAACTAATAATCCCCCCTCCCAGATAACAAATGCCTTAATTTAACGCAAGCAGATATTCCTCCTTAATGATAATAAGTTGTTTCTGTATAACAATTTATAGTTTATTATGTTTGCATGTATAAACTCAGTTAATTCACGCTGCACATCTAGAGTGTGGTACTTTGTGGTCTACATTCAGTGGATGAGGAAATTGATACTCACAAGAGTCCAAGTGACCTCCTCAGGGATATGTGCAAAATTTGGGACTCAGGTTCTAGGCCAGCTCAGTCTAAGTCTGGCAGAGCCTCTACTTCACAGCTGTAATTGGTAGTGTGCTCAGTTGGTATTGAAAAATATGGGAATTTCAAACCTGAAGGATACCTGGTATTGCAGAAATGACAAAAGGGGAGGGCCTGTCATTCTTTGCTGTGTTTGTCAAGGCAATCTATTTAACCCTCATTTCTTCATCTTTCAAATTGTAGAGTTGGAAAAGACGATCTTTTAGTTTAGTTTTAATATTCTTCCAGTGAATCTATGCACACATGCGTTATGGTTACCATTTCTATGCCACTTGTTATTTTCTTTCAGCTCATCTCAATAGTTGCATGAGAAATTTTCCAGTGAATACAACAGATGTTTAATTGTCTTCTTATATGTAACATTGATAAGAGGAAAGAAGAGAAAGCCCAGAAAACGATGTTTTACATTTGAGGATCCAAACAGGAGATCGTAGCTACCCCTTTCTCTTGACCAGGCAACAACTTATGTGGAGTTGTCCTTTGTATCCCAAAGTGCTCAGTTTTAGGAGGCATGGATGTAGAGGAGTGAAGGAGAAAGGGGATACCACGAAGCCATCACTGCCACCTAAGTTAACTCCAGCTATCAGTAGGGTAGCCAGGGTGGAAGTAAGATCATCAGCACACCCATGTACTAAACTGTAAACAGTAGGGTGCAAAACAGTAGTAAGACATGTAGTCAATGTTGATGTTGCTCAAGTTAAATACAATTCCCTATTTATTATTATAAACTGTCCCAGAAAATCAGGCCCCATATTATATGACAGGCTAAAAGTGAAACAGAAGAAAAAGATGACAATCTGAAGGTCTTCTGCCCTCTTCCCTCTCCATTAACACAACGAGGCTGGCCGAGCCGTGAAACTGTGATGGAAATATTAGAGCTGTTGTGCCTGAAAAAAATGCCATGATCATTTCATTCTTCCTGTCTTTTAATGCTCCAGGGTTTTGGAGACGAATAGGAGCAATAAGTTCACTTTGCAGAATTAATGCAGTAATTCTTTATCATAAGAGCAGAGCATTACCTCAATCTGATTTTGCTACAAAATGGTTCAAAGTCTATTTTTAATGATGGCCCTAATTTGTTAACACCTTTTAAATTATTAATCCCCTTTATATTCAAGTAGTTATTGCATGTCATAACAATGTATCTATGCAGGGAAATTTAATAGTATTTTCTAGATGTCAAGACAAGGCTTGTTCTGCAAAATGCTATTAAAACTGATAATGAGCTAAATATTTGCCATCGCAAACACTGAAATTACTATATCAATCAGCATTGGGCTCTCTTATTCAATAAACAGAAATTAACCTATTAACTATGCCTAACTTTCAGCAACAAAATGGCTGCTTTCAAGCCTTTCCCCTGGATTCAAGCCTTTCTTATTTTAAAAAAACTACATATAGTCCTATAATTTCAGAGTTTTGAATGAAATTTTTAGTATACACTATTTGTTGTTGAAATTCTGTTGGTACACAAGACATAATAAATCGTAAATGTTTTGCTCTACTGATTGCAAATGCATATTTGACCTTACTTTTAGATAGACACCAATTTATGATAAATGGAAATACTGTGTCTGATGAAAATAAAAGATCTAAGTTTTCAAATCATGGTTTAGAATATTCTCTTGATTTCTAGGATTTTTTTAAAAAATATTTGTCTCTCACTTTAACAATTATGGGGTTTGACTAAAGTATATTTGTCAAATATAGACATGTGAAAGGTAGTAGAAGGCTCTGCTATTGACTAATTATAGCTTTCACACACACAAGCAGGGATAAAACATGTATTTTTCACGCACATCCAGAAGAATGATATAGATAAAAAAGAGCCTCACACATAATTTGAAACAAAATAAAGTCAGTTCAAATTTCTATGGTCCTTCAGGTAGTACCAAACAAATGTACTGCCTGTCTTCAATAGCTGATATGCCCGATAGCCTATTACCACCTTAACTGTACTTTGGGTTGAAATTTAGTATTGCAAAAAGTGACAAAGAAATGAGTTTAGTTCTGACCCTTCTCTGTTATTCCTCATATAAGTTAAGGAGTATGTACATCTTCAGTTGCTTTTTTATTTTTATTTTTATTTTTTTGACAGGCAGAGTGGATAGTGTAAGAGAGAGAGACAGAGAGAAAGGTCTTCCTTTGCCGTTGGTTCACCCTCCAATGGCCACTGCTACCGGCGTGCTGCGGCCGGCGCATTGTGCTGATCCGAAGCCAGGAGCCAGGTGCTTCTCCTGGTCTCCCATGCGGGTGCAGGGCCCAAGCACTTGGGCCATCCTCCACTGCACTCCCGGGCCATAGCAGAGAGCTGGCCTGGAAGAGGGGCAACTGGGACAGAATCCGGTGCCCTGACCGGGACTAGAACCCAGTGTGATGGCGCCACAAGGTGGAGGATTAGCCTATTGAGCCACAGCGCCGGCCATCTTCAGTTGCTTTAATAATTTTTAAACTTCTATAAATAATGCCACTGTCCACTGTAGCTCATCTAAAATAAATCTAATGGTAGCATTCAGATGATGGGTAACAGAGCTTCTAGATGTAGATAGGCACAATCAATGTGTGGCTGTAAACTTCCCGAGCCTTTTTGTCTATTTGCTGTAACAGTCCTGAAGTAGACAGGGTATACCATATCATATCCACTGCAGAGTTAAAAGGTGAATCTGGAGAAGTTGGCTGATTTGTTCAAGGCGGTGGAAGCCCTGATGAAAGAATCCAGACCTTATGGCATTCAGGTTTATCAATCAAGAGCTTTTCAACCCTAGCTGAGCCTTAGACTCACTTGCAGAACTTTTAAACAAATACCATTGTCTGAATAACATCCATCTGATAACATCTAGGTGCTCTACCTACCTGTTTCGGCACCATGAAAAAGCCTTCATTTTCTAATGTGTAAAATGCATGCAATAATATTTGTTCAATGTGGTCAATAAATGCACCCAAACCTGCTCCATGGCAGGCACTGTGAGTGTGCAGAGGAAAACAGGGAGTCAAGCTCTCTGCTGCCAAGCAGCCTGCCCATCACATGCAGCATCCTCGAAAGGGTAAGAGGTGCTGCATGCAACTGTCCAGCATGGGCCCTAACACGCAAGGGCTCGATGGATGTTAGTCATTATTTTACATTATCTCTAAAGTCTTAGCTGTTATTATGTCCAATTAGCACAGGCTATTCTGATATGTTGATATCCCCAATAAGGACAGAAACCATTGATTAAGTGTAATAATCATAATTTTGAATGCAGAACAGACCTTACAGGCACATTTTGTGAATTTGCCCAGGAGCAGAGAGCTAAGCCTTTATTATTAAGAAATGTGTGGACTTTATTTATTAGCTTTATGGTCAGTTTTTGGTTAAAGACTATATGTTGTTCAGATGTTTCTAATAAAACTTATGGGCATATATCTGTAAAACTAATCAATAAAGTCATCGTAAAATTGTAAAATTTTTTTTAATTTCCTTGGATATAAAGTTATCAATAAAACCTTTGACTCTCATTAACTCTTTTAGAAAACTGCTCAATTAATTATGAACTATATTCCTTTAAAAGCAATTTTCCACTTTTTACATGTTTAAAGAGGGGGATATAGTTTAAAATATTAAATTTCACCCAACTGCAAGATTTTAAATGTGAAGAGCATAAAAAAGAAATATTTTGCTAAAAAAGTCTCTATAAATGGTTGGGTATAAGAAGATTAAAATACAAAAGTATTAAAATACAAAAATGTGAATATTATTTTGTATCATACTTCAAGAAAGCTGAACTATTTTCATAATCGAGACTTCACTGAGGTAGAATATACTGATATCCTGTCTTGACATATATCATGACAAATACTTTAAAGCAAGCTGAATCTCAAAGGACTTACAGGCTTCTCTGGATAAATGATTGTGGTATAAACTACTGCAACTTTCCCTATTCTTTTTTTTTCCAATTTATTGATTTTCTTTATTTGAAACAATGAGAGGTAGGGAGGGAGGGATAGAGAGGGAGAGAGAGAGAGAGAGGGAAAAGGAGAAGTAGAGAGAGAGAGAGAGAGAGGGAAAAGCAGAAGGAGAGAGAGAGAAAATTTCCCACCTGCCGATTCATTTCCCTACATGCCCACAATAACAAGGGCAGCACCAGGCTAGGCCAAAGTCAGGAGTCTGGAACTCAAATCAGAATCTTCCACAAGAGTGGCAGGGACCCAAGCACTTGAGCCATCACCTGCTGCCTCCCAGGGTGTGAATGAGCAGGAAGCTGGAATGGAGAATGGACTTGGGACTGAACTTAGGCACTCGAATGTGGGATGCTGGCTTCCCAAAGTAGTGGCTCAACCAGAGAGTTAAATGCCTGCCCCTGCCTTCTTCATTTAGTGCCTTGTCTCCTGGAGTCTTGGTTCCTCTGGGCAGAAGGTACTTTTGAGATCATGGGAAGTGTGCTTTCCTCATTAGAGAAGATAAAGCAGAGGCAGAGAGAGCTGGAATGCCTTTGCTGACTCGTCTGCCAGGTACCACAGCCTGGACTGGACTCCAGCTGTTTTATTTTTTCCTATATCACACACTGACTTTTTTAAACTAAGAGTTTATACCATTCTTGTTTGTGTGTCTTGAATGTTACTTATTGGAGCAGAGAAGTTCCGAGGTAAGAAGAAGTCTGTTATCATAATCAAGATGGCATTTCAGTGGCACAGAAGCGATTCCCACATAATGTTCCCGCTTCCTTCAATCACCTTTCCTGGGGCCGTTCACTATCCATGTGTCTATACTTTGCCACTTCTGCCTTCTACAGCTTCACTTTTCTAAGCCTCTGTTTCTTTTCTTGCTAGATTCTTGTGGGAAGCAGGGCCCGGCTCCCACCACATGGCGCTGAGAGGGAGTAAACAAGTTCTACACAGCAGCTTCGGCTGCTTCATCAATTTGACTAATGAGTTGCAGGGGCTGACCCAACCTCGGATTGGAGGAGAACAGCATGCTTAGCACGAGGGCAGCAGATTGGTGGGAGAGGACTATAAAGGAGAGATAGAAGCGGCGCGGGGGGATTCGCCTATGCACCGCGAGGCGCCGCAGACATCTCACACCACGCGCAGAAAGAATAACAAGAATGCGGACACACACCAAGTGGAATGTGGTTAGAATGCGGTTAGCACCAGGAACACACTTGAGCGCACAACGCAGAGTCATTCGCTTAAACAACAGCGTCCGGTCCTGTGTCGTTCTCCCGCGAGCCCGTGGAGGAGCGGCAATTCTTAGCATGGTAACTCCTACACAGGATCTTTTTGAAATTTCATTTCGAACTTGGCATAACTAACATCACATCAATATTTTCTATAAAGATTTATTTATTTATTTGAGAGGCAGAGTTGCAGACAGAGAGGGAGAGACACAGAGTGAGGTCTTTGATCTGCTGGTTCACTCCCAAATGGCCACAATGGCTGGAGCTGGGCTGATCTGCTGTCAGGAGCCAGGAGCTTCTTCTGGGTCTCCCACACCAGTTCAGGGGCCCAAGGACTTGGGCCATCTTCTGTTACTTTTCCAGGAGCATTAGTAGGGAGCTAGATCAGAAGTGGAACAGCCAGGACTTGAACCAGTGTCCAAATGGGATGCTGGCACCACAGGCAGGGGCTTAACCTACTACGTCACAGTGCCAGACCCACATCAAGATTTATAATACAATGATTGAAGTGTTCCTCCACATTAGGGAAGTTGTTGATTCATCACAATGATAGAAGAGCCAATAGGAATTGTGGAATGTGAACAAAGAGAGAAGTGAAGACGACTCCAAATGTTTTAAATTAAGATGGTCTTAGAATTGTGTCTACAAAGCACACTGACTCTGTTAAAAACTAATTAAAATTAAAATTAAAATAAAAAATATTAAAAACCTCTAAGAACCAGGGTCAGAGTTGTGATTTAGCAGGTCAAGCTGCTGCTTGCAAGGCCAGCATCCCATATTTGAGTGCCAAAGTGAGTCCCAGCTACTCTGTTTCCCAAATAGCTTCCTGCTAATGCACCTGCGAAGGCAGTGGATGATGGCCCAAGTACTTGGGCCCCTTCTACCCATGTGAGGGACCAGGATAGAGTTCCTGGCTCCTGGCTTTGGCCAGGAGCAAATTTCTCTCTCTTCTCTCTGTATCTCTGCCTTTCAAGTAAGTAAATAAATCTTTAAAAAAATAGAAACTCCTATAATGGATTTTCCATTTAACTGAAATTTGCCTAAAGAGCAAATTTCAGGGTGTGAGATAGGTGGATTGGAGTAAAAAAAATTGAGGTGAAATTCAGATTGAGTTTCAGATGACAGTTAAATATCTCAATGGAGCTATCAAGGTAGCTAGGTAGCCCACAGACATGGAGTGCAGGCGGTATCTTAGTGGACACATAAATTTAGGAGTCATCATTTATATTTTTCTTTTTATCTTTATGTTCCATTTCATAATTTGTTAATTTCTTTCATTCCTATTTTTACTTTAAGTTATTGTTTATTCTAACTTTTTAATTAGTGTATTTAGTTCATTCATATACTTCCTATTTCCTAATGTAAGTATTTGAGGTTATAAATTTCCTTTAAAGAGTTGCCTCAGCTATTTCATGAATTTTGATATTCTAATATTTATGTGACTAATGAGTTCTAAGAATTTTTTAATTTGCTTTTTCACTTTTTTTTAAGAAGGTAGTTTTCTAAAAATTTTCAAGCACTTTTTTTTAAAATTATTCTAACTTAGCTGCGTTGTAGGCAAGAACATGGTCTATATAATAAAATCAATCCCATAGATTCTATTAATTATCTGATATGCATCAGTTTTTAAAAATGTCTAATGTATTTGTGACTAATGTGTATTTTCCCATTGTTAGATATAATTTCATGAGATCATTATGCTGAATTTTAAAATTTGATTGTTCAAATTACCACTGTCAATACCTGCTTTTGTCTTTTACATGGTATTTTCTAGATTTTGTTTTTTGTTTTTTATTTTTTAAAGATTTTTATTTATTTATTTGACAGGTAGAGGTACAGACAATGAGAGATAAAGAGAAAGGTCTTCCTTCTGTTGGTTCACTCCCCAAATGGCCACTACAGCTGAAGCTGTGCCGATCTGAAGCCAGGAGCCAGGAGCTTCTTCCTGGTCACCCATGCGGGTGCAGGGACCCAAGCACTTGGGCCATCCTCCACTGCTATCCCAGGCCACAGCAGAGAGCTAGACTGGAAGAGGAGCAACCAGGACTAGAACTGGCACCCATATTGGATGCTGGCGCCACAGGCGGAGGATTAACTTAGTGTGCCATGGCACCGCCCCACCCCCCAATACCTTTTTTTTAACCTGTTCTCCACTTAGTGGTATTTCATCTGCCATCTAGCCATCCATGAAGTGATTCCTTTATCTTTCACTTATTTCATTGGCCATTATATTAATTTATTCTTTGTACATACTCCTCATTCCCCTCTTTCCTTTTTTTTTTTTTAATCTTTTTTTTTCCTCCTGTGTACTAACTTGGTAAACCCAAGATCAGTTAAGTCTGAATGTCTTTATACTTGGTGCCCAAAGAGTAGCTTACCTTTGGCTTGAGAGGAATGGCACCATGCTGACTGATCTCTATATTTATAAACATTTACCTCAAACGGGCAATTAGATTTTTGTTGGAATTACCACATGTTAACCTAGTCCATGCACTCTGTTATTCTAGAAAACAGTCTCATAATTTCTCTTTCCTCCTCAAACCTCACTATCCTACTACAAGACAGTGATGTTGCTTCTTATTTCCCCAAGGAAACTGGAGCAATTAAAAAATAACTTGGATAAACCCCCAACAACCTACTCACTGAACTTGTGTCTGTGCTGTTTGGAAGTAGATGTGTCTGTGTGGCCACTGAAAGCCAATGCTGCTACTGTTGGAGTGAATCCCGAGTCGTCTTGTCTAAGAAAGAACATTACTCCACCAATTAGCTCCTCTTTCACACGTCACTTCTTCACTCTCCATTGGATCAAGGCCTCCTCCATCCAGTTATTAATGCTGGAGTCCAGGATCCCTTGACTTTTTGCTCCCCTCTCTAAAGCCAAACTGACTTCGCTATCTCTCAAGCATGCAAACATGCAATACATTTTAGGATTTTGGGCATTTTCCTTCCTTTTGCCAGCTTTGCCATGTATTTTAAAAGTGTTTAGAAACTTTTATCCTGCGTTTAACTGGAAATTAGAGTTTCATGGTGGTAACATTTTTGAGGAAGTGGAGGTACCTGTGTTCTTTCCTGCCTGCTACTGCTGGTTCCTCTTCTAGCACCCACTTTTCACTAGTAGAATGCCTTGGTTTTCACACGTTGTCCATTTCCCTCTTTTCTCTTTAAATTCCCTCCAGGTTATTCCAAGGAGTACCACTGTTTCAAACACTATCCATAGCTGTAACTCTCACATTTGCGTCTGCAGCCTGGTGTTCCTCTCTGAACTCCTCATGTAGATATTTCACTCCTTAAAATGCAGAGCTGAGGCTCTAATAAACATGTGAAGCATCAAAAGCATAACATGTCCAAAACAGACCCTAGACTTTCCCCATCCTGTGGGGAGCAATTCGGACTGGACTGAGTTACTGGAATTAAGACTTATTCTATGCATCTGCTCTCCCACAATATGGCGCTGGGAGAGGAGAAAACAGCTTCTACGCAGCTGCCTCCAGTTCAGCCAATAAACTGTAGGACTTGCTCCTGATTGGAGGAGAGCAGCGTACTCGGCGTGTGGGCAGCCGAGTTGGGATTGGCGGAGGAGGACTATAAAGGAGGAGAGAGACGGCACGCACCAGGAACATCTAAGGGGAACATCTAAGGGAACACCTGTGCAGCCCCCAGAGAGCCGGCCGGCGGTGTGCCGCTCCCCTGCGGAAGTGGGGAATGTGGCCAGGGGGAACTGCCCTTCCACGGAGGTGGAAGGGATAGTAGCCAACCCGGGAAGAACCAGCAGCAAACCCGGGGAGGGCTGAGCAGATGAAAGAACAGCGCAGGGTCCTGTGTCGTTCCTCCACGAAGACGGGGAGCGACACCATCCAGTGTGTTTCTTCCCAGAAATTATCTTTATTTATCTTAATTAATTTTTTATTTATCTTATTTATCTTAAATTATCTTTACTCAAATGAAAAATTCAGGAGTCATTATTTTTATATTTTTTCCATCTTTAAATGGAATCCACCAACATATCTTGTTGGTTCTTTAAAAAATATACCTCGAGTTTATTTGCTTTTCCTTATCACTGTATCTGTGCTATGACCCTGATAACTGCCAAGTTTTAAGAGGGATAGGATGGAACTTACAATCAGTCTGTCATTCATCCTTCACTTATTTATTTATTTATTTATTTCAGAAGGAAGGAGGGAAGGAGGGGAGGGGAAAGGGAGAAGGGAGAGGAAGGGGGGGGAGAGACTCTATCTGCTGGTTCTCTTCCTAGAGGGCTGGAAGCTGGTGGCAGGGACCCAGTCACTTAAGCCATCACAAGAAGCAAGAAGGTGGCATCGGGAACCTAGCTGGGTATTAAACGCAGGCACTTGGCTCTGGCACTCTGTTTTGGTATCTTAACTACTAGGCCAAATGCCTACGACATATCCTTTCTTGCTTTTTATTCAAGTTTCTTTTGGTCGAAATTAAGTAGAAAAATCTCATTTCTACTTCTGTGTCCTGTATTCTGCATGCTTAAGTTTTTACAGCTTCTCTGTTATAGAGAAGCAACTGCACCTGGAAAGACATCAAACAACAAATTCCATGCCCATACTGGGCAAAATCACAGCTCATGTTTGCATCCATCCACATGTGAGTACACCTTTCTATATAAGGACAGAAACTGAATGCATATTGAATTAGTCTCTAGGAATGCTGAGTGAAAAGCAATTTTATGAAAAAGCACTTTTGCAATGCTCTTGTAAAACTAACAGGATGGTCAGCAAAGATTCTGAAGAATGAGAAGAGGAACTTAAATCCAAGTTCCCAATAATACAATACATACAATAATAATACAATAAATACAAGTTCCCAATATAATTAGGATAGAATTCTTTTAAAGATAACATGTAAATTTAACAGTAAAATAAATGTTACATTCCAGGATTATCATGTGAGAACCTTTGAAGAACATTTTTCCAGTAACCGTTTTTCACCAATCTCAATGGATATCTTGTGTTTAGAATCTGTGACAGCTCCTTTATAATCTGAGCCCTTGCAATTAATTTCCAGTTTTCCTAGTGTTTAGGTACACCCTGAAAGCATTCAATACATCTCTTAAGGAACTTAATGATAGTCTAAATTTTTTTTGAAATTAATATTTCAAATTGAATTCAGGCTAGATATGTGATTCGCTCTTAAACTAGAAACATTGGTAATTATACGTGAGCCCCATCAATGATTTTAATAGCTACCTAATGAATTAAATCAATATTTTCTGTAGAAAACACAGATGACACGATGCGTGTTTCAGTGTTTGTCATGATAGGCTATTGTGGTCTGGGGTTTTAGTACAGGCTTGAATTAGATTAGATTAAGCTCTATCTGGCCGAGTCCAGGCATCACTACATTTTCTCCACAGTCGTTGGCTCTCCACTGTTGGTGAAACTGCCAAGCACCATTTTATTTCCTTCACGTTGGTTCTGAATCTCCACTTAATGGAAGACTAACCTGGAAGCTAGTCAAAATAAGGCTGAATTTATAGGTTTTCACACAGAATGGAACCCACCTGCTATTTCCACTGCTTTTAAAGCCTCTTCTAACGAGACAACTGAAGCCAGAAAGTGAATCTTATATTCAACACCACATTCAAATAATCTTTTTGGCTGATAAGATGTCATATTTCACACCCACCCTCGCTTAGTATGACGTTTATAGCTACTTGGGATTCCAGACCTATAGAGCATTCTCAAAAATTGGAATATTTTACAATTTGAAAGTATTATATATATTTTTTACCTTTCTTTGAAATGTCAAGGATAGTAAACAATTTTAACAGAAAATTTTTGCTTTAAGAGAAAGCAAAGAACATTTAAGTGGGTATCAATTTCCAGGATAAGAGATAAAAGGAAAGAATGTTTAAAACATAAAGTTATGTACTTCCTTCTGATCTCCTCCCACCTGAAATAAATGTGATACTGTGCTTTTTAGTAGAACTTTAAAATATTTTAATTAAATTGAAACACGTGTGAAAGGCAAAGATTTCCAGAACTCATATACTCTTTCAGATGTTCTAAAATCTATCTACTTCCCCCAAACTGAACTTAGTGGAATGCTATACTTCATTTTACAGTACTTTTCGGGCAAGGTGCATGGGCAGAGACTACAAAGCTCCGCTCAGTATGTTTCAGCATCTATGAGAGATTAGCACAAATTAGCTTCCCAATTAAGAACTTTAATCTTGGTGTGTTTGTGTGCATGCCTGTGTGCATGCAGATATCATAAAACCTTTATTTTTTGCATATTAAATGATCTTATTGTTTGAAATGCTTCAATTATTTAATAAGCACAAAAACATAAAGAGGCATGCTCCATTACACTATCTCCTGAGATCAGCAAGCTCCAGTTTTCTTCCAGGGATCTTGTATCCCATTTGGACCAAGGAGATAAGCCATTCAGGAATGTATAAAGTATGTACAGAATGTATACAGAATATCTGTAGGAATTTCTTCTCTGTGATTAATTGCTCTTCCTGGGGCTAGTTTCAGATTCTCAGATACTTCCTTTTTCTGAAGTTCACCTCATTCATTGTAGAACATATTACTTATTGAAATGTATATTTATGTGTAATATATAAATACATATATTATATAATTATTAGATATATATTAGATATTATATATATCAGATATATATATCTCAATTAGATATTTAAAAATCATTATATCACTATACTGATAGTCATATATACCATCAGAGAAGGAGGTACCTTTCTCTGAAGGGAGGAGAGAACTTTCATTCTGACTACGACCTTGTCTAAATATGATCAGAGTCGGTGAACTCAAAAGGCTTCCATAGCCTTGGCAGCTCATGACAAGAGCCTAGGGTGATTACTGATGCCATAAGCAAGAGTGTCAATTTGTTAAGTCAACAACAGGAGTCACTGTGCACTTACTCCTCATGTAGGATCTCTGTCCTTAATGTGCTGTACATTGTGATTTAATGCTATAACTAGTACTGAAACAGTATTTTTCACTTTATGTTTCTATGTGGGTGCAAACTGTTGAAATCTTTACTTAATATATGCTAAACTTACCCTCTGTATATAAAGAGATACGAAAATGAATCTTGATGTGAATGGAAGGGGAGAGGGAGTGGGAAAGGGGAGGGTTGTGGGTGGGAGGGACGGTATGTCCATTGTAATCCATAAGTCGTACTTTGGAAATTTATATTCATTAAATTTAAAAAAAGATGCAAAAAAAAAAAAAACCCAAAACCAAAAACCACTCTGTTTTCTTCACACTTAAGTTTCCAGCTTAAGTTTTCAGTACCTGAGACTGGGTACTTCATAAGGAAGCTAGTTTATTTAGCTCACAGTTTTGGAGGCTGCAAGTTCAAGAGCAGGCAGTCTCTGGTTTGGCCTGTGGTGAGGGCCCCTTTGGCTGCATCACAATGTGACGGATGGTTTCAGGGTGGGAGTGTGCAAGCAAGAGGGCGAGATGACACAGGGACAGGAAGCCAGAGAGGTTCAGAGGCCAGGCTTGCTCTTTTTATAACAACTCACTATGTTGGAAACTAACTGGGGTCCTGGGAGAACTACATTAATCTCTTTCAATGGTGTGCATGACCCAATTACCTCGCACTAGGCCCCATATTTAAAGGTTCCACTGTCTCTCAGCATCACCACACTGGGGACCAACCTCTAATACACAAATCTTTGGGGACACAGTAAAACCCTAACATCTCTGTAAACTTGGAATTATTTCCTCATAAAACAAATGAGAAGATGGAGAACTGGATTGCAAATGATGACTGGATGGCTGTTAGAATTCACGTCTCTTGTGTTTCCCTCGATATAATTTACCTGCTTCTTTCCTAGGGGATGGGAGGCTGTGAATCTGCATTAGTCTCACAACCATTAAAATATCCTGACAGTCTTAGACTTGAGGATTCTAACAGAGGGATGAAATTTAATTTACTAAAGTTTGATGTCCATGTGCAATTAAAGTATACAAGAAAAGGCACTGATCTATAATGAAAAAAAAGGTACCAAAGAGGTTTTGAAATCAAAGCACATCCTCATGCTCCCATTCTTGAAATAGGTGTATGTTCAAAAGTACACCTGTCAATATAATATCTGAAGCAAAGATGAGATACAATAAAATCCATAATCATATGTGAACAGAAGAACTGCTAGACTGGACAATATAGTAATACAGGTCTTGATATCTTTTCCTACCTATCTTCTATATATCTTTCTCCAACAAAAATATTTAGATGGTACCATACTGAAATGAGTTAACCTTCATAATAAATGTGAGAAAATGGATTAAAAGAATCAAGTGCTGGATAAAAGATTCGTTCAAGACTCCTGAAATTGAGATTCTGAAACCACAATAAAAATATGGCCCAACCTCAGTATCTCTAAACAAATGATGGCTGGAAATACATGTAATTTCATAATTCAAGATTAAAATCTTGAAATGCATATGACAAATCAGTAGACAACAGTTTTCTTAGCACAGTGTAAAGTTAATGTAAGGAGTGTACTGTGAAAGATTTACTCAATAAAAGCAAGCATTATATAGAAACAAATTACTATATTTTGGGTTCTGTAAAACTTCATTAAAAGTTAAGGATTGCTCAAATGCTATTCCAATACTGTATTATCTCAAATTATTCACTTCCAGCATAGGACTACCAGAGGATTACATTTTATCACAGTACTACTCTCAAATGTTTTCGCTCTAGTATCTGTAGAAAATGAGATTCACCTAGCTGTGTACACAGAGTGCCTCTCCATAAAAAGTTGCTTATGCATGCAGGCAGTGTTAAATTCAGTGGTCGAAGGAACACGATGGTAGGGTGAGCCAGGTGACGCTTCTGAGAGTTAAGAGAAAACCTTGGCTTTTAATTTTCAATGAACAAAAACATAAACTGAAAATCACAAGAAAATGATAAGCCCAATTCCTAGTAGTAAGCAACACAATTGTTTTAAAAATGCAGACATTAACCATGCTGTTTAGTCCACTGAAGCATGGCACCTGCAGTGGTCAACTCACTTATGTGACCTCGGGTAGCAACTGTCCATTTAACATTTTCTTTATTTTTGCTTCCACAAACTGACTCTGATTTAATTAAGAAGACACTGAAACTTTTACTTCTTTGTACATTTCTTCTCTCCTTTTTCTCATCAATCTTATCTTGAATGACCACCTTAAAATGAGTTATTTTATTCAGTATCTTATGAAAATTAAATACTATATTTTGAACATTCATGTGAAAAATATTAAAGTTAACAAATTGTTGAAAGTGCATTAATTATCAAGAGAAGTGAAAAAGTCAAATAACAAAAGAAAATGACTGTTAATTATATTCCTGTAGTTACTTAAAAAATAAAAATATTTACTGTGTAACTAGTGTTCTGACATTGCTCTGCCAGAGAAATTTACAGAAAAATGTTAGTAAATACCACATTCAGTGCAACAGCTAGTTCATTGTTTTTGTTTTATGAGAAAAATGGTATTATGAGTGAAAATGTTTTCTTTATGCCAGTGTAATCTATCTCATGATGTAAAATCCTATCTATTTTGGTGCTTTGTTGTTTAAGAAACTATACTATAACATCTATAAGGAAATATTTACAAAAGTAGAAAAAGAGAAATTCAAGCAACTCATTCTGTAATTATGAGTTTGCTGTGGATGAACTTTTTAAAAAAGATTTGTTTGAAAGGCAATGACAGACAGAGATGGAGAAACAGAGGGAGAAAGAGACCTTTAGTCTGCTGGTTCACTCCCTAATGTTTGTTTGTTTTTGTTTTTGTTTTTTGCCAGGCAGAGTTAGACAGTGAGAGAGGGAGAGAGAGTTATAGACAGTGAGAGAGAGAGAAAGGTCTTCCTTCCGTTGGTTCACCCCCAAATGGCCGCTATAGCCAGCACGCTGCGCCAATCCAAAGCCAGGAGCCAGGTGCTTCCTCCTGGTCTCCTATGCAGGTGCAGGGCCCAAGGACTTGGGCCATCCTCCACTGCCTTCTCGGGCCACAGCAGAGAGCTGGACTGGAAGAGGAGCAACTGGGACAGAATCTGGCGCCCCAACAGGGACTAGAACCCGGGGTGCCGGAGCCACAGGTGGAGGATTAGCCTAGTGAGCCGCGGCGTCCGCCCACTCCCTAATGTTTTCAACACCTAGGACTGGACCAGGTGGAAGTCAAGAGCCAGGAACTCCACCTAGGTCCTCCAAAGGCACAGATACTTGAGCCATTTTCTGCTGCCTTCCCGAATGTATTGGCAGGCAGCTGATGGAAGCGGAGCAGCCTGGGCTCTGACAGGCACTCCAATATGGAATGCTGGTGTTGCAAGCTTCAACCTGACCTGCTGTGCTACAACACTAGCCCGTCCATAAGCTTTTTGAAGCATACTCACACTCACACTCAATACACGATCACTGGGGGCAGGAACCACACCAGGTGTTAAGCTGCTGCTTGGGACTCCCACATCTCATACTGGATTACCAATTTGAGCCCAGCTACTCTGGGCTTCTGATTCAAGTTCCCTGCTAACAACCCTGGGACAGTAGGTGATGGCCCAAGTTTTTGGGCCCCTGACATGGAGGGCACGGAGAACTTGATGCAGTTCCTGGCTTCCAGGTTCCAACTGGCCCAGCCCCAGATGTTTGCAAGCATCTGCAGATGGAAAATCTCCTCCTCCCTGTATCCCTTTCCCTCTCCACTCTGCTTTTCAAATAAATACTTTTTTAAAAAGATCATTGGACTCTCATAGGACTTGTTTTATGCATATGGATGGAATCACAATGCCATGTTCGGCTCCTCTGACCAGCATCACTTCTGAGAAATTACTGTCCCTGGAAGGGCCTACTCTGAGATCCCAAGTACTTGCATAGCTTAGGGGAACAATTTGGTTACCTTCTTATTCCATACTCTATGGTTTCAAAGTGTTTGATGAATATTTTGACCACTGTCCCAGAATCAGTGCATAGGGATCCAGAATAGTGAGCAAATATCAGTTAGAAAATCTATATATAATTTAGAAGCTGTTTGGACTCAGGAAAAATATCTAGCTCTTATAGGAGTCACAGAAACAGAACACACCACAATGATATTTAAGAATATACTGTTTTCAGGCCGGCGCCGTGGCTCAGTAGGCTAATCCTCCACCTAGCAGTGCCGGCACACCGGGTTCTAGTCCCGGTTGGGGCGCCGGATTCTTTCCTGGTTGCCCCTCTCCCAGGCCAGCTCTCTGCTGTGGCCAGGGAGTGCAGTGGAGGATGGCCCAAGTCCTTGGGCCCTGCACCCCATGGGAGACCAGGAGAAGCACCTGGCTCCTGCCATCGGATCGGCGCGGTGCGCTGGCCGCAGCGCGCCAGCCGTGGCGGCCATTGGAGGGTGAACCAACGGCAAAGGAAGACCTTTCTCTCTGTCTCTCTCTCACTATCCACTCTGCCTGTCAAAAAAAAAAAAAAAAAAATAGAATATACTGTTTTCATGAAAATGTTACTTAGGATCGACTCCTATTTCTGAGAGCCACCAAAGTCACTTAGGATGGGAAATTGTTCCAAATAATATGAAGGTGATGGTATATGAATAGCATCTTGTTGCATTAATATAAATTTCCAGTAATTCATTTGAGTTGTGATAAATCCCTTTAAGTTTCAAAGCAGTAGAAATGAATAGTTCTACTCAATCATAATGTTAAAAAGGTAATGGAAGACATTTTTACAAATACTCATCATACTTTCCAAATGCCATCCTAAAATCAATCTTTCTCTCTCTCTTTCAGTGTGTGTGTGTGTGCATGTGTGTGTGTGTGTGTGTGTGTGTGTAGGGTGGAAATGGTGATAGAAAGAGAGAATTTATTTAACCAAATATTTGAGTTGTTTTTCCCCCAAAGTGAGAAAATCAGTTTACCCAAGTGTTTGCTATTAAGGCTCAGGAATCATGCATGCGTAGGTCTTTCTCTTATATTTGTCAATGTTTGACAGCTGTCAGTTTATAGAAATGATTACTTTATCTGAACATCACAAACACTGCATCAGTATCTTCCGAAAACGGGCTGCGGAAGCTGCAATTTCACTGTCCCCAGTCAATTACTGCATTCTTAAACTTGCAGTGCCTTCATTTGTGGGCGCTGGGGCAGCCAGTGGGGGGTATCCGTTGGAGTATAATGCCTCTGTAGCAGGAGAGGAGGATGAAAAGTGTTTTCTGCTTAATGGGTTGGTATTAAGTAGGTGGGAATGGCTTCTAATTAGCCAACAATTGCTTGCTTTCCAGTTTCCCTCCTCTCCCTCCTCCTGTCGGTCACCAGCTGCCAATCTGCCCCCATTTTTTTTTTATTTGGAGTTCACTGCTCACTGCAGTGAAAGCCTTTGTTTAAGAAAGAGGGCTCGCAGGGTCTCAGCTGCCTGGGTACAGCTTGCTGCCTACGATGAGTAGCAACTGTCAGTTTATTTTATCTCAGCCTTTTCATCATTCTGCTGAAACTGATCGACTGAAACCACCTGAGAGACCCGAGGATTCAGTACCTACAAGTCATTAGCTAGGCCCTCACAGCCTTTCACCACGTAGCAAGTCAACTGAACACTTCCTGAAATGCAGTCCACTTTCACCCCATGTTTCCCCTCCAACACGTAAGAATCCTGCCCCTTTCTGGTTCTGAAGCCGAATTGATGGCAGATAGTTCCTTTGACGTACATCATAGAAGTCAGAATATTTTGCTTTGGCTGAGAAATGAGGAAAAGATCCCAGCCATCAGCTTTGCTATAGTGATATTACTAATGTGGGAGATGTTACCCTACACATAATAAGACTGCATGTGAAACTGGGAAACTGTTTACTAAATGGCTTTAGAATATTATGTATTAAGACCTGCTCTGTGTAAACATCAAATGTACTGCTTTGGAGCCTGATTTTGCAGGCATGTAATCTATAATATTGCTACTATTTGGGGTTTCCTGTGTTTCATTTCAAAACTAAGTAGAGAAAAAATGTCCCACATACTTTAATGATGCACTGAAAGCCCCTTTCTAAGAAAAGGCATCTAACCTGTGTATCAAGAATGCATCTAGGGGCTGGTGCTGTAGCACAGTGCGTAAAGTAGCCACCTGCAGTGCCGGCATCCCATATGGGCGCAGGTTCCAGTCCCGGCTGCTCCAGTAAGTCTCTGCCTTTGAAATAAATAAATAAATCTATTTTTTTTTAAATAAGAATGCATCTAAAAAGCATGACAGGATGAGGACATGGCGCCTGTGGCACAGAGGAGCACACTATTTAGTAGAAAGCAATGACATGTGAAGCTCTGGGGGAGTGGAACAGTCATATGCCACTCAGAAGGGTGGGGCTGTGAATGTGTGATATTTAACCACAACTCATCGTGGGTAGGTGTGCTGCTCGGGGAAGTAAAATTTAGAAACAGTGGGAGGGAGAAAGGAAAGGGAACTGAGCAGAGGAAAGTAGAGTATTTTTGATAAATGATGTGAAGTGACAAGTGTTGATACAGGGTTGGGATTAGGGAGAACAGTTCTAGAGGAGGTGTAAGAAAGATGCATTGAGTATCAGCACTGATTTGAAATGCTTTCGTATTTCATATTTATAATAATGTTTAGCAGTATAATTTTTTATTTGAAGTTTAGAATTTTTAGATTAACATGAAATACCTGTATTTTCATTGGGTAAACAGTACTAATATTGCTTAAAAATGTTCCTATTAAAAATGCTATTGACATATGAATGAGCTATAAGAAGTTGTACACAATGTGTACAACTCAATAAGTTTGGAGATAAGGAAACGTTACCTTAAGATCCACTAAATGAGCTTAAATATATATATTCATGAAATATTACATATTTGTGAGGAAAAGCTAAACTTGCATTTATCACCTAAAATACTGAAAAAACTTAAGAACAGTTCTCACATTTAATAATCACCCATTGAGCTTGATAAAGCAAATTCGTAGGCCCTATCAGTAGAGACTGATTGAATAACTGTGAAGTAGGCTGCTGGAATATGCATTCATAACATTTCCACCCCTTTCCATAATTTTGATCCCAGTGATCCCTAAATTGCATCCAGAGAAACTGCTTAAGGTTTATTGTGAAGTTTACTTTTCCACCAGGTACCTTAAAATATGTGTATATAACAAAAAAAGCATCAGAATACTTTGATTCACCAGTGAATATATCTAACTTCAATATCACTTTCCTTCCTAAGAATCTCCTACTTATAATTTCTTTAAAATCATTTTAAAAAGAAAAAGATGAGATTAGTCTAGAATACAATCAAAATACCAGAGTCCTTCATAGGTAGTGTGCTTCATAGGTAGTGTGTCAAACTCTTGGTTCAATTATGTATTCTATGTTACAGAGTGAAATATATTTCTTACTATAGATTCTCATCAAAAAGGCCATTGCTTTACTTTCTATTCTTCACGCAGCAGCCAAAGACCTTTTTGAAAGGTCAGAGTCCCCTCTCCTACCACAGTGGTCACTTCCCTTCACGACTGGAAGGAATTCTAAGTCAGCACCATGGCTGACAAAGCCTAAATTAATCAACTGCACCTTAAACTTCAATTCTTTCCTCTCTTCCTCTCACTCGTTCTGCTCCAGCCACATTGGTCATCTTACTTGGATAAGTCTAGCTTTATTGTCACATCCTCTCCCAGAGCTCCTGGATAGTCACACATCTTGCTTCCTTGTTCCAATCAGGGTTTCTTCACACTATGCCTCTTTTGAGTGGCTTCTCAGGATCTTCTGTTTAAAATATCCCTCCCCAGAGGCATGCATTTGGCACAGCAATTAAGACCCCACTTGGGATGCCTGTATCTCATAACAGAGATCATAGGTTCAAGTCCTAGCTCCACTCCTGAGTCCAATTCTGCTCATGTGCACTCTGAGGCAGCAAGTAATGGCTTCCACCCAAGTGGAAAACCTGGACTGAGCTGCTGGCTTGGATTTCTGACCTGGCCCTGCCCTATCATTGCAGGTATTTGGGGAACGACCCATAGAGTGGGAGTTCTCTCTCTCCCCCTCTCTCTATCCCTCCCTCCCTACCACCTTCCCTCCCTCCCTCTCTTCCTAATGGAACAAAATCTATATTTTTTTTCACAAAACAATATTGATTTTTTTTAAAAAAATCTTCCCCAAACCCAATTTCTTCCTTTTGTTTTACCCTGCTTTAATTTTTCATCACAGTATTTAGCACCATTTATAGGCTGCCCACCAGCATCTAAACCTCCATTTCCATGCTTAAGAAATTCCCTATTTTATAACTTCAGGTGTGATGATGAGATTCCATATCACTCTAGGTTTTGAGGAGCTAGATGTTTCACTTTCCCAGCTTCCTCTGTGGCTGGCACAGGGTCATGTGAGCCAGCCCCCCCCCCCCCAATAAGCTGCCCACAAACAAAACTCAGTTGGGAACAGGTGAAGACTCCAACCTGGCAAGAGACAGCATCAGATGGCATTCTCTGTATTGAGATGCTTCCTCAATAGTTCTATCAACATGTATGTAGTAGCAAGCAATTTTTTTTCTGGACATTTTTTGCTATTACCAAAATGCGGCTTTGATATATGAAGGCTTGAAGGATTTGATGCCTGCACTTTTGTTCTCAGGTCGGTTAGTTTTTTGTATACTTGTTATCAAATTTGTATAAATATTTATAGAGGCCTAGGTCCACATGATTATTACATAATTATTGAATTACATTTTTAGTTGGATTTATTTGTGAATATAGATAGTTTCATTTGTAGATAGTTTAAATTTGCTTTGATATTAGTGTATGTCTTGCTCTTTCTCTTAAAGTTGATATGCTGGAAAACATACTTAGTGAAATAAGCCAATTCCAAAAAGACAAATACCGTATGTTCTCCCTGATCTGTGATAACTAATAGATTATCTAAAAGTAATCTATAGAAGTGATAACGATACTTTGAAATGCGATGACTTTGAACAGCCCCATCTCAACTGTTGAGGAACAATTTGTTTTTTTACATACGATTTTGTGAACCTTCTACTTAGTATAGGGTTAATCTAATATGTATAAAATTAATTGAATATAGATCTTAGAAAAAATAAGCATGGTTTTATCTTGACTTACTAATACTGTGTTATTTCCTCCATTCTCTCTTGTTTCTTTCACTTTAATCAGGCTTAGTATTACAGTTATTACTATCACTAAACTGCTGGTTCCATTAGCTATCCACCACATATTGTTTTGCTATTACTCTGAGTTGCCTTAGGAAAGTGCTTTCCAAAGCATCTTCTCCAGATTAAATACTATCAATATCACTTGAGGTTTTAACAAAGATATGAAACTAAACTTACAAAGCTAAAGAGCAAAAATAAAAATAAAAAAGTTTTCAACACACAACTTACCCAAAGAAATCTGTGTGGAGATTTTATGTATATATATGTACATATATATGTATATATATACATATATTTATATATAAATATATAAAATATATACATAAATATATACACACATATACACACACTATATAATATATACATGTATATATACATGTATATATACATATACAGACATAGTCATCATTTCTGGCATGATTGATTTTTAAATTTTGGATTAACAAAATTTTTCAATTTTTATGTCTATAGTGAAATAATTCAGCACATATACACAGCTTCAACCTGTCATACCGATTAGCCTTTCCATTTTGTTATCTTGTGTCTGGAGTCTATCAGTTCCTCTCTTCTAGTTCTTTTCTTTTTAACTTTAATAAATATAAATTTCCAAAGTACAACTTTTGGATTATAGCATCTAATAAAAACAAACAAACAAAAACCAAACAATAAAAGAAAAAATAAGAATGGTAATAGGAGAGGGAGGAGGAAGATGGGTGGGAGTGCAGTGTTGGAAGGCGGGTAAGGTGGGAAGAATCACTATGTTCCTAAATTTGTATTTATGAAATTGATGAAGTTTGTATATCTTAAGTAAAAGGTTTCTGGGTAAAAAAAAAAAAACACAAAAAACAAAAGTAAAGTCTATACACCAAAGGCAGTCAGGAAGAGATCTTGAAGAAGAGCAATATGCTGATTTTGGTTTATTTATCTTTCATATATTATATTTGTACTGGAAAAGTTACCCAGAATAAAGCTGCTATTTTTTAAAAATAAAAAGGAAAATTTCAGTGTTAGATATAGAAACTGACAGTTTTATGCATAATTATCTATGCAATTACACTTGCACATGCTTGAAAATTTTTAGCCAGGAATGCTTAATAACATTTGCATGGTTAAATGAGACAGCAGAAACAACTGGAAGGGCCTCAGGGCATGGTCATCTATTTAAGCATCCTCTTGGATTTTCAACGTAATTAGTCATATAATTGTGTGTCTAAACTTAGTAGATTCGTGTAAGTAATTATAAATTATTAAAAAGCTGTGCTTGTAATGCTTTGCTATTTCCTGCCAATCAAATTACTAGGGAATACAGTATATTCACATTTCACCATATAAATTTCCAAATAAGATTAAATATAAAGCCCTGCGTAAAGGTGAGTGACCAAGTGAAGTCAGTCAGATGAGAGGTAATTAATATAGCTATTTGGACATCAATATTTTCAGGGGTTATTCCAACGAAGAAATCATAGTATCTATCAGTCTAGTCATCTGTGCCTACAAAGGCTTTTATGAAAAACATTGTCTCTATGGCTTACACTGTATTCAGTATAACTAGTATTTTTAAAATATTACAATAGAAATAAATGGATAACTAAAGGCTGATATAGTAGCTTCCTCTTGCATAGTTTATTTTCCACTTTTCATAATCCTGTTAGTGAGAAGTCATATAAACTTGGGCTAGATAGTCTGAACAGTATCAGTATTGACTACAAAATTTTATAATGGCTATTTTGACCCATTTTCCTGGTTTGTTTTTTCTTCTTACTAGTTTTTACCTACTATTGATTATGAAACTTCATATCATTTCATCTTTACCCATTTTAATATCTGAATTTAAAATATGCATAGATTTGAAAACAATATATCCCTCCCTAGCTACTTATCTAAAAAGCAAGGACACAGAGAACTTTGAAAATACTGATTTATATTTCTTTTGATAAAAGCAAAAAATACAATGCATTCACTGCTGATAAAATGAAATGTATAACCTTAATTCAGCCTTATCTCACCAACTGCTAAAATAAACCAGTCTTTTTTGTTGTAGTTGTTGTTGTTGTTGTTCCATTTTAGGTGTCTGATTCCATGTTAGAGATCAATAAATGCTTCTCTTAAAGGCACAACACTAAATCAAATTAACTTTGGTTTTTCCATAGGTTTGTCAAAGTCCAACTTTGTTTACCATAAAGAGCATAATGAAAGACTATCTGCTCAGATTTCTTTTATTGACGCTTAGAATGAAGTAAAAGGAAGGAAAAAAATCTTAACTACTTCATGGTGTTAAAAGAATTTGTAAGATGTTGAAAACTGGTTAATATTTTTAAAATTTATTTCATTGGTTCAGAGGTGTCAGAAAGTAAATTGGCCTGGATACACTGAAAGATCCAAAGACTCATTTCAGGAAGGCCAAGGCCCTGGTCTTGGCCAAGGATGGACTGGCACTGAAACGAAGAAACGTGCTAGTAGTTCTTAGATTCTTGCCAATATGTCCCATATTGAGCACACTCCACCATTCCCAGGAGGCACACGTCATGCAGGAGAAACACACTGGAGATTGTTGTTCAAACCCATCACCAGGGGGCATTATAATTCTCTATGAATTATGCTAAAGAATCTAGATAGAAAAACATTCACTCTTGCTGGAAAGTTAATGAAAGAATTAAAAGAAAAATGAATTCTGGGATCCTGGGTACTTTTTTTTTAAAAAAGAGGAATTCATTAATATGAATTAATTAATTAATATGAATTAATATGATCATTGCTACAACACAATTCTCATCTTAATGTGTTATTAATACAAAGAAAACTGATTCAATGTAGTTCATAGATAAATTCTAAGGATATACTTTTTTTTTTTTTGTAAAGCCTTTTAATCAAGGAAGTTTAGTAAGAATTAGAAGCCAAGTGGGGTGGCATTGTGGCATAGCAGGTAAAGCTGCCACCTACAATGCTAGTATCCCATAAGGGCACCAGTTTGAGCCCAGGCTGCTCCACCTCTGATCCAGCTCCCTACTAGTGTGCCTGGGATTGCAGCAGAGGGTGGCCCAGGTACTTGGACCCCATGGGGGAAACCTGAAAGAAGCTCCTGGCTCCTGGCTTCCGCCCTGCCCAGCTCCAGTCCCTGAGGCCATCTGGGGAATGAACCAGAGGATGGAAGATCTCTCTCTCTCTCTCTCTCTCTCTCTCCCTCTCTCTCCCTCTTTCTCTATAACTCTGCCTTACAAATACATAAATCTTAGAAAGAAAATTGGAAGCCAACAAAACTTGTGCCTTCCATGTGTTCATGTTTTAAACACTAATGGCATAGCAACCTCTGTTTTTTCCCCGCTGAAGAAATCTTATAGATTAAGAATAACTAAAGGATCCCCTCTGAGGAAAGGTTAAATAAACACAGGAGATGATCTTTTGCCCCCTAATCCTATCAATGGCGCAAAGCATTTAAGCTAAATTGGCACCATATTTGGAATCCACGACCATGAGTAAAAGAACACAGCTAGAAGCAGATTTAAGATCCTCCCTTGAAATGAGACAAATACAAATGAATGACAACTGGGTTCTCCCAGAACTTCAAACTTTAGCCTTTTACTGATAAATATCCAGTTGCTGTTGCTATGGTTTAACCAACCAACCAAGCAACTTTTCACAAACTAGTAATTGAAGATAAAACTGAAATAAAATCAGATCAGAGAAACCTACTACATTTTTCTTGGAAGTGGCAAATTCAGTGTGCACTGGAAAGTTACAACTGGCAACACCATCAGCTACCAAGAACTGTGAGCAGAATCTAAAAGAAGTATAGTTTTGTTTGAGCAATCAAGAATTCTCTTTTATTGAACCAAGGCAGCAGATAGAGAAGGAGACTCTCAGAAGGAAGAAAAAAAAAAAAAAAAGAAAAAGAAAAAAAAATCTTTCAACCCGAGGGATCTAGAGTTACATTATTATTTCCCAATGAAGTGAGCATTAGTTTCTGAAGAAATACTTTATTCTTAAGGAAGCAACTTGTCATTTGTGTGGGAGAAAATATAGAAGGTGGGTGAACTGAATGTGAATGAGGAAATCAGAAATTTAGGATTAAGTTCTGCTGTCTTTTTAACCTTAAAATTTAATTATAAATAAATATAGAGCTGTGTTTTTCAGCATGTTCCATCTTTGGAATCATTTTGTTTTCTTACTGGTTTTAGAAGTCATTGGATTTTCTAAGCTCCTACTTGATATTTATTAGAAATACACTTACATAATCTACTGTGATTTAAAGTTGAACATCTTTGTTTTTTTAACTTTTATTTAATGAATCTATTTGTTTTGACACTAGTATGTAATATACAGAGAAACTATTTTAATGTTTCAATCTGTCTTATCAAACTTAATTTCAAAAACTAGAAATGGAAGTAAAAAACAGAAGTTTTTAAGGATCTTTGCTTCTGAAACAATCCCAGGCAGTCCTGCTGCCTGCAAACACAGTTCACAAACTGTTGTACACAAGAGTGGTTGTCCCAGTTCTCCTGCAGCAGCTGTCACTGCTACTATGTTGGGAGCTACCATGAAGAATCAGGAAGCCCTTGAAGTCAAGGAAGACTAAATTAAGCACTGTGAACAAAGATTTCAGTGGTTTACCGCAATAAAGGATTATTCTGTGTGCATGCACATCTGTGGCAGATACGAATGTCTTCCCAGGGCACATGTTCCGCATGTGGATTTAGTGCTCCATGCTGCTTCCATGTTGTAGCCCCATCCTTTCCACGAAGGCTCCTCCCATGACCACTGCAGCAGAGAGAATCAGCCGCAGGGTCTCACTTTGGTCTGCCCATGCGTGAGCCCGGAAATGACTTTCACAGCCCTCTGACCAGGACTAAGTCAAGAACTCGGCCTAACTGTAAGGAAGTGCTAAGTGCAATCTTCCATGTTCCCAGAAGGGAGGGAGAAAAAATAACAAACACTGGCAAACACTGATACTTTCTACCTGAATGGTTACTGAACCCTCTAAAATTATATGCTGCAATTGAACATTTTTTTTTTCTGAAAATGAGTCTTTAGCTTTCATCAGATTTATCACAAAGTTGTTTATTATTTAAAAATTCTAATGACCTTGGGCCAGTGCTGTGGCACAATGGTTAACACCCTGGCCTAAAGCACCAGCATCCCATGTGGGCACCAGTTCGAGACCTGGCTGCTCCACTTATGATCCAGCTCTCTGCTATGCTCTGAAATAGCAGTAGAAGATGGTCCAAGCCCTTGGGCCCCTGCACCCGCGTGGTAGACTGGGAAGACACTCCAGGCTCCTGGCTTCGGATCGGCACAGTTCCGGCCATTGTGGCCACTGTGGCCAGTGGATGGAAAACCTCTCTCTTTCTCTCTGCCTGCCTCTGTGTAACTCTTCCAAATAAATAAATAAATCTTAAAAAATTTATAATTACCTTTATTTCTTTTTTTTAGTAAAATGGTATAGATTCATATGGAAGAAAGGAAAGCTTTGAAATATAGGAATAGTTTACAGAGGTTGAATTTAAAGGCAAATTCCAAGATTTTTTTTAAAAGGATTTATTTATTTGAGAGGCAGAGTTAGAGAGAGAGAGAGCGAGAGGCGGAGAGAGAGATCTTTCTTCCATGGTTCACTCCCCAAATGGTGGCATCAGCTGGAGCTGATCCAAGGCCAGGAGCCAGGAACTTCTTCCCGGTCTCCCACACAGGTGCAGGGGCCCAAGGACTTGGACCATCTTCTACTGCTTTCCCAGGCCACAGCAGAGAGCTGGATGGGAAGTGGAACAGCCGGGACTAGAACCGGTGCCCATATGGGATGCCAGCGCTGGAGGCACTGCAGGTGGAGGTTTCACCTACTGCACCACAGTGCTGGCCCAGGATTCCCAGTCAGTTTCATGATCCATAATTATCTTGTTCTCCACGGTCCAAGTGATTTTAGTGTATTAAATTTTATTATTGTATCAAATTGTCCTACGTTCTGGCTATTGCTGAGCTTCCATCATTTACAAACTCCTAATTGCAATTAGTAACAATAGGTTAATAATACAGTAATAATAATAGACGTAATAATAGTAATAATAATTAGGCATAATATGGTGTGAATCAGTTCAACCAGATTTCTTTTTTTTTCTTTCTTTTTTTTTTTTTTTTTTTGACATGCAGAGTTAGACAGTGAGAGAGAGAGACAGAGAGAAAGGTTTTCCTTCTGTTGGTTCACCCCCAAAATAGTTGCTATGGCTGGTGCGCTACACCCATCCAAAGCCAGGAGCCAGGTGCTTCCTCCTGGTCTCCCATGCGGGTGCAGGGCCCAAGGACCTGGGCCGTCCATCACTGCCTTCCTGGGGCCACAGCAGAGAGCTAGACTGGAAGAGGAGCAACTGGGACAGAATCTGGCACCCCAACCGGGACTAGAACCTGGGGTGCCAGCACCACAGGCGGAGGATTAACTTAGTGAGCCGCGGACAGACGGATTTCTTGTTAACAATATTCATAGCTTCCATGTGCTCTCATTGGGAAAGGAGTTAAGTTTGGAGGTAGGACAAGTACATTTAGAACATGAAGCATTTTTAAACCCCAGAGCCAGTGTGTGTGTGTGTGTGTGTGTGTGCAGTGCTGTGTCGTAGCAGGTAAAGCCACCGCCTGCAGTGGTGGCATCCCATATGGATGCCAGGTCGAGTCCCGGCTGCTCTGCTTGCGGCCATCTAGGGAGTAACCCAGTGGATGGAAGACCTCTCTCTCTCTCTGCCTCTGCATCTCTGTAACTCAGCCTTTCAAATAAATAAATAAATCTTAAAAAAAAAAAACCAGAATGAATATCAGGTGCTGAAATATTACCTAATATTTTAATGACATTTATTAAATTCCACTTCAAAAAATAGATTCTATAAATAATTGCACAATTCAGGTTTTCCGTGGGCACCATCACGTGCCAGGCACTGTGCTTGCTGCTGGGGCTACAACAATAACTGCAGTCGTTCCTCTGTGCTCAGCAATACATCAGCACGACTTGGTATTTCATTTTTAGAGTAAAGTTAGCAGCAAGGAACAAAATACTGAGCTACAAGTGGCTTGTAGAAAGAAATGAGAAATTTGGATGGGGGAGATGTTGGTCAAAAGACTCAAAATTTCAGATGGGGGGATAGATTCAAGATCACTATTGTAACAACATGGTAACTATGTGTTGTAGTTTAAAATCACTAAGACAACAGATTTTTAAGTGTTTTCACATCAAAAAAAAATAATTATACGAGGTAATGGATGTGTTAAGTAGCTTGATTTAGCTATTTTACAGGGTCTACAAATTTCATAATGTATCGCAGATGTTAAATATGTATATATATTTCCATAAATTAAAAACAGTAAAATAAAATAAACAGGGAAATTATCTCACATACAAAAGGTGATGGTGGTAGTTACAGGGTTGGTTAATTTGGCATCCAGGGAAGGCTTTAAGTGTCTAGATTCTTTCTAAGCTCTTTTGCTGCCATCCTCAGCACTTTGATAGCTTAGTAGCTACTGCAGCTCCAGGCATCACATATTCAAATATCAACATTTAAGGTCAAGAAACAGGGAATCTCCTTATCTTGGCTGGCGCCATGGCTCAATAGGCTAATCCTCTGCCTTGCGGCACCGACACACGGGGTTCTAGTCCCAGATGGGGCACCGGATTCTGTACCGGTTGCCCTCTTCCAGGCCAGCTCTCTGCTATGGCCCAGGAAGGCAGTGGAGGATGGCCCAAGTTCTTGGCCCTGCACCCCATGGGAGACCAGGAGAAGCACCTGGCTCCTGCCTTCGGATCAGCACGGTGCGCCGGCGGCGGCGGCCATTGGAGGGTGAACCAATGGCAAAGGAAGACCTTTCTCTCTGTCTCTCTCTCTCTCTCACTGTCCACTCTGCCTGTCCAAAAAAAAAAAAAAAAAAAAAACTCCTTATCTTGTGCTCCCTTCAAAAAACAAAGAAAACCTTTCCTGAATTCCTCAGAAGATTTTCTTCTCTTATATCATTAATTAGAATTATGCCATATAACCTCCCTAAAGCTGTCACTTGGCTAGTATCATGAGGCCACATTGGCTGAAATACATAGTAAATACTCAACCACTGGGTATAGAGAAATGCTTCACCTTCCCCAAGGAGATGCATGTGAAAGGGTGAGAATACACTGAGTATATCAGGATTTTAAAATCCATTCAGGGGGCCGGCTCTGTGGTACAGTGGGTTAACCCTCCACCTGCGGCGCCGGCATCCCATATGGATGGCGGTTCTAGTCCTGGCTGCTCCTCTTCCAATCCAGCTCTCTGCTGTGGCCTGGAAATGCAGTGGAAGATAGCCCAAGTCCTTGGGTCCCTGCACCTGCATGGGAGACTGGGAAGAGTCACCTGGCTCCTGGCTTTGGATCGGTGCAGCTCTGGCCATTGTGGCCTTTTGGGGAGTGAACCGACGGAAGGAAGACCTTTCTCTCTGTCTCTCCCTCTCATTGTCTGTAACTCTACCTCTCAAATAAATAAATAAATAAAAATCTTTAAAAAAAAATCCATTCAGCCAGTCTATATCTTCTAATTGGAGAATGTATGCCATTTACGATAAAGGTTATTATTATTATTTTTTAAAGATTCATTTGCTTTTGATTTCCTTTGTACTTCTACTGGGAGATTTTCTGCCTTTACATTCTTTGATAATGATGGCTATCTTTCTGTGTTTCTGTGTGTAGCACATTCTTAAGCATCTTTTGTAAGGCTGGATGAGAAGTGGCAAATTCTTTAATTTCTTTTGTTATGGAAGGTCTTTATTTCACCTTCATTCATAAATGACAGCCTTGCAGGGTACAGTGTTCTGGGGTGAGTTTTTTTTTTTTTCTTTTAAGACTTGGGTTCTGGCTCTCCATTCTCCCCTAGTCTGCAGGGTTTCTGATGAGAAATCAGCTATGAGTCTAATTGGAGATCCTTTGGAAGTAATCTGACATTTCTTCACGTGCATTTTAGAATTGTTTCTTTATGTTTTACAGTTGAAAGTTTGACTACAATGTGTCATGGTGAAGATCTTTTCTGCTTATGTCTATTAGGAGTTCTAAGTGCTTCCTGTACTTGGATGTCCCTTTCTTTCTCCAAATTGGGAAAGTTTTCTATAATTATTTCACTTCTAGTCCATTGTCTCTTTTCACACCTTAAGGAACTCCTAAGTCCCATATGTTGGATCATTTGATAGTATCCCACAGATCTCCAACACTATTTTTAATTTTTCTGATTTTTTCCTTTTTCTTTTTGGCCTGAGATATTTCCAAAGATTTGTCTTCTAGCTCAGATATTGTTTCTTCTGCCTCACCAAGTCTGTTGTTAAGGCTTCCCACACAATTTTTATTTCATCTATTGAATTCTTCATCTCTAATATTTCATTTTTATTTCAAAATCTCAATTTCATGGGAAAATTTTTCCTCTGTGTCATGTATTGATTTCTTTCTTTCTTTCTTTCTTTCTTTTTTTTTTTTTTTTTGATAGGCAGAGTGGACAGTGAGAGAGAGAGAGACAGAGAGAAAGGTCTTCCTTTTTCCATTGGTTCACTCTCCAATGGCTGCTGCGGCTGGTGAGCTGTGCTGATCTGAAGCCAGGAGCCAGGTGCTTCTCCTGGTCTCCCACGCGGGTGTGCAGGGCCCAAGGACTTGGGCCATCCTCCACTGCACTCCTGGACCACAGCAGAGAGCTGGACTGGAAGAGGAGCAACCAGGACAGAATCCGGCGCCCCGACCGGGACAAGAACCCAGATTAGGATTAGCCTATTGAGCCATGGCTCCAGCCTCATGTACTGATTTCTTTCACTTGTGAATTTGCTTCTCATTGATTCTGAGTTATCCTATTATCAAACTTTTTAATTCCTTTTTCAGGGATTTCATCAATTCCTTTGTCTTCACAATCTTTTTTTTTAAGATTTATTTATTTATCTGAAAGTGAGAGTTACACAGAGAGGAGAAGGAGAGAGAGAGAGAGAGAGCGAGAGCGAGAGAGAGGTCTTCCATCCTCTGGTTCACTACACAATTAGCCTCAATGGACGGAGCTGCGCCGATCCGAAGCCAGGAGCCAGGAGCTTCTTCCGGGTCTCTCACGTGGGTGCAGGGGCCCAAGGACTTGGGCCATCTTCTACTGCTATTTCAGGGCATAGCAGAGAGCTGGATCAGAAGAGGAGCAGCCAGGACTAGAACCGGCGCCCATATGAGATGCCAGTACTATAGGTGGAAGATTAACCCACTGCGCTATATGGCTGGCCCCCGAATTCTAGGTTGTTTTCTAAAAATTTTATTTATTTATGTAAAAGGCAGAGAAAGCAGAGTGGCAGTAAGAAAGAGAGGGACGGTGGGAGGGAGAGAGGCAGTGGCTTTACCTGCTATGCCACAGCACCGGACCCTGATATATTAAGCTTTTTGAAGTTACTCCAGCAATCTCTGATATGCTCTAATCATTTTTTCCAATTTTTTTTCTTTGTATTTCATTTTGGGTAGTTTCTACTGCTATGCTTTCAAGTTCATCAATCTTTTCTTCCGTATTATCTAATCTGCTCCTTTTTATTTTTCATCTTGGGCTTTGTATTTTTGATTTCTAGAAATCCAATTTGGGTCTTTCAAAAATATCTCCCATGACTATACACGTTCAATCTTTCTTGAACATATGGACTACAGTTTATTTGTTTTATAGACTAGGGGTCTTTTCTTTTATTTACCTTTATTATGCCAAGAATTCACATGGCAAGAGTTCCAGCAGTTCAGGCTCCCTTCCTGGATTCTGACAAAGGGAATTTGCTGGGGTGCAGCAGGTTGGTGCTTCAGTTGAACCTAGGTACCTCTTTCTTTTTCTGATCATTTTTCTTCACGAGTTTCAGGAAGCTCTCTTGGCCCTTGCAGTGATCAATACACCCTTACCTTGCTTGTCTACAACAATGCCAACAGCGTGACGAGTTTAATTGTAGACACTTGCCACTTTGCTACGCTGGCATTTATGGGACATTCCTTTTTTTTTTTTTTTTTTTTTTTTTTTTTGCGACAGGCAGAGTGGACAGTGAGAGAGACAGAGAGAAAGGTCTTCCTTTTGTCGTTGGTTCACCCTCCAATGGCCGCCACGGCTGGCGCGCTGCAGCCAGCACACTGCGCTGATTTGAAGGCAGGAGCCAGGTGCTTCTGGTCTCCCACGCGGGTGTGCAGGGCCCAAGGACTTGGGCCATCCTCCACTGCACTCCCGGGCCACAGCAGAGAGCTGGCCTGGAAGAGGGGCAACTGGGACAGAATCCGGCGCCCCGACCGGGACTGAATCCGGCGCCCCGACCGGGACTAGAACCCGATGTGCCGGTGCCACTAGGTGGAGGATTAGCCTAGTGAGTCGCGGCGCTGGCCGGGGACATTCCTTTCTGAACAGTACCCATTCCCCTGGTGTCTCTAATGGCACCTTTCTTGTAGATTCGCATGTGTGCAGCCGAAGAAACACTTCTGTTTATTCCAAAAGGCTTATAGACTCCCTGCAGCTCCTCCCATGAGCTCCATCTTCACATCAGAGCTGCTTTGAAGGGAAGGGAGCCAGAGGAGCTGCAGGAGACCCCTGGAGGCTTGCTGTTTCATGCCCAGATGCCTTGGTTTAGGTGGGCCCTAGAGAAGACAAAGACAACTGCAGTTGTTCCTGTGCAGCCAGCTCTGAGGCCCAGGCATTCAGCTGGGATGAGGCCTGGGTGACTACAGTGGAGCTCTGTGGAGGTCAGCATGGGACAAGACCATGAGGGCTTGATTGAAGCCCTAGACCCCCAGTGTCACTGGACATAGAGATGGGGCCATTAAGGGGGTCAGTGAGGATAAATGATGTCATGAGGACAGGGCCCTGATTCAGCTGCAGTGGTCCCTTACAAAAGGAGACCCCCAAGGGGCAGGCACTGTACTGTAGCAGTTGGAGCCACCACTTGTGACATCAGCATCCTATACGGGGCCTGGTTTGAGACCCTGCTGCTCCACTTCTGGTCCACGCTCTCCTAATGTGCCCAGGAAAGGCAGCAGATGATGGGCCAGGAATTTGCACTCATGTGAGAGGCCCGGACAAAGCTCTTGGCTCCTGGCTTGGGCCTGTCCTGTCCCCAGCAGTTGCAGCCATCCAGAGAGTGAATCAGCAGATGGAGGATCTCGGCCTCTTTCTCTCTCATTTTCTCTCTCTCTGTGGCTCTTTCAATTTTTAAAATTTAAATTTTAAATTTAATTTTTTTAAATTTAAAAATTTTTTAAATTTAATTTTTAAAAATTAAAATTAGGCCGGCGCCACGGCTCACTAGGCTAATCCTCCACCTAGCGGCGCCGGCACACCGGGTTCTAGTCCAGGTCAGGGCACTGGATTCTGTCCTGGTTGCCCCTCTTCCAGACCAGCTCTCTGCTGTGGCCCAGGAGTGCAGTGGAGGATGGCCCAAGTGCTTGGGCCCTGCACCTGCATGGGAGACCAGGAGAAGCACCTGGCTCCTGGCTCCTGCCATCGGATCAGTGCAGTGTGCCGGCCATAGCGCACTGGCCGCGGCAGCCACTGGAGAGTGAACCAACGGCAAAAGGAAGACCTTTCTCTCTCTCTCTCTTTCTCTCACTGTTCACTCTGCCTGTAAAAAAATTAAAATTAAAATTAAAATTAAAAAATAAAGAAAGAAGAGACCCCAGGGAGCTCACCAATTCTGTCTCCCTCTCTCTTCTGGAAAAGCATTGTGAAGACTGAATGACCCTTTGTAAGCTAGGAAGAGCCCATACCAGAGAGAGAGAAAAGATTTAGAGAAAGGTACCTCTCCTCTTTCCTTTTTTTTTTTTAAGAATTTTGTTTATTTTTAGTTGAAAGGCACAGTATCAGAGACGGTTCACTCTTCAAATGCCCACAATAGCCAGGGTTGTGCCAAGTTGAAGCCAGAGCATGGAACTCAATCCAGGTTTCCCACATAGGTGGCAAAGGACCCGGGAACTTAAATCACCATCACCTCCTGCCTGCTGGGTATGCCTTAGCAGGGAGCTGGAATTAGGACGAGAGCTGGGACTCAGACCTAGCATCTGACATGGTATGCAGGTGCCCCAAGCAGCATGTAACTGCTGTGCCAAATGCTTGCCCCTCTTTGCCGTTGTGTCTATCTGTCAGATAGCAGATCTGGCCAAAAGGACTGGACCATACTTTTAAGAACTGTTTATGTCTTTGCTAATTCTATTATCTGTATTGTTTCTGGATCAGTTTCTACTTCTATATTTCCTTGTCATTGTGAGTCATATCTCTGGGCTTCTTGGTGTGTCTAGATAATTTTGATTAGATGCCAGATATTAGGAATTTTATATTGTTGGGTGCTAGGGATTTTCATTTTTTTTATCCTAATTAGGTTACTGGGAAAAAAGACCGATTCTTTTGATGTTTGTATTTAAGCTTTGTTAGGTGGGACCAAAGCAGCATTTTATCTGCAAATTCTCCCCCACATCTTTATCAGATTCCTTTCCTGATGTCTCATATTTTATGGGACTTTCTTATTTTGGTTGGTGGGCCAGGTCTGTTTAACATTAAATGATTGTCTCTGGCCTCAGAATCAGCCCTTAAGGCTTTCGGATCCGGCTGAAAAGCCCATGAGAGTATTTCAGGCATGGAAAGCCAAGACACTCTGGCAAAAAAAAAAAAAAAAAAAAAAAAAAAAAAAATGACCTAAATGAAAGATCTCTGCGAATGAGATCCCAGTGGAAAGAACAGGTCATCAAAGAAGGAGGTACCTTTCTCTGAAGGGAGGTGAGAACTTCCACTTTGACTATGACCTTGTCTAAATATGATCAGAGTCGGTGAACTCAAAAGGCTTCCATAGCTATGACAACTCATGACAAGAGCCTACGGAGATTACTGATGCCATAAACAAGAGTGTCAATTTGTTAAGTCAACAACAGGAGTCACTGTGCACTTACTCCTCATGTAGGATCTCTGTCCTTAATGTGCTATACATTGTAATTCAATGCTATAACTAGTACTAAAACAGTATTTTTCACTTTGTGTTGCTATGTGGGTGCAAACTGTTGAAATTGTTACTTAATATATACTAAACTGATCTTCTGTATATAAAGAGAATTGAAAATGAAAAAAAAATTAAGTGATTGTTCTACTCAGTCCTTTCAGGTGCCTTTGCTAATTTCTTCACATCCACATAATGTTCAGTCCTCAGCTGAATGCCTCTGCCTAACTCAGAGGCTCTCTTGCTGCCTGGCTCTTTCCTTTCCTGTATTTCTTACTGAAAACTCCAGCTACCTTGGCCTCCTTTAACTCCCAGCCCAGTCTTTTCAACTCAGGAGTCTGCTGGGCTCAGTTCCCCACCACGTGCTACAGTCTGGGAGCCTATTCCAGTCATTATCTCCTGGGATAATGATGCAGAGTTCACTCATTTGTTTCCAACTTTTCTCATGGATCACTGCCCTGTGCTGCCTGTTGTCCAGTCTTTGCAGAAGTTGTCTCGCATGTTGTTTTTGTTTTTGTCCAGTTGTTAAAAGCATGAGGGTAAATCGGGACCCACTTACTCCATTTTCACCAGAAGTAGAGTCTCACTTCTTTTCTGAAAGCTTTAACTTAAAAATTCAACCTTTAAATATGTTAGACATGGCTTATATTAACAATTAAAGTACCATTACATGTACGAAAGGGCAATATAAATAAAGAATATTGGACTAGAATTCTAGAGACATAGATTATAGATCCATCGTGTCTTTTGTACTGTTACTGTATGAGTACATTCCCATGAGTCACAGGACACAGGAAAATAAATAGTGGGGAGCATTGGATTTCTTTGGTACTTCACAACTCAATCCTTTCATGGTACCATCAAATTTAAAAAAAAGCTCAAGAGGATTTTTTTTGTTTTTTTTTTTTGTTGTTGTTGTTTGTTTGTTTTTAGACAGGCAGAGTGGACAGTGAGAGAGAGAGACAGAGAGAAAGGTCTTCCTTTGCCGTTGATTCACCCTCCAATGGCTGCTGTGACCGGCGCTCTGCGGCCTGCGCACCACACTGATCCGAAGGCAGGAGCCAGGTGCTTCTCCTGGTCTCCCATGCGGTTGGTGCAGGGCCCAAGCACTTGGGCCATCCTCCACTGCACTCCCTGGCCACAGCAGAGAGCTGACCTGTAAGAGGGGCAACAGGGACAGAATCCGGCGCCCTGACCAGGACTAGAACCTGGTATGCCGACGACACAAGGCGGAGGATTAGCCTATTGAGCTGCAGTGCCGGCCGCTCAAGAAGATTTAAATTTGTATTCAGGGATGAGAAGAGGATTTGGGAATGGTACCAGTGTTAGGAGGAGAAAATCAACAACAAACTGAAGTGCTTATGAAAAAGGAATGGTGATAAATGGAGAAGCCTGAATATTTAGGAATTTGTAACCTATGAACAGTGGGGGAAAGTACAGAGGTTGAGGAAACACTGAGAGAAAGTAAGACATAGGGTTGAAAACAGGAGGAGGAGCTGCAAGTCTGCAGATTAAATAGTTTAATAGGTTTAGCAACCTGAACAGTGTCAACCAGGGAAAAGCAAAACTGCATATGACATCAGATTGCCAGAAATATCTTTGTTATAAATTTCAGAAGAAAGATCAAACACATATACCTGTCTTTTATACAGGTTTAATAAAATGATAAATCTCCCTTTGTGGAAATACCATAGACATCTATATTTGTGGGTTAAAAAAAGAAATCAAGGCACAGGTGTGCCGCCTAGTGGTGAAGACACTAGTTAGGATGCCAATGTCCCCATGGGAGTGTGTGCATTCAACACCCTGGTCTACGTCTGACTCCAGCCTCCTGCTAATGTAGGCCCCAAGAGGCAGCAGTGATGGCTCAAGTAATTGGGTTCCTGCCACCTATGTGAGAGACCTGGATTGAGTTCCTGGATCTCAGCTCAGCCCTGACCAGGGTAATGAAATAATGGATGGGAACTCTTTGCCCATCTGTCTCTCTTTCTCTCATAAAAAAGCAAACAAACCCAACAATTAGAAGGTTGGGAAAGTCTAGATTTTATTGTTAGGGACTATTAAAAAACACCATATTTATTTAGAAAGATGTATTTTCAGGTGAATCTTATAAATAATCTTTCTTGATTTTGAACCTTAGAAAGAAGGTAAAGAAATCTGAAATTAAACCTTTTGCTGAAAGTCACAAATCTGGCGCTCAGGATGGTACTATTAGAACCCAAGTCACCAGACTCCTGCGTATCAGTTTCCCTTAAGGCCGTCCAGTCGCCAGAAGGGTCAGCTTGGATTCAATCATATTTTCACCAGGCTTTTTTCCCCACATAATGTTTTTGCACACATTATTAGAGAGAGAGAGATTTGCTTTACGATAACAGGATGGTGTGACACCTACTTGTTGACTTTTTGGCTAATTATCTCAATTTCTCCTCATTATTAGAGTTATTTAACAAAGCGGCTTATCACATGAGGAAAATGAGGACACACTTGGGAATATGACATTGTCACATTCTTTTAAGGTATTTTTAAAATTGTTAATTATATATGTTTATAGGGTACAATGTGATAATTTGATGCAGATATTCAATGTGTGATAATTAAATCAGGTTAGTTGGCATTTCCATCTTCTTATACATTTAAAAAAAATTTAGGGGCTGGTGCTGTGGTGTAGTAGGTTAAGTCATGGCCTGTAGCACTGGCATTCCATATGGACACTCGTTTGAGTCCTGGCTGCTGCACTTCTAATCCAGCTCCCTGTTAATGTGCCTGGGAAAGCAGCAGAAGTTGGCTCAAGTCTTTGTGCCCCTGCACCCACGCAGGAGACTGGATGAAACTCTGGCTCCTAGCTTTGGCGTGGCCCAGCCCAGCCATTGTGACTATCTGGAGAGTGAACCAGCAGATGGAAGATTTCTTTATCTCTCTCTCTTTCTGCCTCTGCTTCTCTCTGTGTGTAACTTTGAGTTTCAAATAAAAAAAAATTAAAAACCAGTTTTAACACTTAACAATTGTATATATTTATGAGGTCATTATGATAGTTCAATAAATGTATACAAGCATACCAATCAAACCAGGGTAATTATTTGGTACTTGTGATCTAATCCCCATCTATTTCCTCTCCTGCACTCACATGCTCTAAAAGGGTTAAGTTCATATCTGAAAAATGTAAAAGCATGAACAAGGAACTGGATAGGAAAACCTGGCTTGACATTAATCCCAGGGTCCAGGATTAAGCCAAAATACAGCAAGGGCTTTGAAGCAAAGTCATGACTTTGATTGCTTTTCTTTAAGAATATTAAATGATTCATAAACCCAGGGTGACTTTATTGCCACTCAAGCAAAGTCTCATGTGCCGTTTGTAGAAAACTGTAAGTGTTTTTAAGACCTGAGTGGCCAGAGTTTTCATTTATTTCCATATTCAGGATTTGTATTCGATATCTCTGATATCATTTACATTTTGCTACAAGAAGAAAGTGCATTAAAATAATGTTACTGAAATAATTATTACCAATGAAGTGGTTAACAATGTTGGCATTTCAATGGCTATGATTACATCTCTAGGTTAGCACTGCATTAAGTTGAATAAAGAGAGCTTTTGCTTCTATGTTAGTATTACACATCTGGGTCTGGGATCTACAAAAGGCAAGATAAACTGGCCTTTCATTAAAAAAATAAATTTATCCTGAATTATAGAGATAATACTTCTGGTAAGGAAAGGAAACTATATTCTGGAGAAATCGGCATAAATTCATAGGCCCTTAAGCCTTCTGGAGCCAACCAATTTCAGTTGCTTCAGGCTTGAATAATTTTATTGAACTGCAATACATTTGAATTCAGTCTACATTCCTAACTTTTGGAGGAAAATCTATTCTTCTTTTAACACTGGAAAGCAAAGGAGGAAAATGAAATCTTTTCCACCGTATCTAAGAGTATTAGGATGGTGTGAAGGTTCCTGTCTTGTCTGTGTTCCCCCTGAAAGGCACAAAGACGAGAGAGGATTGCTGGGGAGTCACTGTTCTATTTCATCTGGAGACCTGAGCACTCTCACTGCTCTATTCCCTTAGGGGGTCTTGTTCCTCTGCTTAAAAGAATATTGCCTGCGCTCTGAGCTAATGATTTGTTTGGAGGATGAAGTCTCAGAGGTGAAGATAACTGAGCAGCTTTTATAATGTGTCATTCAGATCTTTGATCTGCTTTTTTCCGAATACTTGGGCCCTCTCCATCACAAGATTAAAGATGCCTCTGCGTAGAAGAAAGGCAAAAGTTGAAATCTTAAAAGCTGCTCAGATTTCCAAATAATATTTCTGTATTTTTTTCATTTTGTCAACATCATGTTTGGCAAGTGTCGTCCTTCATTCATGTGATAATTGGATGGTAATCAAAATACAGCATTGGCTCATAGGTTTTCTAAGGGAAACTGAATATTTTTAGAAAGTGGTTAGTGAAAACCAGCTTGTGATGAGGGCACCCGCACTTATTTTGAATTCTGCTTAATTCAACAAATATTGACTCGGAACTTCACAGATGTCAAACATAGTGTCTTCTTTTGTGGGGAATACCAAGAATCAGAACTTGTTTTAAAAAGACTTAACACCCTTGATCAGGCAGCTAAGACAATGATAGAAATGGCCATGGGGGGATACAGAATATGACACATGAAAATCACTTGGGGAGAAATGAATGCAATTCAACGTGGGAGCAGAGAGAAGAGCCCACATTGAAGTAGGATGGGATGGGAGAGGTTTGGCATCTGAGAAGAACTTGGCAAGATGGACAAGACCTGCCTGCCTGCCTGGGGCTGGAGCTGGAAGTAAGGTGGCAATACGGTATGTTGTGTATGTGGGTATTTGAGGAGTTGGGGGAGGCAGGTGGTCAAAAATGTCGAGATGTTTGTATTTAATAATTAGCCAACGGGCAGCCAAGGAAGATTTTTTTAAACAGAGCAAAGATGGAATGAGAGTTGTATTTTAACATAGATTGTTGAGGCATTTAAAAGCAGATTTTAGTGTGTTTTGAAATAAAAATATGTCTATGTAAATAAGAATGTTTGATAATGTCTTAACAGGTTTTATTTCTAAATAGAATAACTTCCCCTGAAAACTTTAAGGGTATGAAAACTATGTATGAGAATTAATTCTTCATTTGTACTTGAGTCTGAAGAAAATTTTCTCACTTTTACAATGATGCAGCTCTTCCATGCATAGATTTCTCATCTCAGTGAAATGGGGTATATTTTATAGCACTCTGAAGAATATAATTTTCCCCTTCCAACATCCAAATAGCTGAACTTTTAATGTCTGCATAATATTTTGGAATGCACATTTTTTTCTGCTTCTAACTCTCTGACCAAAACATGACCCTATAAAATTGGGAAATAAAAAAATAATTTCATAAACTAAAGCAAAAGACCTTTTAAAAAATCAAAAACAGGATTGCAACAAATAGACATGGATCTAATCAGAAGACAGTTTTTTTTAGTAGTATTTTTCTCATAATTACCATTATAATGGTTAGAGATGGCCCCCAAATAAATCTGAAAACGTGAGTAGTTCAATGTACCCTCTCCCAAATCTTTATCACATAGATTATATCATATATAAGCATTTCACATAGATTATATTTCATCTGTTTTTCTGTCTACCATTATGGTAGACAACATGATAGCTTAAAGGACAGAGAATTTAAAACTATAGAACATGTTCCCAAATATATAATGACAAACTACATTTTGAAGTAAGCAAAGTATTGCCTAAAAGTGTTTACTTAATAATTGCCTATATATATTTTCAGAGTGTTTGAAGATACTGAAATTCAATAAGCTGTTTTTGAAGACTCTGTCAAAACCAGAAACAAGAACCACATCAAAACATCACTATGCATGTTTTTGGAATAAGATTTTCACTTATTTTATGGCTAGTGGACCGAGAGTGCTAAGTAATATCCTGCTGACCTCAAGGAGTCAATGAGATTCCTTGGTGCCTAATGTACTATTATTCACTATGTATTGAATAGAAAATAAATTATTTACTACATATTGTATAGGAAATAAATACTCAAACAGATTGTTATTTCATCTAAATGACCTAAGTAGAAAAACTAGTTCAAACCAAATAGGAGAACATTCTTCAAATTGCAAAAGCTTTATCTTATGATTCTACTTGAGCTATCTCAACATACTTGAAACACTTTATTTAAAAAAGTTTGATTTCCAAACAAATAATTATGTAAACCCAAAGTTTACCTTTGGCAATATTATTTGTTTTGTTTTATTTTTTGTTTTTAAATATCCTATTCTGAAGTTCTTAATGGGACTAGAGTTGTTATGGTTTTGCTCCCAAAGGTGCGTGTGTTGGAAGCTTGGTCCTCACTGTGGAGATATTAGAAAGCAGTCTGTCTTTTACCAGGTTGGGCCAAGTGGGAGGTTGCAAGACTAGCTCCTCCCATGCCCTAGCTTTCTAACATCGTGTGGTGCCTCCCTCTTGCATAAGCTCCTGCAGTTGTGAGGCCATTCACCATGAGGTCCTCACCAGAGTTGAACCAGTACCAGTGGCATGCCATGAACATCTAAAACTGTGAACTAATTAAATGTCTTTCTTTATAAAGCACTAAGCTTCAGGTATTTTATAAACAGGAAATAGACTAACATAAGAGCCCCTCCAAGTTGACACATAAAACCGACCCTGGCATTCCCTCCAGTTGGCATTAATTGACGATTTTGATTTGAATTCTTCATAAGAAAATATATAGGGGAAAACAGAATTAAAAGAAATCACTTTTCCATATTTTCTAAATTAATATTCAAACCCAATTTAATAAAAAAGAATAGGAAAATTAGCTATCTGACAAGTATGTGTACAATACAAATTAACATCTATCAACACTTCTCTTGTCAGTAAGGTACAACTGTGATCATTTAAGAAAATCACCTTATGAGCATAAAATAAACTGAAAATAGCTTTGTGAAAATTAAGAGTGGGAAGAGGAGAGGGAGGAGGAAGAAGGGCTGGATCATGGGTGGGAACTACCACTATGTTCCTAAATCTGTATATTTGAAATAAATAAAACTTGTATACCTTAAATAAAGTTTAAAAAATAAAGGGTTGGGCAACCTTGAAAAAAATCACAAGCTTATTTCACATTATTCACAAATGATCAATATATATTATTGACTATGATAACTGAAAAAAGTGTAATATGATTTATCAAGTTACCACCATTATTTATGCTTTCCTTAAAAAAAATCAAAGGTACAATATACTTGTAGCATGGGAGCATACTCAATCTTCATGTAGCAAATGAATCAAAAAAATTAAAATAACTTTCAAAACAAAATCACCAGCAGTTGAATAACCTTTTTCGATGAAAATGGCTTAACATCAAGAGGGAAATGAAAATGAAAGTGACTTCAAAAGCCAAAGCCTTACCAGTAACCAGATCAAGCTCAATGTCACTTCTGCTCTCCTTCCAAGACAGCAAGGAGTCCAGGCTGGTGAGATCTGCAGATTCTATGTAGCTGCTTATTGTCAGCATCATCTGATCCACTTTTGCTATTCCATAATGAACTTTGGTCTCGTCCATCAGAGACATGTTCATTAGCTTTACAGTTGTGTCAAAAGCTTGGTGGAAGGATTTAGAAGCCTTGCTGTAGTCTCCCTAAGAAAGTGATAAAAACAATTTTCATCTTAATTTTTGTTTCACCATTTCATGTATTTGCCCATCTTACTTTGGCAAGTCCCAGGCTGATCTTTCTACAATTATAGCAGATCATTTTCAAGAAGTAAGAAATGGTGGCACCGCAGTTCAATAGGCCAATCCTCCACCTGCGGCGCCAGCACCCCCAGTTCTAGTCCCGGTCAGGGCGCCAGATTCTGTCTCGGTTGCTCCTCTTCCAGTCCAGCTCTCTGCTGTGGCCAGGGAATGCAGTGGAGGATGGCCCAAGTGCTTGGGCCCTGCACCCCATGGGAGATCAGGAGAAGCACCTGGCTCCTGGCTTCGGATCAGCGCAGTGCACAGGCCGCAGCGCGCCGGCCACAGCGGCCATTGGAGGGTGAACCAACAGTAAAGGAAGACCTTTCTCTCTGTCTCTCTCTCTCACTGTCCACTCTGCCTGTCAAAAAAATAAATAAATAAAAAAATAAAAATATATAAAAAAAGTAAGAAATGGCAAACAGGCTCTCTATTTGAATAAGGTTCTTTCAAAGAGTAATGAGTATGTACCAGCCAATACCTTAATTTAGTAATATAAGTTCTATCTATTAGATCGGACAGTATGAAATTTAACTTGTTTTGAATGAAAAGTGATCCAATTTGGCAGTTTTATAAGGTTCATCCTAATATCATAGTAACAAAAATATGTTTAGGAAATAATGAACCAATTCATACTGATTTCACTGTTTCATTGAGATTGTAGCTTTGAGAGTTTCTACCTTACGTTTGCTTAAATCATTGTTTCCTGTTTTCTTACAGGCTGTTGTATTGCAATTTGCTGTTTTCTGTCTATTGTACAAATTTTTTTTTCTCATCATCAATTCTACAGTCCTTGCTCAAAATTTTTACATTCTATCTTTTGTTACTACTGTTATGCTAACATTTTTATAGGCCTATGTGACAATATCTAAAACAGCTGGTCAGTTTCTGTGCTCATTTCGACTGACACAAACACAGCAGAAGAGTATTACTTTAAATATTTACCTCCTATCCTTCATGTATTAATTTTTAACATTTTAATTGTAGCATTTGTCTTAAACATTTAATTGAGATATAACATACTTAGAGAAAAAAAAACTTAACAGTTTCCAGATTCATGAAATTTTGGAGTTTTACAATGTTAACACATCAGTGTAATCATTTCTTAGATTAAAAGTATAATGTTTCTGAAATAGATTATTTATAGTACACCAGAATCCACTTGATTGCCTGTCCCAAAGGGAAACCCCATTGTAGCCATTGATTAATTTGACTTAGTTTTGGTTTTGAAATTTGTGTAAATAGAACAAATCAAATAGTAAACACACCATTGTTTTTGCAATGATTCAAATGTGGTATTACAATTGTGAGGCTTTTGCATATTGTTGTTTATGGCCACAGATTTTTAATTTTAATTGCTATAAAGAATTCCAGTGTTTGGATTTGTAAACACTTATTTATTCATTTCCATACTGTGGGTTTTATTTGGATTGCCTCCAGTTTTTCACTGATATTGATAATAATGCTATGAAAATGTTTATATGTCTTTGTTTGCATCTGTGTGTACATTGCTGTTAGAGGAGAAAAAAAAAAGTCTCAAGTAGCATCTTAACTGTTGTGCCAAATGTCCACACCAAACTAACTTTTAGAAATCAGTATTGTTTTGTAATGAGATTTCACTAATTAATGTATATTATATTTCCAGATTCCAAATTTAAAGAAATTAATATCAAATTTAATCTTCCTTCCAAAGATTCTATAAGAACCTTCCATAGTTTATTTTTTGCTATCAGATTACTCCTATTCTATTACACATTTCAGAAGATTCTAGTAATTCACTTGGCAATCTTAAAGACTAGACTGAGGGCCAGTGCTGTGGCATAGTGGGTTAAAGCCCTGGCCTGCAGCGCCAGCATTCCACATGGGAGCCTGTTTGAGTTCCAGCTGCTCCACTTCCAATCCAGCTCCCTGTTAATTCACCTGAGAAAGCAGTGGAGGATAGCCCAAGTGATTGGGCCTCTGCATCCATGTGGGAGACCTGGAAGAAGCTCCTGGCTCCTTGCTTTGGCCTGGCCCAGCCCTGGTCTTTGCAGCCTTTTGGGCAGTGAACCAGTGGGAGGAAGACCTCGCTATCTGTCTCTACTACTCTGTAACTCTGCCTTTCAAATAAATAAAATAAATTTTAAAAAAAGATTAGACTGAGAATACACAGTGCATTTATGCATTTTATAAGCTCATCATATTAGAAGAGGGTAATTTCACTGAGTATTAGTGGACAATTTCAGGGCAAGATCTCAATGATATCATGGACCTTGAAACAAAGCTTGAATAACACTATAATGTAGAATTCTTATGCATTTATTCTGATTATTACCAGATCCTTTTTAGAGGCTAAAATATCATCCTTTCCAATGAACAAGCTCAAAATAAAAGAGTATTTTCTTAGTCCTAAGGATAAATCATTCCCTACCCATTTCTTACCTAGTAAAATTAGTGTTCAAATTACCATGATTTTATCTGTGTGACTGTTCTCTGATCTCATTAAGGAATAAGAAATCTCAGGGCAGGCATTTGGTTTAGTGATTAAGGTGCCCGCATCCCATATTGGATGCTTGGTTTGAATAATCGCTACTCTATGTCCTATCCAGCTTTCTAATTCAGACTCTGGGAGACAGCAGGTGATGGCTCAAGTACTTAGGTCCCTGCCACTCATGTGGGAGACCTGGATGAAATTCTGGGCTCCTAGCTTTGTTCTGGTCCAGTCCTGGCTGTTGAAGACATCTGGGGAGTGAGCCAGGAGATGGAAGACTCTCTCTCTCTCTCTCTCTCTCTCTCTCTCTCTCTGTTATTTTGACATTCAAATAAATAAAATTTAAAAAAATTATAAAAAGAAATCTTATAAAGGATCTATACCTAGACCTGTCCCTGGAACACTCTCATTTGACACCTTTATTTATATATTTTCAGTGAACAGTTCATCAAAGACCACATGTGAAAGGTGGGACAGGTGGCAGCTCTCCTTTTGTGATTATATAAAAAAAGGTAAGCCTACTAAGAGAAAGGGTCTTTTAATATATGCTAACTTAATTACAATAGCACTATAGTGATTACAGAAAAAGGTCACTCCAGTATTTTTCCAAATAAAGTTTTGCAGTATAACTTTGTTCATTGAGTAACATTATTTCTTGGAAACCGTAGCTAAGAATACAATTATAATACATTACGTTAGGAATTTAAAGCTAAGAAGATGAGTTGAGGGCAGTTTGAAGGAGACCTACTAAGCAGACGGACGGACAGCAGCAGTATTAGGTATGCTTTCAATGGCTTGGGAGAAATTTTCAGACTACTAAAATATTATACAAAAATGAAAGAGAACTTTTACATTTCAAAAATGAGAGATTATTCTCGTGTGGTATAAAATTGGTAACAAATATATCATGTGTTGGTTCAGTGAACTGACATTTTGTTCATCAACTCTGAGGTTCTCATTTGAGCACTAAGTAAAACAAGCAAGGTAGACATCCCCTGCTCTCATCAAGTTTATATTCAAGAAGTTACTAACAGAAAGTAAAAAATATTGAAGTCATGTCCTACAGTTAAGAACTGAGGAACCAAGCAAAACTAACAGGAAATCTTGCTGAAAACCATTGCCCTTGAGAGAGAGAGAGAGAAAAAAAAACTGGCTGAGACCAGTCAAAGCCATGAGACAGCATATTAAACATGCAATGCTGACTGCCGGATAAACATGGGACATTCTGGGCCAAAATACGCCCCCTGAGCTTGCTAAGGCTGTCAATTTTGGAATATGCAGCGTGTTACGAGGTGTGTAGCTGACCTGTGGCTGGGCAGAAATGCAAGGAACTTCTTTTTCTTAGCTGATCAATCAGCTCCCAGGCCCCACCGCCACTCCTCACTCCCTTCCCAATAAATACCTTCTATAAAAACGGTGCAGGGAATGCTATTTGAGCATGGCTCCCAGCTCCTTGCTTGGCTGCTCTGTAATAAACTCTGCGAAAGACAGTGGCTTCACTGTCTGGCTCCCTTATGTGTGGGCAAATTCATCTTGCTTCAGTAACAAAAACCACAAACAGCAGAACCAAGAAATAAATATTACATGGACAATCGCAATGCAGTAAAGTTGACGACAGCCCTGGTGGCTATGTTTGATTGGATTGTCTAGGGGCGGCCTCTCTGAAGAGATCTGAATGACATCTCACGTGAAGGTGAGATGGGAGAGTGTTCCCTGTGGAGCAATCCAGGAGAGGCACATGTCCTAAGGCAGGAACCAACCTGGCACGTGTAAAGAATTCCACAAAAATCAGTTCAGCTGCGGTGGAGTGGATAGGGAGAACGGGGAGCACCAAGGTCAGAAATATGGGGGTGAGGGCATTACATCTGCATTCCAGGGCAAAGATTTCTACTTACGTTCTCAAGAAGAGTTAGTAACGGACGTGATTTAAGCAGAGAAATAATATGATTCAATTTAAGTTTGAAAAATATTATTTTGGCCTCCGTGTAGAGACTGGCTTATGTTCTGGAGAGGGCCAGTGCCTGCAGGGAATGGGTTTGCAGTACTACTTACTGCACTGGTCCAGGGAGAAGATGCAGGGTAACAAGCTGATGCTGGTAAGAGTAGCACAGAGAGAAGGAGGCGGATTGAGATCTGTTTTGTTGGTTTTAAGGTTGAGGTTTGCTTCTGGATTGGATATGAAGTACAGATGAGCGAACACTCCAAGGAGGTCCTGAGTTTTGGGGCTTGAGCAACCACATTGATGGATAATTATACTGTTGATTAAGATGAGGAAGACTAGAGGGAACTAGGTTAATGGAAGGAGGAATTATGTTAAATGTGTGATATCGTTTAGAAGCTCAGGTGGACATGTTAGGTAAGCAGCTGGCTTTGCAAGTCTGGAGTCCCAGAAGAGATCAAGATTGTGAAGATAAAAAATGTAACAAATATGGGAGTCATTGGTGTTTGGACAGTATTTATAACCATGGGTATGGGTGATGTCAGTTAAGGAGCACTCATAGAAAAGAGATGGTTACCTGGAAGATACCTGGCTATGTTCTATCATGGTACGGCATTTAAAGGAAAGATGAATTGAATTCAGTTCTTAGGTTATATTTGATACAGTCCAAGTAAAGATGTGAAGTAGGTAGTGGAATTGAGGGAGAGATCTGAGCTCAAGATGTTAAGTAGCTTACAGTATCTTGTACCAAATATATGCTAAGGATTCTACTAGGTACCATATAACTATTCTAAAATTTCTAATCTTTAGATAATCTCCAGGCCATCTTGTGATTGACAATTGAAATATAAGGAAACTGAGGATCAAAGAATGGCCTTGTTCAAAGTTATCATTAATTAGTGCCTGAGCTCAGGTGGAAAAAAATTTAGGGGTAGTTCCTCTCCTCCTATAGTTTCCTTCTTGTAAAAGATTAGTTAATGTATAAAGTGTGGTACAAATACCCCCACTTTTTTTTTTTTGTTAACCAATATAATTGAAAAAAAGGCCATCAATACAACCAGGAAACATCTGGGGCTGATGTTGTGGTGCAGCAAGGATAAGCTGCCACCTGCATTAGAGCCATAGCTACTCAACTTCTTTTTTTTTTTTTTTTTTTTTTTTTGACAGGCAGAGTGGACAGTGAGAGAGAAAGAGAGAGAGAGAGAAAGGTCTTCCTTTACCGTTGGTTCACCCTCCAATGGCCACTGCGGCCAGCGTACCATGCTGATCCGAAGCCAGGAGCCAGGTGCTACTCCTGGTCTCCCGTGCAGGTGGTCAAGGACTTGGGCCATCCTCCACTGCCTTCCTAGGCCACAGCAGAGAGCTGGACTGGAAGAGGTGCAACCAGGACAGAATCCGGTGCCCCGACCGGGACTAGAACCCGGTGTGCCTGCGCCGCAAGGCGGAGGATTAGCCTAGTGAGCCGCGGCGCTGGCTTATTCAACTTCTGATGCAACACCCTGCTAATGCACACACCAGGAGGCAAGAGATGATGTTCAAATACTTGAGTTCTTGTGAAGACCCAGAGAGAGTTCCTGCCTTCTGGTTTATGCTGGGTCTAATTCCAGATAGTACGGGTATTTAGGGAGGGAACCAACAGATGAAAAATAAGGATTTTAAATAATCAGGAAACATCCATAAACAACTGAAAAGTAGAGACATGAAATAATTCATTGTCAGTGTTTTCCTTGGAAATGGCTTTGTAGAACGAGAAGGAAATTCAGGTTGTCATCAAGGCTACTACCTTGCCTTAAAAAGATCAGAAGGAAAAAAAATTACCATGTATTTCTAGTAAATTCACTATTTTATGTCTAATACCTTTCAAATTATTTTCTTGATAATGATTTAACAACTCAGAATCAGTATGGGAAGTTATCAGTAGATTTTTTTAACTTGAGGAAGTATATAGGAAAAACACAGTAATGTACAAAAACTGAATGTAACTTTAACAATCTGAGTAACAAATCAAGCTTTGTTTTGAAATCAGTGACATCATAGAATACCACTATGGTATTATCCACTTAATTTATAGAAGACCAGTTATCAATGGAATCAGCAAAGTATATGAAACAACTAGTATTTCTGAATGCACGTGTATTTGAAGATAACATAAATACCTGGAATCCTTCAAATTTTATATTAGAATAGAGGTAAATGGATAAAAAATTAACTTTTGGAAGTAGAGATAGTCTTTGGATATTTCATGTTTCTGGCCATTAAATATTTTTTAAAATATTTTTAAAAAATTTTTTTTTGACAGGCAGAGTGGACAGTGAGAGAGAGAGAGAGAGAAAGGTCTTCCTTTTTGCTGTTGGTTCACCCTCTAATGGCTGCCATGGCCGGCGCACTGCAACCAGCGCACCGCGCCGATCCGATGGCAGGAGCCAGGTACTTATCCTGGTCTCCCATGGGGTGCAGGGCCCAAGGACTTGGGCCATCCTCCACTGCACTCCCGGGCCACAGCAGAGAGCTGGCCTGGAAAAGGGGCAACTGGGACAGAATCCGGCGTCCCGACCGGGACTAGAACCCCGTGTGCCAGCACCGCAAGGCGGAGGATTAGCCTAGTGAGCCGCGGCACCGGCCGCTGGCCACTAAATATTAAATTCTTCTCCAGAAATAAAAAATAAGAGAATAAAATACCCATTGATGAGATACAAACTTTTGGCAAAAACATTAAGAGAAATGCAAATCTAAAATATTATCCCTTAGAAAAATTTACTGCTTTATTTTCCTTTTGCTTCCTGTTATTAGGGAAATACAGGATGATACTTGATGCTCCTGTTATGCTAAAGGACTGAGTCTGCAGCATTGTTTGCTGGTAGGAAAAATTCATTTGTAATCTCTGCACTTCTGTTTTAGAGAACAATCCCAGTAAAAAGTAGGACTGTATCACACTAACATGAGAATTGATGAGAATTGTGTTGTAGCAATTATCATGATTTGCTGTGACCCTGAAAATCTAATGTATCAATAAATTCCTTAATTGTTTTTAAATAAAGAGAAAAAAAGGACTAAATCTTTTTATTAGGAATGCCAATTCTGCTACTCTGGGAAAAGCTGCCCCCAAACAGACTGTAAACCTCACAAGGTTTGTGAGTCTTACCTCTTTTTCACCACTATATCCTGAAAAGTAAACAAAATCAAGAAGAGTCAGAGATGGGAGCATCAGACAGACAAAGCACAGGGCAGAGAGGAAAGGTGAGCAGGACTGGGGCAGCACCCAAGAGAGGCTCAAAGGAGAGGCGAAGCCAAGCGAGGGGGACCAGAGGAAGTGGCCAGCAGAGGATGGGTGACCAGAAAGAAGGAGGCATAAGAGAAGGGAGCCAAGTCGGGCAAGAGAGGGAAATTTTAAAGAATGTTTATTTTTATTTACTTGAAAGGTAGAACAACACACACACACACACACACAGAGGAGGGAGGAAAGGAGCAAGAGGGGGGGATTGAGATCCTCTATCCGCCGGTTCACTCCCCACAACACCACAACAGCCAGACAGCCAGGGCTGGGCCAGGCCAAAGCCAGGAACTTGCAACTCCATTCAAACCTTCCTTGTGTGAGGAAGGGCCCCAGATACTTCCACTTGCCAGTATGCATTGGCAGGAAGCCGGATCAGAAGCCAGCATTCTAACATAGGACGAGGGTGTCCAGCAGCAGCTTAACCTACCCTGCCACAACACCTGCCCCTGAAAAGGTTTTTAAGATCATGAAGCCAAGGACAAACAGGCCAGGGGGAGCATGAGATGGGTGTGTAAAAGAAAAGAAACCAGAGAAACTGCTTAAAAATCCCTCTGCCAGCAAGCAAGAAAGAAAGAGCAAAAGAGAAAGAAAAGAAAATCAAGAGAAGGAGGGAGGAAGGGAAGTATCATATTCTTAGAATTGTATACATGGCCCACATGGAATCTGGTCTTTGTATTAATATCAAATTAATATGAGAATTGATGAGAATCACATTGTAATAATTATCACGCATTTTCTGTGACCCTGAGAACCTAATGTATTAACAAATTCCTTTTAAAACATGAGACAGCCCTTTGCCTAGAGCAGAAACAAGTATTTGTTTCACTCATTCAAATTAATTTCAACCTCTATTTCTATAAAACAAAAACCCCTAAGTTACTCTGAAATAAAGTTAATTTTATGGCAAATAGCAGAATACTATAGTGGTTAAGAGTATGGGTTGGAATACCACTGCCACCTAGAATTTTGGAGACCTGGGATGAGTGAAACTCACTAAGGGCCTGGGAATGCAGAATTGTTTGAAAGCAAGGCGGGCATAGAGAATACTAACAGCCAATGAGCATACAGATAGCAGCTGCAGCTAGTCTCCTGCCAGAAAGCTCTGTTCTAAGTGCTTTACATATATTAACTCAATACTCAACAACAAGCTCCTGAAGTGGGATCAGCGAGGCATCCTGCAGTGTAAGTAACTGGTTCCCAGTCACAGATCTTGTATGCGGACAACCTGGGCTTTTAACCCAAGCACTCTGGATTCAGAGTTGATATGTTGCTTTTCTTAGAGACAGACAAACAGAAAGACAAATGCACAGATGGAGAGAGATATTCCTTCTACTGGTTCACTCTCCAAATGCCTGTAAGTCAGAGCTGGGCCTGTCCAAAGCCAGGGGCTGGGAACTCAACCCAGGACTCCCACATGGGTGGCAGAAACTCAAGTAATTGAGCGATACATCTGCTGCCTCCCAGGGTGTGTGTTAGTAGGAAGCTGGAACAGAAGCGGAGTAGCCAGGACTTCAAACTGGCACTCTGATATGAGATGCATGGGCCCCAAGAGGCAACCTAACTGCTGTGCCACACACCCACCCCTGAGAGTTTGCATTTTTAGCCACTACCTTCACAGCCCTTCAGGGAGGAGCTGCCAACCTCCAATCAAGATGTCAAAGAAGCGGAAATGTCGATTACCCTGATTTGATCAGTACATACTGTGTGTATATCGAAATATCACACTATAGCACATAAATATGTATAATCATTAATTTTTAAAAATACATAGTTTGAGAACACAATTACCCTAAAAGTTGATGGATCTTAATCATGATCAAAATTGCAATTACAACCAGAGAAACAAGCCTGTTTCGTATCATTTCTAAAAGAGAATCTAGGTAGTAATAAAAGATACAACCAGGAGAAAACTGTGCTAGAGATCCTTATGAATAGTGCATTTTATGAACAATGGTTTCTTGTAAAATTTTAGACATTTTTTCTTTTCTGTCTTAGTTTACATAGCCAATCTGCTACTAAGACTCCATTCTAAATTTCCTTCAGAATTACTCTTGGGTTTGTCATTTCTTCTCCTTAGGGACTTGGCAGGGAACATCAGGGTTATGCTAATAAAAAAAAGAATTTGGAGTGAGAGAGATGAATGCCAGTGTAGGCAGATAAGAGTCAACTGTTGCTATGAAGTTGCTTTGAATTTACATATTGTAAATTGCTGCTCAAAGTCAAAGCCACTGAGAATCTTCCTTGGCTGAGAATATGTGAATCAGGGTAAACAGATTGCAGGCATGAAGGTACAAGAAGGAAATGAAGAAAGAACTGTTTTTCTTTCTGGTCCTTGCTTTGTGCAAGGTGAGGATCACATGAGAATAGTCTTTGTTTTGGTTTGGTTTATTTTGGTAGAATAACAAAAATATTTTACTAAAACATAAGACTTATAGAAGTTTCCAGATGAGCCATACAAAATGGTCCCAAGTTGTTTTGAAGGCGAATCTACACTTGACATCAGAGTCACAATGTTATTAGTGAGGGCTGTGCTGTTTGCTTAATGTTCCCAGTTTGGTTCAATCAAGCTTGTTCATCTACAGAGCCTAAATAAAGTTAGACTTGGCTAGAAAGCACATTCTAAAGAACTGGTTCATTGCTTTATATCAATGCAATTAGAGTGCCATGAAAAGGGGAAAGGAGTCCATAAAATTAAAATAAAACTTACCTTCTCCCCCCCAAAAAATAAGAAAAACACCCACACTCTTGCAGCTAACTCTGACAGCTGCCTTCATTTACAGTGCTTTATACTTAAACCAATGGGGGAAATGAATCAAAGCAGAGGGAACAATGCTTTTCAGCATTTTGCAACAGTCCAGATGATACTTCTAAATCTGCTCATGCTTTACAACAGTGAATTAGGACAAGATAGAGATTTGCTAAAGTGCATTTAGTCACCAAAAGCCTGAACATATCTGGGCTTTTATTCTGTAATGTTTCTAAGACTGTGTCCATTAAATGCAAACAGAAAAGGAAGTCTTAACAGAACAGGAGAGGGTGATGCATACTTGAGCAGATCGACTTGAATATTACTCAAGGCCTGTAGCCTAGTCCATGCTCTAGCTGTTTCTATGGCTTGGGTTTCCTCGGTCTTCCACGCTGTGCTACATCATTTGCTAACAGATTATCTGGTTTGGGAGCACCTAACAAAACCTGAATCCACAGCAACACCATGCAAATCTGCAGTGCTGGGGGCCACTTATCTTTCAAAATACCCAAACATATTCTTCCCAACTTGTCTACCTTGGATGATAAATTTTGGTCACGGAATTACTTTAGGAGATGCCACTGGGTATTCTTCTGGAAGGAACAGTTCAAGTTTAAAAGTCACTCCCTCAAAGGGTCTAGCAATGACTACATGAAAATATCTGGCATTACTCTCATCTGGATCTGCTTTGACTCCCGGGAACCGGTTCTGCAAGCAAACTGGGGCTTCCTTGATGATCCTGCCGGGCAGTCCGGCCTTCTGGTCAGATCCCCAGTTCGGCCTCTGATCTCATCTTGGGCTCCACTGGCCTCACACACAAGTCAGAGTAGACCTTTAAAACTCCACCAAGTTATCTGTAACCACTGCAAATCTTTCTGTTAACAAGAAACATATACACTCACTTTTTCGTTGTAGATGTCTCCAAGCATTGTACTTGCTCTCACAATATCTAGGCTTTGAAAAGTGTTTCTGGAAATTTTCAAGTACTTTTTCAAGTATTTAATTGCTTCCGTTGTCTCTCCTTGGCTGGAATATAAAAATAGGAAACCATTGGAATGCCATCTCACTTGGCATTACAGTGAAAAGAATGCATTTTGTGTCTGGGCTGTAGAAATGCACAAGATGGCTATCAGGACAATGAGATGTAACGTGCGAATACCAAGTAAAGAAACATGTGGCTTCTTTTTGTTAGAGTACACCATGAATTAAAACTGACAATTTTCAAACCCTCATGCATTGCTGATGGAAACGTAAAATGATGCAGCTGCTTTGGAAAACTTCCTCCAAAACTTTAACAGAGTTACCATATGACCTAGAAATTTCACTCCCAAATATGTACCCAGGAGAAAAACATGTCCACAAAAAAAGCTTGTATGTAAATGTTCATGGCACATTGTTTGTAATGGCCAAGAAAAGGAAGCCATGCAATCAAATGAGTCAACAAAATATGGTATACCCACGCAACTGAATGCTGTGAAGTAGTGATACATGTTGCAACAAGGATGAAACTTGAAAACACACTAAGACAAAGGGGCCACACACAAAAGATCACAAATTGTATGGTTCCATTCACATGGCATGTCCACAACTGGCAGATCTGCCTAGACAGAAAGTAGGGTAGTGGTTGCTAGAGGCTGAGGATGGGGGAGTGAGGAATGGCTGGTAATGAGTATAGGGTTTCCTTTCGGGTGATAAAAATGTCCTGAAATTAGGTAATGGTGATGATTTCACAACTCTGTGAATATACCAGAATATACACCAGGTTGTAGATCTTAAAAAGGTGACCTGAATGCTATATGAATAAAGCTCTTTTGAAAAAAGAAAAGCCTTTAAAAATCTTACAAAAAGTAAAGGCTAATTTTTTCTTGCAAGCTTTTCTGAGCAGTGAAATCTAGGTGTCACTGAATTCACATAGATCAGGGTACTTAAAAATGTTCATGGAAAATGGAATTAAAATATGTTTATTTTTGGTGTAAAACACATTGAGATTTGTGCATACACATTTAGAGGGTTGTATACTCTAGAAAAATGCTCAGAAAAACATAATTTATAGCAAACCGCTTGGCATTTACTAAGCACATACATATTTTTGAGTGAAGGAATGGTTGGAAATTTGTGAAGGATGGCACTTATAGAGTATACACAAAAGTTAAGCCTCCAAGTATACTGTGAGAACCTCTGTCAAACAGATGTTTGAGGTCCATGACCATAAACTCTGACTACTGGATTTTTCAGTAACATCAAGAAACTTTGAAAGCATAGCAAATATCCCCAAATATTTTCACTACTGGGAATATGGTTTCTGTCCTTGAAGAATGTCACTGTCAACTTGGATGGAGATAAATGTACTCTACATGAGATTAAGTGGGATAGGTAATATGAATTACATATAGTGTTTTGAAATCTGGAGTACATTCATATGACAACCTTATAAAAGCATGTCCAATGTTTGGAGGGTAACTCTGATTTTACAAAGAAGCCAAAAGAGATTTGGAGTCAAACCTAGTGAATGCAATGGAGACCTCTCAGTGTTTATATGAATTAAAAAAATTGTGTCCATTTTAGGAGACATATTAGAATTGTGACATATACAAAATGCGTGGTGTGTTTAGTGATTGACATGTTTCTTCCCTCTCCACTTTCACCCACATCCTCAGCACATAGGTTGGGAATCACTGTTAATCATCTTCTCTTTCTCCAAATGTTTTTTCCCTCTTCGGCGTCTAGCACTATCAGTCCATCCCTTCACCTCTCCTATACCTCTCACTGACACTCACCCAAAGTTGGCTCTTTCCAAAGTTCTATTCAGGGCTTGACTTTCCCTTGCAGTGAATTTTATTTGGATAGCTTCCTCTAGTACTATGGTGTGACTTGACTCTCATAAGCACATATCAGGCAAACAGGCGTTTCTAGGCACTTCCCCTCCTGCTTCAGATCCAACTTTCTCACTGCCATACACACTTGGCATGTAAATAAGGCAGTTATTTACAATGGTTATATCTGACAGGGTCATCTAACGGTGAGGATGATGGTATTTTTTGAATCTCTCTTTAGAAAACTCCTTCACAGTGAAGCAATGTAAAGCATGCATAAGTCATTTAATAAAATTTGTCCAACAAATGGGATTACCAGTAGAGATTTTTTTCCTGTTTTTTTTTTTTAAGTGTGACCCCAAATTCATCTGGCTGTTTCTAAAGATCAAAACTATGTCTCTCAAATAATGATTGAAAGAACATGTCACAGGCTCAGAAAGTATTGTCAATGGAGTTTATTCAAAACAGGAGGCAGAGGGAGGAGGGATATCAACTTGTATAGCCTCTGATGATTTGGATGAAATATTTATTCTCATAGATGTGGTATCTTTAGAAAAATAAGTTAGCTGATAGAATAAAAAAGGGAGAGAACGATCCAACATGGGAAGTGGGATACACAGCAGACTCATAGAATGGCAGATGTCCTAAATAGCACTCTGGCCTCAGAATCAGCCCTTAAGGCATTCGGATCTGGCTGAAGAGCCCATGAGAGTATTTTAGGCATGGAAAGCCAAGATACTCTGGCAAAAAAAAGAGGACCTAAATGAAAGTTCTCTGTGAGTGAGATCCCAGTAGAAAGAACAAGCCATCAAAGAAGGAGGTACTTTTCCCTGAAGGGAGGAGAGAACTTCCACTTTGACTATGACCTTGTCTAAATAAGATTGAAGTCGGCAAACTCAAAAGGCTTCCATAGCCTTGGCAACTCATGACTAGAGCCTAGGGAGACTACTGACAAACCATAAACAAGAGTGTCAAATTATTAAGTGAACAACAGGAGTCACTGTGTACTTACTCCTCATGTAGGATCTCTGTCCTTAATGTGTTGTCCAATGTGAATTAATGCTATAACTAGTACTGAAATAGTATTTTACACTTTGTGTTTCTGTGTGGGTGCAAACTGATGAAATCTTAATATATACTAAATCGATCTTCTGTATATAAAGATAACTGAAAATGAATCTTGATGTGAATGGAATGGGAGAGGGAGTGGGAGATGGGAGGGGTGCAGATGGAAGGGAAGTTATGAGGGGAAGCCATTGTAATCCATAAACTGTACTCTGTAAATTTATATTTACTAAATAAAAGTTTTAAAAAAAGAAAAATAAGTTAGCTTACATTAAAGTCATTCATTGTATTGTGGATATTAAAAAGATCTAGGCTTCATTCCAATCTGGTTTCTTGGATGAATAATTTTGATCATATTAAAGTTAAGAAACTGAACAACACTTCAGCTTGTTCATTTTTAAAATGACTCATAGAATGACAATCATTGTAAGTAATATTCTGACCTCAGAATCAGCCCTTAAGACTTCCTGGTCTGGCTGAAAAGCCCATGAGAGCATTTCAGGTGTGGAAAGCCAAGACACTGTGGCAAAAAAATGTTCTATATGAAAGATCTCTGTGAGTGAGACCCCAGCAGAAAGAAGTGGCCATCAAAAAAGGATATACTTTTTCTAAATGGAGGAGACAGCTTCCATTTTGCTTATGGCCTTTGTCCAAAAACTGAAGGAGTTTTTGGAATTAAAAGGTTTCCATAACCTAGGCAGCTCATGTCAAAAGCCTCAGGTGATCACTGATGTCATACATAAGAGCATTAATTGTTAAATTAACAACAGGAGTCACTGTGCACTAAGTCCCCATGCAGGACCTCTGTCCTCAGTGAGATGTATTATGAGATTTAACTGTCACACTAGTTCTCTGTTTTTGTATGCAAAGTGTTGAAATCTTTACTTAGTATAGAGTCTTCTGTGTACAAAGTTAATTGAAAATGAATCTTAATGGAGAATGGTATTGGCAAGGGAAGAATAAGGAGGAGAGGGAGGGGTGGGGATGTGGGTGGGAGGGCGGGTATGGTGGGAAGAATAACTATATTCCTAAAGCTGTACTTATGAAATTTGTATTTCTTAAAAAATAAATTTAAAAAAGTGGTAAAAATAAATAAAGTGACTACAAATTGCTGTTAGATGAAAAAGCAAAAAATTCATAGCCTGGCACATAGTAGGGATTCATTAAGTGGCAGCAAGTATTAGTATCGTGTATGAAACAAACGACTCTCACATTCACAGCTCTCTAGATGATATTTTCCAACACAAGCCAAACAGAAAATTCAATTTGTTAAGCATTATTTCCTTGAAAATCTTTTATCATGAAATGAATTAAACAAGGTAATTTAAATGTACACTCTGCAAACTAGTCACACAAAATCCTAGTATCTGCTTTCTAGGGAACAGGATCAAAGAACTAACATATTGTTTACTTGAGTACCAGACTCTATCAAATTCATTCTTTTGCCATTTTTTTATTGGTAAAGGAAACTGTTAAGCATGAGAAATAGGATGGAATTTGGCTTTCCTTAAGTTGTAAACACTGCTTCTGTCCTCACTTTTTCATGCCAAAATTATGACTAATTTTCCAGTTAGATGTAGATCAGAAAAAAAGGCTTTTGAGGGGAATTTCCCAAATGCAGGCAAAGAATGAAATCTATTGAGAAGTTCCCTATTTATTATAATTTTTTTCTTTATAGGATGACCAAACAATTTTGAGAGAGCTTAAAAGTACAAAATAGCAATAAATCAATCATACTATTTGGGATGTAGAACAAATTTTTGGATTTCTATGTGTAAAAATGTTTTTATCAAATTGATATAAACTTTCCAAGCTATATCCTGGATTTTGATACTCAAGGAAAAATAATTAAAAAAGAAAAAAAAAACTGGAGACTGCTTTGCATATCACTTTAAAACCTTCAGGAAAAATTATTATTGTTATTATTATTTAGCTGAAACAAATTCAGGGATGCTTAGTTTCATGTTCCTAAAAGCTGATATATTTTTAATGGAAGTATATTTTGGATTAGATTTGTTCTGTTGAAGATTATTAAATTTAAATACATACAAATAAACAAAAAAAATTCCATGAACAAGGAATAGAAAAGTAGCATAAATCAAACTATTGCTGGATGATTTTATTTTTCTTCCCAGTGGGCAACAGATCTCCAACATGTTCAAAATTATCTGGAACTTGCTCTAACAAATTCAACTACAGGAAAGTATTTCTATCACAAATACTATGCTCTACTCAATGAATGTAATATAGCCAGCAAAGTTACTCGTACAGTATCTGAAATACAAACATTATATTCTTGCTAACGGGTTTTCAAATGTAAAAGTTAGCAACATATTTAAAAACCAATTTCTCCTTGAAAGAGACAAAAATTATTTTCTTACAGAAAGGCTGCAGATTATTTGTATAAGTTGAAGGACAAGGTTAAAATGTTAGACAAATATTAATTCCAGTTTTCTATATGCAGTGCACAGGTGCAACTTGAACAGCACATTATATGGTATAATCATTAAATTCATTCAACCAGACCTTTGAGAGTTAAAAACATATATTCTGAGGAACAGGACTCCTCGGTCCAAAGAATGAGAATGAAACAGTGCAGAATATTTGTGTATCAAGGTGATTCCACTTTTCTACTGGGAAAACAGGACTGTTAACACCCACGTCCCCTGACAACTGTCCAATTATGTATATCACACTTGGCCTACTGTTTGCAGTAGAAGTAATCAATAAAGGATGTGGTTGAGTGAACATAGATTTTGGTTGAACCAATGCATGAAAACTTAATCATTTACTCAGGGAGAAGAAATCAAATAGAGCAGAGATGAAACAGCCACTAAGGGGTCTGTTGATTGTGCCACCAAGTCTGTGGGCCACAGATGAAAGTAATAAGGCAAATGGGATCAGTGACAGGAGAAAATGTAAAAAGCTGTTCTTAATTTCATGAATTAATAGAAATATTGTGATGTATTTTTTGGTCATTTTAGGAGATTTCGCATCAAAGCCTGGATGTTCCTGTTTAAAGAATATATGAGAATTACTAGGGCATGTCATTTCTCTCAAGCAAGAAGAAATTAATTTCCAGTTATAACAGAAAGGTAATTTTCACACTTGGAACTTTGTACTGATTGATTTAAAGATCACTGTGGAAAGTTTACTGGGAAATAATTTAACTTGGGTTCACAAGCAGATTTCCAACTGGTATGGAGGAAACCCAGAAATGGGACAGTTGTGACCAATGTGTCTTGAAACACATCTTTGTGATTTTTTTCTAGATACTTTTAAAGAATAATTCTGATGATGTTGAAGAGTTTGGCATTTCAGTAAAGGAGTAATTTCAGTAAACAAGGCAAAAAATACCATAAATAAAATTGAGGCTGTTTTTCCTTCTGTAGTTAAAGTCTGTCTTTATAATATTTACTTCAAAATTTCTCATCTCATCTTTCTATGTTTTATGGGCCATAATTCTGGTCTATGTACTTAATAAAGCAGCTTTTATCATTTTGGAGCATCAGCTTTTTTCACTAGTATTCCAATGGGAGGCATTTTAAATGTTTAAATGTGTATTTTTGTTATGTCACTTAAACTCTTGTGCAGTTAATATTACTCAGATGAACTGTGAAAAATAACAAACCTTGGTCACTGCTAAACTTCCTCAATAATTCCAGCTCTGAAGTCTAGTATAATCAACTAGGAAACTTTGGGTTCCCAAATTCCTCGTCTTGAGAGAACATGCTATTTTTTTCACTTGAGGGTTCAGAATCAATTCTTATAACTATTTTAGATGCTTCTAGCCTTCTAGCTTATTCACCTTTCATGGAAGCTCAGTGGATGGCCTTATACAAACACTTATCCTAGACACAGCTCTCCTCTTCTCTTTCCTTGAAGGAGATTAAATATGTTTATATAGAAATTTTTATAGAAATAGAGCTACTATTAGTGAAACTGGTGGAACTGCACAGGTTAGGGAAAAGAGGTTTGGAGGGAATGCTGAACATCACCCACCATATGACTTGTATCGCAGATGGTCCTGCCAAGGTTTCCTCTGTTTTGCATGTGCTCTATCCCTTGTATGTTGCTGTAAACCTGAGAAGCGCAGTTTATAATGTGAAAGTGATGATGATGGCATGATGATGACAATGAGTGTGTAAAGGTACATGCAAGCTTATTGAAGAATATTAAGCTCGCAAAGCAAACATTTACTAAAACTGTCCACACAATTAATATAGGAGGATTTCTACTATTTAGTGGACTTGATTTAATAAGGATTCTCAGATATCCAAGAGTGCTATTGTTGACCTACATATGATTTTTGGTTTTGAAACATCTGCCCGTCAACAGGTCATAGTCTTGGATTATTGTGCACAGAGGTTGAAATATGTGGGGTCTTCCATTCCCCTGAGCACTCCTCTATAGACACCAACAGTGCTGCAAAAGGGCAGATTTGGCCTTGAAGCCTTGTTGTGGCCTGGGTCCCCTGTGACCTCAGAAGAGACGTCTCCCTTGCCCTTGTGCATTTTTCTAACACTGCACAATCAAGAACCTCGGCCACACAAAGCATGGACAGCATTATTGTACTTTAGTAGACAGGGATTCTTATAGGTGGAATTATTTTTATTTGGTATAAAAGTGAATTTGGGATAAATCTTGTTCCATTATCTGTTTGCCCTAAGGAAAGTTACTAGGTTGCTGAGACTGTTGGAACAGAATCATTCACATTCCTACCAAATCCACACTTGACTTCAGAAAATCTCAAATACAGCTACATTGTCTCCCATCCCTAACTCCCTAATAATACTTAAGCAGCCAAATTAAAACATCAGATTGTCTGTTGTTGCCAAAATGTACCAGATAACTGTTTAGTTCTCCTCTTAGTTTTGGCTCTGTGGGCTAGGAATTGAAATCATAGGGTGTAGACTAAAGTACTCCAGATGAGACACAAGGCTAACATGTGAAAGTTATTTGGGGAGAACTTCCTGTCTCCAGAAGTTTCAAAAATAATTACAGGGGCCGGCGCTGTGGCGTAATGAGCTAAGCATCCACCTGTGGTGCAGGCATCCCATATGGGCGCCCGTTCGTGTCCTGGCTGCTCCTCTTCCTATCCAGCTCTCTGCTATGGCCTGGGAAAGCAGTAGAAGATGGCCCAAGTGCTTGGTCCTCTGCTCCCACATAAGATACTTGGAGAAGCTCCTGGCTCCTAGCTTAAGATAGGCTAAGCTCCGGCTGTTGCAGCTATTTGGGGAGTGAACCAGTGGATGGAAGACCTTTCTCTTTGTAACTCTGCCTCTCAAATAAATAAATAAAATAATTATAAATACTATCAGCACCCAAGGAAGCATTCCAATACTAGTCCTGTGACACAGTAAAAGCTCATGAAAAGAAAACAAATTTTCCCTGGAGTTTAAACTCTTTAGTTATGTTGAGACACAATGGAAATATCATTTTGTAAAAAAATAGGTTATACAGATTTAAAGAGGTACATTTACTACAAAGCAAGAGGAAGAATATAATCATTTTCTATCAATTTCTTTCAATGGTAAAAACAGACTCAAAACTGAACAAAAAAGCAGAGTTGGTTTATTTTAACAGACATTAAGTTGAATACTTATAAATCTCTTCTTTGTATTCAAGCATTTGTTTCTTCTTGGCTTTTACTTGGAATGGAAAAGTTTTTTTTTCAACTTTTATTTAATAAATATAAATTTCCAAAGCACAACTTTTGAATTACAGTGGCTTTTCCCCTGATAACTTCCCTCCCACCCGCAACCATCCCATCTCCCACTCCCTCTCCCATCCCATTCTTCATCATGATTCATTTTCGATTATCTTTATATACAGAAGATCAACTTAGTATACACTAAGTAAAGATTTCAACAGACTGCACCACACAGACGCACAAAGTATAGAGTACTGTTTGAGGAGTAGTGTTACCATTAATTCACTTAGTACAACACATTAAGGACAGAGGTCCTACATGGGGAGCAGGTGCACAGTGACTCCCGTTGTTGATTTAACAATTGACACTCTATTTATGTACGGAAAAATTTTAAAGGTCAGCTGGTTGGTCTTCCCTGGATTAGTTTCCAATATTTATTTGGAAATAACTTACCTGTGGCTCAATCTCCCTTTGTTGAGTTAGTGTTCATACTCACCTTATAACTGTGTCTGTGTTTCTGTACCACTTACCCAGCAGTGACTATAATTTACTTGGTATTTTGTACAGTCCATTCCATTTCTTTGGTATTAGTATTTTGACCAATTATTATTATATTAATAATGATAATATGCACTAGTGATTCCACCTCCAGCTCACTAGGCATTTCATGTTTTAGATGACTTTCTAATAACAATTTCCCTTTCAAAATACCACTCTGTATGTACTTGCAATTTAAATATAAACAGGAAGAAATCAGATCTTTATCTACCTATGTATATATGTATGTATATGTATCTATCTATCTACACTACTGCAACTATTTTTTAGAAAACTATAATTCTGGATATAAAAAAAATTCTAAAAGTAAGGTCTTAACTTTGATAACTTTTTTTCTCCCTATTCCATCATGGCTTAAGTCATAATGGTACTACATAATGTAAAGATTAAATGAAGTGCACAGTGATCACAATATAAGTGGAGGGAAAAAAATCATATATTTCCCATGGGAAAATTGTACATTGGAAATTTGTATTTATACTTTTGTTAAATTTGATGTTTTAAATAGAGTAAATGAATATTGGTTTTGTACCCAATTGTCTATCCAGATATGCTCAATGGAGAGATGTCGGAAAGGAAGAAGGATGACTGAAGCATAAATGGAAACTTTCCTCAAAGAAGAGATCTAGGAAGGCCATGGGAAACTGGTCACTGAAGCGTGCATTTCTGTGCTCTCTGCTTTCTTAACCTGCAAGATGTGACCTGATTTTCTCCCTTCATTCAAGGTCATCACTAAACTTACAGAAAACAGAAGAGAAAATAATACGAAGGAAGAAGAGACAAAGAAGAGTTTAGATGCATATTTTAAAATACCACAAGGGTTTAAAATAACTTACAATGAAAGGGTCACTTAAGAAGGGCACTGCTTAAAATTTAAGCAGGCAGTAATGGAAAGCGACAGACCTCAAACAATTTAAGTCTTCCACAGTTGAGTGAATTCACAGTGACAGCAAGGCAAGGATGTGCTAACTTACCTCCTCAAGACCTTGGCTACTGCTTCATAGGCTCTCCCCAGGCTGAGATCATCATCAAGGTCTGCAGAGATTCTGCAGCACGTGTTAAGGACCTATCAGGGAGAGAAATACATACTGAACATAGAGCATAGCCAGACACATCGCTCTTTTATGTTTCATTTCATAGCACAAAAGATGAAAATAATTTTAAATGCCTCTGTAATTTTTTTGGTTTAAAAATTATGTAGGCATGCTTTATTTTTATCTGTAGCACTACTTGTTTCATGGCAATCCCTTTAAGCCTTGACAATGAGGTCTCACTTTTATAAAAATAATTCTTCTCTTACACAATCCTGAAACTTCCAATTTATATAATGTAGGTGTGAAAAATAATAGAATGTTTATAACATTATTTTAAAATATGAGACTATTATGAGTGGTAATATAAGGTAGATTACAATATTCTACTATGGAAGCTTAAGTATCACTTTTCTTTCTATAAATAGTTGTTTGAAAAGCATGAATTTAGTTGCTAGATTATTTCTAAACCTATTATTTTATTAGATGCATATCTCATAGTGTGTATATGTATACAGAATACACTAAAAATACTTCTTACAGAGGTACTTCATTACCAACAATCTCTTCAATAATCAAAAGATCACAGCTGCCAAAGCCAACATATGATCTTAATTTAATTTAACACTGACATCATCGGTACGGTATAATTTTCTTCTTTACTCTCCCCCACCTTTCAATAGAAAATAAAGAGAAAAATACATAAAACAAAATCTACATTCTTTCCCTTTCCCTCATTTTTACTCAACCCAACCTATTACACACATGAGGACACAGGAAATCTCCAAAGACCTCTATGGAAATCCTTTTTGCACATCTTCTAAGCAAAAATTAGTGAGTGATTCGATGGCATTTGGGAGGGAGACGCAGAATGACAGGGACATAAATAGACTGTGAGTGAGTGCTGCTGCCAGAATTAGGCAGCTCCAGGTTCAAGGATTAGAGGCAGTGTTGATATTAATCTTTACTTTCCTAAGGTTAACATTTGGAAGATTATTTCAATGAGGCTGTTGTGATACCTCACAAAAATTGAGTTTTGTGTGTTTGCAAATGAGTGCTTTGACATAATGCTTATTCAAGTTACTTATAGACCCGAGTTATAATTTCTGCTAAATGTGCAAGGTTCAAAATTTCACTGATTGTACTTTCAAAAGTATTTTAAAATTACTTATCTATAATTAGCAAATTATAAGTATGTATTATAGGATATAATGTGATGTTTCATTCTACATATAGGTTATAGAAAGATTCAGTTAAGTTAATAAACATATTCCATCATTTCATGAACTTTTCATTTTTTGTAGCATGAACTTTAAAAAATCTATTACTTTAGCAATTTTGAAATAGTTAAGATATTATTATTAATCTTGATTCTTATTTTTAAGTCTCTGGACAAACCCTGTATAACTGTATAGCTCACTAGGCTAATCCTCCGCCTTGCGGCACCGGCACACCGGGTTCTTGTCCTGGTCGGGGCGCCGGATTCTGTCCCGGTTGACCCTCTTCCAGGCCAGCTCTCTGCTGTGGCCAGGGAGTGCAGTGGAGGATGGCCCAAGTCCTTGGGCCCTGCACCCCATGGGAGACCAGGAGAAGTACCTGGCTCCTGCCATTGGATCAGCATGGTGCGCCAGCAGCAGCGGCCATTGGAGGCTGAACCAACGGCAAAGGAAGACCTTTCTCTCTGTCTCTCTCTCTCACTGTCCACTCTGCCTGTGGAAAAAAAAAGATGAGAATATACTTTCTACTCTGTCTTGCGTAACTGACAACACCTATGCTTAATCAGCTCTTACTTGACACAGACCTGTCTGATGTAAGGGCAGAAACCCTGAAATTCATGCATTTATCAGAGAGCTTACTGAATCCAAATATCAAAATATTTAGGAAGAGATTTTCTAATGTCATTTCTTTTACTCCATATGTTTCTATACGACATTCAGAATATTAAAGATTATTGTTATCTTGGGCCAAAAATAGGTCATTGTCTTCTTCTGCAAATACCATGTCCTAGACACCATTTGGACCTCAGGAAACCTTAAATAGATGAGAACATGCTTGCAATTCTCAACCCCTTTACAGTGCAGTGGTGTAGGCATTGGACTGAAAGCAATTATGTGAATTAGCAATGACTGAAGACTTGTTTTTTCAGAGCTGAAACTATTGCCCCTCTCTCCAGTATCCCTGGCCACAATGGGCCCCAAAGCGTATGGCAACGTGCAGAGGTGCTCAATTTTATGTGAGACGTGTGACTCTCTTGCCTATAGAAAGGAGGTAGCTGCCTGCTTTCCTGTTGATGGCTCCTATCCCACACCAGAGTGCAACAATCCATGGAGCAACAGGGGCACAACTCAGCTCAACCCGGGTTTTTGGCTTTGCCCTTCGACTTGACTCTGTAGTAACTCCCTTATGGAGAAAAATGCAGCCTACTGTAATGAACACTCACCTTAGAATTTGTAGACTTGGATTCAAGTCCTGGATCTCTCATAACCAACACATTTGGGCCCAAAGTTTTTTGTGTTGAATTTCCTCATGAGTTAAAAAGAAAACCTAGAGTTGTAGTGAGGCTACAATGAGGTAACATAAAATGATATGTAAACCTCAAGACAAGAATTCTTTGGGAATCTCTTAAGCACTCCCAGTGAACAGCTAGCTCCTGGTGGGAATTTCCCTCCTCATTTTATGTATGACTTGAGAGTTTGGGTAGCTCCTTAAACAATTTACCTAAAAACAGGAAATACCTAGGCAGTAGGAAGAATATATAGTTCATTATGGCCAAATAAGGAAACAGTAAATAACAAGAAATCCATACTGAGGACCTTGTAGAGGAGCTGGTCTGACCAAGGGTAAGCTCTGCTCCTCAGGAACAGGAACTCCAGGGGGGAGAGGACATGCATGCAAGTGAAACCACAGAGAACACAGGGCATGCTCTAGCACACTGGTGAACTGTGTAGTTCACACTGATGAGGGTGGGAAGGTTTTCATTATGACTGAAGAAAAGCCCCTACAAATATATGGAAAAATAACATGAGGTTATGAATTCTGTAAAATATATGGAAAAGTAACACGAGATTATGAATTCTGTAAGCAATAGGATGCTGTATACTGATCCATGGTAAGCTACTTGTCCTACTTTCTGGGAAGGTACATCTACAAATCAATAAATATCGATCAACTTGAAACACCTAAGAGTAGATTTCTTTTTTATAAAGAACACTTCAGGTGAGAAAATACAGTGTGGCAATCTGAGGGATCTGCTGTAGCTGATTGACTGGCCTTGTGGCACACAGTTTGCTGGAAGCCGATCTAGGATTGGGGTGGGGATCATTTTTCTGCCAAGGGCCATTTGGATATTTAGAACATCATTTACGGGCCATACAGAACTAACAACCTAAAAGTTAGGCCGCTATAGATTTACTGAATTTCAAGTTCTGCCTGTGGCTGCCTTGGCAGGGCCAGACCAAATGATTTTGTGAGCCTTTCACGGCCCACAGGCTGTACTTTCCTCAGCTCTGCTTTAAGGAGATACATGGGAACACGTTATTAGGTCTGATAACATCAAACACCCAACTGTTTCCTTTCAATTCTTATGAATACCAGGTACAAGGTTTTCTTAGAACAGAAGAAAATGAAGTGTTTGGCATTGATTTCTCTTCCTGCCTTCCTATTTTTAACCCTTTGCAATTACTCTTTTATATCCCCTTTATTATTATTATTATTTTTTGACAGGCAGAGTGGACAGTGAGAGAGAGAGAAAGGTCTTCCTTTGCCATTGGTTCACCCTCCAATGGCCACTGCGGCCGGCGTGCTGCGGCCAGCGCACCACGCTGATCCGATGGCAGGAGCCAGGTGCTTCTCCTGGTCTCCCATGGGGTGCAGGGCCCAAGGACTCGGGCCATCCTTCACTGCACTCCCTGGCCACAGCAGAGAGCTGGCCTGGAAGAGGGGCAACCGGGACAGAATCCGGCGCCCCGACTGGGACTAGAACCCGGTGTGCCGGCGCCGCTAGGCGGAGGATTAGCCTAGTGAGCCGCGGCGCCGGCTTATCCCCTTTATTTTAAGCAAACTTAAGAAAAAAAAAATCCAGCAGTCAGCTTTTATTAGTGGGATTATTCCTATCACCTCTTTGTCTACTGAGACATTGTAAGAAAACGTTGTCTTAGTTCCTTTGTTTTCAAAACTTTAAAGATAATTGTAGAGCCACATGCAGTGGTAGGAAATAATACAGAGAGATCCCATATATCTTTCACCCCGTTTTCCCCTAATAATGCCTTGTGGCATAATTAAGTGCCTTGTCACAACCAGGGAATTGGCACTGATGTAATCCACCGCCTCACATTTGTGTGCATTTTTATTAACTTGTATGCCATTTTATCATATCCATTCATTCATGTGAATACCACCACAATCAAAGTACAAAGAAATTCTCTTACTTTAAGGATCTATCATCCTATACTTTTCCAGTCTGCTGTTAGGGGAAAAAGAAGAGAATTATAGAGGAACTTTTTTTTCCCTTTTCCTTGGGTAAATGTCCAGTTTTGACAAAAAAAAAATCTGAAATAATTTGACATTTGCCTTCACTCACCCCCCCCCATTTTTTTAAAAAGTCATTTTCAAATTTTATTAAAAAATTTAAATTTGAATAGAGAAAAAAACAAGAGAAGGGAAGACACACACACACACACACACAGAGACATACACATACAGAGTGAGCTAGCTCTCACCCACTAGTTCACCCTTAAATTCCTGTGACAGCCAGGGCTGGACAAACAGCCAGAGGCCAAAGCTGGGAGCTGGAAACTCAATTCAGATCTCCTGCCCACTTGGCAGGAACTCATTTACTTGAGCCATCGCCGTTGCCTCCCAAGATCAGCATTATCAGGAAGCCGGAGATGGCAGCCAGAGCCAGGTATGAAACTGAGAATCTTTGTTATGAGATGGAGGCATCCTAACTGCTAGAAGACTCTTCCACTCTTTTAAGGCACCTTCTTTAGTTTTCGCCAAGGAAATTTACTTGGCTAACTGATAGAAGAAAAGAGGTTGGTTAAACTAACATATACCTAGGTATGAATGACTCAAACATCATTAGCTTTTTTTTTTTTTAATTTTAGCTCTCACATATAAGAGGAACATGCAGAATTTGTCTTTCTGTGTCCATTTTATTTCACTCAATGTTTTCCAGTTGTAACCATTTTGATGCAAATGATAGAATTTCATTTTTTAATGGCTGAATAACATTCCTGTGTGTGTGTGTGTGTGTGTGTGTATACCTGGTTTAATTCCATATTTTGGGTATTATGAACAGTGCTGCTATAAATATGGTGATGCAGGTATCTCTTTGATACAATGTGTTCATGCTTTTTGGCTAAGTACACAGTAGAGTAGTGGGTTTGCTGGATCACATGGCAAGTCTATTTCTAATTTTTAAAGAACTCACCATACTTTTTCCACAGTGAAGTTTACCATATATTGGTGAAGTCAACATCTTTTCATTTGATTGTTGTTTATGGAACTTGCCTGTGTTCTTACTAAAGTATGGTCTTTTTGCTTTTTGTTTGTTGAAGTTATTTTGTGGAGCATTAAGCCTCTGACTGCAGTGTTAATTGAAAATATGTTATCTCAAAAATTAATTAAAAATCATTAACTCTGCCAGAGGAAGTTACAGTTTTAAAAGGAAAATATTTGGTTGCCCCTAATCATTTCTTCCAGGTAGTCTTAGAGAGTGAAGTGAAGCAATGCAGACAGCGTGTGGCAGGAAAATTTGGAGCAAAGGTTTTAACAAAGGCTATACTTGTCTGAAAAATCTGACCTTTGATATGACCTCTTGAGAAAGTACTAGTATTTATAACTTAAAAAAATCTACTTCTGAACTGTCAGGTTTTCTAGAAGCTCCCATACTTTTCCACCATGTTTCTTACACGACAGCCTGGGAGAGGCAGAAAAAGCAAAGAGCAGAGCAGGCAGCAGCAGATGTGCTGGCTGCAAGGTCACTGCATGCTGGTTTCCTTCCCTCCTGTTGTCACACTCTTCAGGATGCCCATAGTTCAGAACCAGTGTGTAATACAAAGAACTCTTCCACTATTTAAGTGTGACGGCTAGACAGAAAACGATGTCTCTGCTCTGCTCTTAAAGACCTTATTAAGGGAAGAAGACTTAGAGACCCGGGAATTCATGCAGTGCTATGTCTATGTAAAGGGCTAAACATTTAATTCACAGACATTGATGCTACACAGATACTGAGTTTGCTCTAAGTGCTGGGGTTAGAGTTGCCATCATGTAAAATCCCTGCCCCCACACACTTTGCATTGTATCTGAGTGATGGGGAGGCAATTTGTAATGAAATAAGGAAATGAGTGAATTTTCAGAGAGCTGCAAGAACTATGAAGCACATATAACCAGGGGAGGTTTCATATAGGAAGAGAAAGTCATTGTGCATTTTAAAGGAGTACCAACTGGATTTGCAGAGAGAAGTGCAGCTTGAGTTAGCCTTTGTAGATGAGGAAAAACAAAAGGCTGGTATGGACAGAAGCAACAATGTCCAACAGAAGAACAGATTGAACTTTTTTTTTGACAGGCAGAGTTATACAGAGAGAGAGAGAGAGACAGAGAGAAAGGTCTTCCTTTCTGTTGGTTCACCCCCAAAATGGCCACTACCATTGGCATGCTACGCCAATCCAAAGCCAGGAGTCAGGTGCTTCCTCCTGGTCTCCCATGCGGGGGCAGGGCCCAAGGACTAGGGCCATTCTCCACTGCCTTCTTGGGCCAGAGCAGAGAGCTATACTGGAAGAGGAGCAACCAGGACAGAATTTGGCGCCCTGACCAGGACTAGAACCCGGGATGCTGGTGCCGCAGGCGGAGGATTAGCCAAGTGAGCTGCAGTGCCAGACCAGATTGAACTTTACACTTCATTCATAGAGTGTTTCTTCTAGTCATACAGACTAAGTAATTGCAACTTTAATTTCATAATATTAAGGGACAAAACTGTCAAACTTCAATTTGTCTTTTTAATGAGAAATAATTTGATTATTGTTGTGAAGGTAAGGCAGGCTATTCATTTTCATCCTTATATTTTTATAGGCTTAAAAAAAGTGATCTTTTGCAGAATTCTTTTTTCAAATAAATATTTTTTTCTTTTCTACTTTCTGAGTGCTTGGTTAAATATATCCCATTCATAATGGTGCAGTGGGCACTTGTGTCCCATCATTCCAAGTTTTCAAAATTTAATGTGGAAAAAATTTTGTTTTTGTGCCTAGCGCAAGCAGAGGAAGGCCCTTTCTCCCTGTGGTATATCACTGTGCACGCACAGCTCAGGTCAACCAGGTCATGTTATGCTAAAGGGTAAGACTTCCAGACACGAAAATTACATAGTGCTCTAAGTCCGTATAAAGTGTTAAAGTTTCAGTCAAAGACACTAACTCATTACACAAATACTGAGCATCTTCTATGGACCAGCTCTTATTCTAGGTGCTAGAGATATAGTAGCCAATAATGCAAAACACTACCGTTTAGCCACATTGGAACACATTCTCTCTACCATTATTTCTGTGGGGGAAATAATGGATAGAAACCATGAAATAAAATAAGTCCTAGAGTCTAGCCCACCCATTCAAAATGGGAATTTTGAAGCTTTGCAAAAAAAAAAAAAAAAATCAGTGAATGCTAATCCTTCTTGCACTTTGTATTTTCTTTCAATACACATTCCTTTCTTCTTCTGCCACTCTCTCCCCTTGTTCTTTCTTTCATCCTTCATTAGTTCACTGTCTGAGTCAACAGGGTCGCCTACTTTGAGAGCACAGTACAGGCTCTGGAGGGGTCGTATGGGATAATTAATCAAATTTCCCTCTAGGTGTTCAAGTTTTCTTCAGCTATCACAGGCTCTCAAGTCAGGCAGGTTTACTACTGAGCTGAGTGACATGTGTCAGGTAACTGAATCTCTCAGAGCCTATTACCTTGGATGTAAAATAGAAACGAATAAAGCCTACCTTGAAGCCATGTTATAACCTTCCAATAAGATGAGGTATCTGAAAGTACTAAGTGAAGACTTGCAGGAAGCAACTGCTGAACTTTGCCTGTGCTTCTCTAAACCAATGGCTTTTAAAAAGGAGTTATTTTGGCCCTACCATGGATATTTGGCAACCTCTGGGATTATTTTAGGTTGTCATAATTGCCAGTCAGGGGATGGTGTTATTGGTATCTCTAAATTCAAGTCCAGTGATTTTGCCAAATATCCTATAATGTTCAACCTACAACCCATAACAAAGACTTATTGATCCCCGAATGTGTGAAGAAACCCTGAGCCTTCATTTAAAAAATTTCATGATTGGAAACTATTCCCTTGGAAGGCCAGCCATTCAATCACCAGTGAGTTATTTGAGAAAACAACTGGGTAAGCTGAGGCAAGATCTGTGACTTCAACCTACTAGTCATGCTTATGATCGTGTCTTGTGGGACAAGATAAAGTCCAACCCTCTTCATTTGATCGTCCTTCCAACACTGAAAAGTGGCTGTTTATTCCTCCCCAATGCCCCCAAATTTGCAGTCATGCAGGATAGCTTGAAATAAATAAGAATGGAAATGCCTGCAGTTCACCCACATTTGAGTGGTTTCTTTCTAGATTTGTCTACAAGTCTGAGAGTATTAGGAGAGCTTAAATGACATTATCTAGAACAGAAATTGTAAAACCACAAAGTGCATCCAGCAAGTTTGTCTATAAACAAGAAGTTATGAGTTCATTGCCAAGCGTGCAATTGTTTTTACCTCTTTCTTCTTTTCTCACCATAACTAGGCAGCACGGATAACATTTCATTATAATTCCCTTTACAAACCCCAAACTGTGTCATTTCATAAAAAAAAAAAAAGTTCAGCACTGTTTTCAATACAGTGCACTACTTGGAGGGAAAAAGGGGCAATGGTTCTGACTTACACATGTGCAATACAGAATACAGAAATTTAAATAAAACCAAGTTCACCATCTTGAGCTTGAAATCATTGTCAAATCTTATTGGAGATACATTTATTCTGATATCTGGCAATCTAACTCCCTTTAGCCATTTCACAGTTGGTGAGCAGAAAGGATGTTTCTGCCTCATTTACAGTGTCTGAACACGATTCAGACAATCAACTGCAACATTAGTCAAAGAAATCAGTGGCTAATGATTTCTGACAAGCACTGCAGTCACAGACCAGTCACAAGGACCAGCCTGGGCAGCAGCGGCTTTCAGGGCTATTTACTGGAGCCAGCAGTGGGCACTGGTGGAAGGGTTTCAAAGGGAGTAAACAGAATTGGGCTTGCATTATGTAAAGGTTCTAACATGCTTTCTGGAAAGGCAAAGTATCTGACATGCAGTAATTCTTTTTTTATAAATTTTTATCTTGAATGAATTCACTATGCAAATTTATAGACTATCCAACATGCAAAGATAGTTAAGTAGTTTGTATTCTGTTGAAACAATATTCGTAAGTTGGAAGTAGTCTAGCCTGACTGTTTTTAATACTGATCATTTGGAAGACGTGCTCTTTGACCCCTGAAACCCGTTTCTCATCATTTAGACTGTTGGCCACACACTGAGTGTGTCGCCGCACACACAGTAAAGGTTGCATGGAGTAGGGCAGAAAGGACTACATAGTAAATGGTGCTGGTTCCAGCTTCTTCTCTGCTGCTCGTTCATTGTGGGACCTAGGACGAGTCGCTGGGTTGTCTTGTGCTGCCACTTCCAAATCTGGAGGATGATGGGGCTGGGTTAAATGGTCTAGAATTCTTCCTTCAATAAATATGGTTTAGCTTTTACATTGTTACATCAATATATTTAGTAGTCTAAGATATGCTCTAATTGTTCTCAAGAATTTATTTTGCCTTATTAATCACTCATCAACTCATTTTTCCTTAAATCTATCTGAAGGAAACAAAATAATGAATTATTTCATTCAACAAAAATTTTATTTTCATACTTCCTCCTTAATTGAAAAGTTCTGCATACTCTTAAAGTACTGCTTTTTAAAAAAATGTCTACACATTGCATTATAATTGATTGCAAGGTGAGCTGAATTTACCATGGTATTTGGTTAACACTAAATACCAATTAAGTGCAGTGATTGGGATTCTTTGAAAATAGCCAATTTTTGCTTAACAGTCAGAAATTCAAAGGAATTTATTGAAAATTCATGGTTACTGTTAAATTTTATAGCCTGAATTAGAACTGATAATTACTTTTTTCACATACTTGGAGTTCACACCTTTTTTAAAAAAGATTTATAATTTATTTTGAAAGTCAGAGTTACACAGAGAGAGAGGGAGAGAGAGAGAGAGAGAGAAAGAGAGAGGTCTTCCATCCGATGATTCACTCCCCAGATAGCCACAGCAGCCAGAGCTGCTGGATCCAAAGCCAGGAGCCAGGAGCTTCTTCTGGATCTTTCACGTGGGTGCAGGGTCCCAAGGACTTGGGCCATCTTCTACTGCTCTCCCAAGCCATAGCAGAGAGCTGGATCAGAAGCGGTACAGCCAGGTCTCAAACCAGCCCTCTTAGAGGTTGCCGGGTGCTTCAGTCCAGGGCGTTAACCCACTGCGCCACAGCACCAGCCCCTCACACTGTGTTTTTAAAAGCTTTGTTACAAAGAGAGAAATATATCTTAGAACATTTTTAAGAATCTCTCCTCACTGAAGACTCTTTACATATCCAATACACAAATCATTCTCAACCCTCGAACTCCTCATACAGTTAGAAATGAACATTTCCCACAATGGAACATACTGCTCAAAACTGACTATTTCTTTAATTTGTAATTATAGTTTCGTACTATGTTCACAAGAAAGATACTTTTTTAAACTTTTATTTAGTAAATATAAATTTCCAAAATACAGTTTATGGATTACAATGGCTTCCCTCCCCCATAACTTCCCTCCCACCCGCAACCCTCCCATCTCCCGCTCCCTCTCCCATTCCATTCACATCAAGATTAATTTATAAGAAATATATTTATGATGATTTTTATTCTAATTTGAGTGGTTACTTTCTTTACTGTAAATCAGAAAGCAAGGAAATATTTATCTGGTACAGCCCAATCATAGTGTGAGTTATATTTACAGCTCTTCTAAAGGGAAAATTTCCCTGCCTTTAACCTCCTGCTAAGGAAATCCATCAGAGGCTTGGTTTTATATTTTGCTTGGAGGCCTTTGACCAAATGGTAGGCAATTTAAAGGCTGTCCAGCAATGTATGAGGTGGCCTGATATAAAAAGTTCTGTTCAGTGTAATAGTGCAGTGATGAGTTAGTTCAATCCTATCCTCTTAGGAAATTCAGACCAGTTGAGCAGTTAGTAATAGCAGAAGCGAGAAGGTGTCCAGAGATAAATGAACATCAAGAGAGCAACCAAGTTACGTCAATGGAGTGAATCAACTGACTGCTTGCTGAAGGGGTAACAAGAAAACTCAGTCCCTTATCTTCCAGTGGTCTTCAGGTTTCTGAGTCTTCCTGGTTCTGTGAGGTCCTTGCTGCTACTCTTGAAGATTCATAGGATTATGATTTCTCTCCATGCCCCATAAATGCTTACAGTCAACTCCTCTGTGGAAGGTAACCTGCAAGAATTTCTTTCATGAACCTAAAGAATAAATCTGAGAAGTACTGAGAAATAAAACAGCTGTTTAGAGCTAAAGAGGCGAGAAATTAATTCCAAGGCTTTTTCCTTGCATGTTTATGAGACAAGAACAATATAGGTTGATTCTTCCCAAGGCAAGAGAGAGAGGCCAGCAGACACAAATTGCACATGATGCTCAGTGATGTCAGTGTTGGAAATAAGGAAAAATACATTTTTGTATAGTTTTATGACCAAGAAATTCTCAAACTCCACTTGGTTAAGATTTTATGATGAGGAAAAGTGTGACAAATGATTGCATTATACCTATGATTAACATTACCAGTAATATCAGTTCTCTGTTATTTATGGAAACTAAAGATAGTGGTGGCAAACTGAATTAAATGGAGTTCCAGTCAAATCTAATTGACCAAACACATGTTGCCACTCTGCCCATTCAGAAATGTCACTGTCCATAACCTGCTGGGATGTGCTGGACTCTGGGAACCTCACTCCAGGCATAAAAGACTTTCCCTATCAGGAATGAGCATCATATTGTCCCTCCTGGCCCTTGTTCCCTGCAGTTCCCTTTGGCAGCATTGCTCTTTCTTACTCACTCCTTTTTAAGTACTTCGTATGCACACACAGAAACACACACGCACATACACACCCTTTCACTGCACTGTCGTGTGTAACTACTTATTAACCAAGTGAGCCAAGGTGCCAACTGCTGTGTGTAACTACTTATTAATACACATTTATACCTTTCCAATTACATCATAAGTGTCTTGAGGACAGGGACTGTATCTTTTCTGCTTTCTGTATTCTGAACTCCTAGTCTTATGTTAACGTTGAATATTGTTGAATGAATATGACAGATCCCTCGGAGGGACCCAGTTGTGAAGTACTTGCAGAAGAAACATTAGTGTGGATATAACAAGTTCTGCATCTTGCCTTAAGTTTGATACAATAAAGAAAAAATGTCAGTTTATAACTATGGTAGACAGAAAGTATGTGAAAGTTTTCAGTTAACAGCCAGTCTTGGGGTGTTTAAGTATTAGTAAACAAGTCAGATTCTTAGAAGAGTACAGAAATGAAATTTCAAGATAACACATGAACCAACTGCCTAAACAAGTGCTTGCTTTGTCACCTCACAGTCTCCAATAGAAGATCCCCCTCCCATTGTGAGCCCACATGACCATTTTGCTAAACAAGGATAGGTGCATTGGAACTCTAAACACGAGTGCAACAGTTACAGTATTTTGAGGAATGAATCTGTGTACCAGTAGAGGGAAAACAGAGCACTTTTTCCTCTGCCTTTTCTTCTTGAATGATGAGAGACAAATCCAAGCACAGCTTCTGTCTCCAGGGGCAACAGAATGAGGCAGAGAGGTCAGGTGTGCCAAGTCACCAGAGTGGTGACACACTGAGCTGATCAATGTCCACTGCTGGGGCCACCTATCAACCGTCTTTGGTTTGGCCGTCTTAAGCCAACCGGCTTCTGGCTTCACATGACAGGGCCAGGGAGTGTCCTTTGGTTGTGAGTGACTATCTAGCAGGTTTTTTTTTCTTGACAGGCAGAGTGGACATTGAGAGAAAGAGACAGAGAGAAAGGTCTTCCTTTGCCGTTGGTTCACCCTCCAATGGCCACCGTGGCCAGCGTGCTGCGACTGGCGCACCGCACTGATCCGATGGAGGAGCCAGGTGCTTTTCCTGGTCTCCCATGGGGTGCAGGGCCCAAGCACTTGGGCCATCCTCCACTGCACTCCCAGGCCACAGCAGAGAGCTGGCCTGGAAGAAGAGGGGCAACCGGGACAGAATCCGGCGCCCCGACCGGGACTAGAACCCGGTGTGCTGGCACCGCAAGGCAGAGGATTAGCCCATTGAGCCACAGCACCAGCCTCTAGCAGGTTTTGATGAACACGAACACTATGGAAATTTCTGTATTTCTGCATGAATTGATTACAGCTAGGAGGTTTGGCTCTCCTCTGGCAGTAAAGTCATCATCTTTTCATATTCCCTCTTATCAGATTTTTTTTTCTCATTTGAGGAGGAATTCAATAAAACTTCATTTTGCCTTCTCCTTCTCAGAAATCCATGAAAGCCCTCAAAAACATTTTGAGCATATTCTCTCCGTTCAATCTGATGGCCTTTCCACGTCAGGCCATTATTCCAGTAAACTCGGTAAACCCTAGTTTAGACCCACGATGTAATGCTTTCCTATCAGGCTGTGAGAACAGATTTCTATAAGATAAAACACGGTAGGAAAGTCTTCCTCCGAATGCCTTCACACGGAATCTTGCCTGCCACCTTTGCCCAGTGACAGAAGAGACAAGAAAACAATTTATGAGTCATTTCCATCTTGACACAAGCGACGATGACTGGCAACTCTTTGCCTGCCAAGGGCTTTTATCAAGTAGGTTGTAACAACCAGTAAATAATAAATGCCTGGGATCTTCAGGGAAACAGTGGCAATACAAAATGATTTTGGGTACTTCAGATGGGGCTCTGCCACTCTTGGAATTCCCAGGCTTCCCAGTAGAGTTTTGGCCTGACAATAAACAACAGTTTAGTACTTTATCTAATCCCAGCCAGGAGGTGAGTTCAACAGCGAGCTTTTGCAGCTGTTCACATCCAATAATCTATCCATAATTGATGAAACAGGGAGGTCAGATGTAATGGCTGCTACTATTCCAGCAACAAATAAATGGTTATTGACAAAACAAGCCGGTGTGGCGCTGTGCGCTGAACAGTGACAGGCAGGAGAAGCAGGGAGGCGCTTCATCTTGAGAATTCCTCTGTGAGCCATGTGGCAGAAGGGCCACCCCAATGCACGAGCAGATGGGGGTGACCTGTCGAGGGAAACGGAGGTTGCTGGCAGAACACAGAATGCCGAAGTCAGGCGGAGGTGGAAAAGAAAGTGATGAGTGAGCCGTGCACAAGGCTGGGGACCAGGGTAAGTTCAACTGCACAAACGGTTCAGAAATGCCTTTGAACGCTTACACTGTGATTCCCATATCTGAGTTGCTTCCATCACACGGTGTGTCTTCATTCATCTGCCTGGCTGTCAAACTGTGCCGCCAGGAAGCCTCAAACACCAGAGAGGATGCTGGGCATGCCACAGTGCCCAAACCCTCTCTCTGAGCAATGGTCTTCAATATTCTGCTTGACACTGTGGCCAGTGGATTCCTTTTCCCTCTTTGTGTCTTTAAAAATCTAGGAAAATCACATGCCATTTTAAGAATATCTTTTTAAAATTTATTTTATTTTCTTATTTCTATTTTTCTGAAAGGCAGTTACACAGACATACAGCGAGAGTGAGACAGAGACAGAGAGACCGTCCATCTACTGGTTCATTCTCCAAATGCCTGCAATAGCCAGGGCTAGACCAGGCCAAAGAACTCAATCTGAATCTTACACATGGGTGGCAGAGACTCAACTACTCGAGTCATCACCTGTTGCCTCCCAGGGTGTGCAGTAGCAGGAAGCTGGAAGCATAGCTGGGACCCAAACCAGGTACTGCAAAATGGGATGCTGGCCTCTCAAGCAGTGTCTTAACCACCAGGCCAAACACTGGCCGTTCCTTTTGTGAATATTTTCAGATAAGCCAAAGATGCGATATAAAGAAGCTAGAAAATTTATCGAGACTGGAACTAACCCTGAAATATAGTCTGCTTAAAATCAAATTTACTGCAAAGGAGTGTTGGTGGAAGGTGAAGTTTTCTTTAATAATAAAAAACAAACAGTGCACTTTATTCACTGCAACCCATGCAAAGAGTATAATAAAGCATTTAACTGAGTATACTTTTATTGACTGAATAAAATTCAAGATATTTAAACATAAATAAGCAGCTGAAATCCTAAACTTCCATTCCAATGCTACAAAATAATGTTTTTACACCATTTACTGTGTAATAATACAAGATGAAGAATGGTGAATGAAGTGGTCGTTGTTATTGCTATAGGTAGTCATAAAGAGGCTAAGAGAGAGAAATTTTAAATATTAATATCCCTAAAATCACTTAAATCAATTTAACACTCTTTGGTGGTTTATTTAGAGCTGTGATTTATTTTATTCTTTGCAACCAATGCCTTTGATCAGCTCTAAAATAATATATGAGCGGAAAATAAAATGGCAGGAACAAATTGCTGCTAGCACTCTTATTGTAAGCTTTAGGTTTTATAACATAAACTCAAAAAGTACCATTATGTTTGGCATTTTCAAATTACTTATCAATATCAGAAATTGAAAATTATAGCGCCCAGAAGGAATTGTAAAGATCACTTTTGGAATAACTTGCCAGTTTCCTTGTTTCCTTAGTCCTGTCATCCCCTTAACCAACTCCCCCCATTTATTTGTAACTTACAGGTTACTTTTTTTTTTTTTTTAATTTTTTTTATTTTTGACAGGCAGAGTGGACAGTGAGAGAGAGAGAGAGAGAGAGAGAAAGGTCTTCCTTTGCCGTTGGTTCACCCTCCAATGGCCGCCGCTGCAGCCGGCGCACTGCGCTGATCCGATGGCAGGAGCCAGGAGCCAGGTGCTTTTCCTGGTCTCCCATGGGGTGCAGGGCCCAAGCACCTGGGCCATCCTCCACTGCACTCCCTGGCCATAGCAGAGAGCTGGCCTGGAAGAGGGGCAACCGGGACAGAATCCGGCGCCCTGACCGGGACTAGAACCCGGTGTGCCGGCGCCGCAAGGTGGAGGATTAGCCTATTGAGCCACGGCGCCGGCCCAACTTACAGGTTACTAAATGGACTACCAGAAGGCTTCACATCAGTATGCCACAGATCACATTCTGATTTTAGCCTTTGTTAAAGTGACTGGGTGTCGCTCCCCGTCTTCGTGGAGGAACGACACAGGACCCTGCGCTGTTCTTTTGTCTGCTTGGCCCTCCCCGGGTTTGCTGCTGGTTCTTCCCGGGTTGGCTACCGTCCCTTCCACCTCCGTGGAAGGGCGGTTCCCCCTGCCGCTTTCCCCACTTCCGCGGGGGAGCGGCACACCGCCGGCTGGCTCTCTCGGGGGCTGCACAGGTGTTCCTTCAGATAGATGTTCCTGGTGCATGTTGTCTCTCTCCTCCTTTATAGTCCTCTTCCACCAATCCCAACTCTGCTACCCACACGCCAAGTATGCTGCTCTCCTCCAATCAGGAGCAGGTCCTGCTGTTTATTGGTTGAACTGGAGGCAGCTGTGTAGAAGCTGTTACTCCCTTCTCAGCGCCATATTGTGGGAGAGCAGATGCATAGAATAAGTCTTAATTCCAGTAACTTAGTCTAGTCCGAGTTGCTCCCCACAGCTGGGCTTTTGCCCTGTCCCTTGAGCCCAAGACCCCAGTATATATCCCAGCCCACCGAGTTAAGTTGCAGTCTTGTTGTTGCTGCAGTCTCTGTCTTCCTACCCATTGCGTGTCTGGAAATCTGCCTGGCTGCCATCAATATGCCTAGATCAGGGGTCCTGCCCCTCAGCCCCAGTACCTATCACTTGCCAAAAGCAGTTACTACCATTTCTCAGGCAGAGCTTACATGGGCAGAGTGTTTTGTTTTTGATGCGTTTACTCTTCACAGAGCCCTGAGACAAATATGAATATTCCCATTGTATTAATGACAGCAGTAAAGTACAGAGAAGCTAAGTGACTTGCTGTAGGATACACAGTGGATCTGTGAAAGAGACAGTATTTGAGCTGTTTATTGGATTTTGAAACATATGTTCTTAAGCATTATGACATGCTTGGTGCTGGATCACCCTGAACTTGGATGGGCTGAACTCAACTTTTACTTAACAGCTTACCGATTCCTGCCCTGATTGTCAAAAACTGTTCTCTGTCCACCTACATTTTCTGTAGATTTCTGTGACATTTCCTGTAGGTCCAGGTCTTCTTGTCTAGACACCAACCTCATACTTGCCTGGTTACAGTTTTACTCATTCCCAACTGCTATTTTTTTCATCACAGAGCTTAATGATAATAGCTTGAATGGTTTTATATCATTCATTTGCCTGCAATGATCTCCTTTTCTCTGGCCTCAGTCTGTGAAGTCCTACAAGGACATCTAAGGTCCCTTCTTTATTTCACTGGTTTAAGTTCCTATTGCTCTTCTCCCCTTTTGCTTTTCTGTAGCCTCACTGGCTCCAGGCCGCCTTCCCCTGCCACCCCCCTGGAACACTGCCACCTCAGGGCTTTTGTAATCATCATTACCACCCCCTGGAAAGTCCTTCCCTCAAGTGAAGTCCTACCTTTTCTGCTCCTCTATTTAAAATTCCCTTCCTACCCCTGCGCCTTGCCCTGGCACTCTTGAGTCATCCCTTTGTTCTTCTGTTCTACAGTGCTGCTCACTATCCAACATACAAGAACAGCTCATTATTTGTTACAGTTGGTCTTCATTGACTGTCTTTCCCCAGTGGGATGGAAGATACACAAGGAAAAAGATCTTTGTTTTGTTACTGGTGCATCTCAAGAGCCTGTAACAGGGCTTTCTGTGCTGGGTGATTAAGCCATAGATTGCTTTGCAGACCATACATACTAACTAATTTAATCTTCTCAACATTCCATGAATAGGTATTATAATTATTATTCGTATCTCCTTTGAAAGGTGAGGAAACAGATACACAGAGACAAAGCTGCTGGGACATTGTCACGCAGCCAGTGAGTGTCCACGGAAGGACGTGAATCCAGGCCATCTGATCTCAGAGGCTGCAGTCTCCTCCGGAGCCCTCTCTTCTTCCCCATCTCATTGCCGAGATGCTGCCTGGTAAAGCCACCATAAGGGTCAGGATCCAAATTCGGGATCTTTTTGGTACAACCTGTCTTACTGCTGCCTGTTCATGCTGGTATCATGCCATAGCATCATTAAGGGCACTGAACAACGTTTAGTGAATTGTCAAAGGTCAAAGAGCATGATGGCAAACTCAAAACCAGAACTCAGGATGTCTGTGCCCAACACAGAGGTCTTTCTGATCCTTTTAAAACTGATTTTGAAGATTGTAATGACTGCTTGGATAGTCCTATTTCAATCCCATGTAATCTATTACAATAAGCAATTAAAAACTAATTTTGGCACTTAAAACTTGTGACAAATCTTAATGTTTATTTACATAATATTTTAAAAGAGCAATGCTTATTTTTAATATCTGTGATATTATAAACATATAAAATGCACATAATAAACACTCACTCTACTGTAAGCTAATATAAGCTCATAGGGAAAATGAATATGTTTAATTAAATTTAGGAAAAATGTATAGTTAAATCATTTGTGGTACAATAATAAGGGCCAATAAACCATTATCTTTTTGCTCTTCCACTGGAATTTTCATCAACATGCTATATTAATAAATACCATCTTCACTTTACAAAGTGGGGGGTGCTGAGAGATTTCGTCTGTGATTTGATACGTCAGCAGCAGCTGAGGTACACAGTCCTTGCATTAACCCCACAAATCATACTTTTACTCTTCTATAATATTCACTGCATTTACTGAGGGAGTACCATATGCCAGACACAGTTCTCTATGCTTTGTATATATTAATCCATTTAATCCTCATCACCCCTTTATAAGGTAGGTACCAGGGTCAGTCTCATTCTGCAAGTGAGGGAATTGTGGCACAGGAACAGTGAATTCATCTGAGGTCATGGTATTAGAAATGCTGGGACTAGGATTTGGAATCAAGTACTGTTGCTCCATGAGCCCAGTTCTGTCACATCATGTCAGTCATTATCAAATCATACTGTGATAAGGGTTGAGATGGCAACTGAGAATATGAAAAGATCTATGGAAAGGAACCTGGCCCCTTCTTCCTATTTCATTTTACTGAGAATGAGAAACATTCTCCACTATCAGATTTTTCAATTGAAAATCTAACAAACATTATGTTTCATGTGCTTATTCCCTTGCATTTAATAAGAGTTGCTATAGCAAATTTGCACTTGGATCAAGAAGAGACTGGCCAGGGAATGTAGGAATCACATGTTGAATATACCAGATTTGAAAAATAGTTCAATGAAGTGCTCTTTTTAAAAGTGTATTAACTCTAGCATTGCATATATTTCCTTGTCAGAAAAAAAATGCAGAGAATATCAAGCAAATTCAGCTAAGCAGTGAAATCATAACAAATAGACTCCAAGGTACCCCATTCTCTAGGTTGATGGAGTGCAGAGGGGGATGGAAATGAGAAACAAGAAATGAGACATGGTGCCATCTCTTCATCCTGAGAAGCAGTGGGGCATTCCTAGCCTGATGCTAGCTGCACTTTCAGCTTCCAGTGTGCTCTTGCACTCTCCCTCAAACTATGTTTATTTCCAATTGGCTCAGTAGCAGAGAGGTTATTTCTCTTTCAAGCTTAAGGTGTTACTCAATAATCATTTCCACTGGACAAGAATAGCAAAATGTTATTTATACCAATACTATAAAGTATAAGTAGTTCATCAAGAAGAACAGATGAGATGTTATTCAAAACTCTTTGAGAGGGGCTGGCACTATGGCATAGCGGGTTAAGCTGCAGCACCCCCATCCAATATGGCGCTGGCTCCAAGTCCAGGCTGCTTCACTTCCAATCCAGCTCTCTGTTAATGCTCCTGGGAGGGCAGCTGAGGATGGCCCAAGTGCTTATGCTCCTGCACCAACGTGTGAGACCTGGAAGAAGCTCCAGGCTCCTGGTTTTGGCACAGTACAACTCCAGCTATTGCAGCCATTTGAGGAGTGAACCAGTGGATGGATGATCTGTGTGTGTGTGTCTGTGTGTGTGTGCATAACTCTACCTTTCAAGTAAATAAAATAAACCTTTAAAAAACTAATATGGGAGATTCCTGGTGAGAAACGACAAATTAGTTTACAGTCATCTTACTGACAATTCTGTCAATTGAAAGTATTGGCAGAATACAGAAAAAAAATGGTAGATTAGGGAGCAGCACGCTTCGCATGCCTATGGAGAAACAACAAGGAGATGCATAGGAGATACATACTCCATGAAAATTAGGAGAGAAAACTGCACAGGGAAGCCCCATGGGAGGAGGGGAACCAGCTTGAACTGGCGTGGTGAGTGTTGATGTGCACCCAGAGAGCTCAGAAAACCAGAGCTGGGGGCATTTTTGAGGCAGGGGAATGGGGCAAGATGGACTGCAGCAATCTGTGAGTACAGAACTGGCAAGAGTATAGTGCAGGTCCAGTAGAAAACCCAGAGAGCCCGAAGATGCTGGTGGTTGCATGAGGTCCAAGTGCAGGTGGAAGGAGGTGGCCAGTTCAAAGCAATCTCTCCAAAACAGAACCCATGACCCGAGTGAGAGAGGGTGGACACCATTTTAAATCAGGAGTACAACCAGGGAAGCCTGCAGGCATATTTAAACAGCCCACTGAGACAGGGCAACACTGGTAGCACCAGTGGGCAGACATTAAGCCAGTCACTGTAGTGTGTGATACACCACACTAACAACTTGAAGAATAAAAATCATATGATTATCTCAATTGATGCAGAGAAAGCATCTGATAAAATACAACATCCTTTCATGATGAAAACCTTATGCAAACTGGGTATAGAAGGAACATTCCTCAACACAATCAAGGTGATTTATGACAAACCCACAGCCAACATCCTATTGAATGGGGAAAAATTGGAAACATTCCCACTGAGACCTGGAACCAGACAGGGATGCCCACTCTCACCATTACTATTCAATATAGTCATAGAGGTTTTAGCCAGAGCCTTTAGGGAAAAAAAAAAAATCAAAGGGATACAAATTGGAAAGGAGGAAATCAAACTATCCCTATTTGCAGATAACATGATTTTATATATAGGGGATCCTAAAAAGACTATTGGAACTCACGAAAGTTTGGTAAAATAGCAGGATATAAAGTCAACACACAAAAATCAACAGCCTTTGTATACAGAGATAATGCCACAGCTGAGAAAGAACTTCTAAGATCAATCCCATTGACAATAGCTACAAAAAATCAAATACCCTAGAATAAATTTAACTAATGATGTCAAAGATCTCTAGGATGAGAATCACAAAACATTAAAAAAATAGAAGATACAAAAAATGAAAAAATCTTCTATATTCATAGATTGGAAGAATCAATATCATCAAAATGTTCATACTACTGAAAGCAATCTACAGATTCAATGCAATACCAATCAAAATACCAAGGACATTCTTCTTATAGAAAATTGATGCTGAAATTCTTATGGAAACAAAGGAGACCTCAAATAGCTAAATGAATCTTATACCAAAAAACAAAGCCAGAGGCATCATAATACCAGGTTTCAAGACATACTACAGATCAGGTATATTCAAAGCAACATGGTACTGGTGCAAAACAGATGCATAGACCAATGAAACAGAACAGAAACACCAGAAATCAGCCTAAGCATCTACAACCAACTTATATTTGTCAAAGGAGCTAGGATCAACCCCTGGAGCAAGGAGAGTCCCTTCAATAAATAGTGCTGGGAAAACTGGATCTCTACATTAGAAGTATGAAGCAAGACCCATACATTCCATCTTACACAAAAATCCACACAAAATGGATTAAAGGTCTAAATCTATGACCCAATAACATCAAATTATTAGAGAACATTGAGGAAACCCTGGAAGACATTGGCACAGGCAGAGAGTTCTTGGAAACGACCCCAGTGATACAGGCAATCAAAGACAAATCGACAAATGGGATTACATCAAATTGAGAAATTCCTGTACTGCAAAAGAAACACTCAGGAAAGTGAAGAGGCTACCAACAGAATGGGAAAAAATATTTGCAAGCTATATAATTGATAATGGGTTAATAATTAGAATATATAAAGAGATAAAGAAACTCCACAACAAAACAAACAACCCAGTTAAGAGATGGGCAAAAGACTTAAACTGACATTTTTCAAAAGAAGAAATCCAAATGGCCAAGAGACACACGAAAAAAGGTTCAGGATCACTAGCCATCAGGGAAATGCAAATCAAAACCACAGTGAGATTTCACCTCACCCCTATCAGAATGACTTTCATACAGAAATCAACAAACAACAAATGCTGGCAAGGATGTGGGAGAAAAGGTACTCTAATCCACTGTTGGTGGGAATGTAAACTGGTAAAGCCATTATGGAAGACAGTAAGGAGATTCCTCAGAAATCTGAACATAGATCTACCATTTGACTCAGCCATCAAACTCCTGGGAATTTACCCAAAGGAAATGAAATCAGCATATGAAAGAGTTATCTCCACCCCCATGTTTATTGCAGCTCAGTTCACAATAGCTAAAACATGGAATCAACCAAATGCCCATCAACTGAAGACTGGATAAAGAAATTATGGGATATGTACACCATGGAATACCACACAGCAGTTAAAAACAAACAAACAAACAAAAAACAAAATGAAATCCAGTCATTTGCAACAAAATGGATGAAATTGGAAAACATCATACTTAGTGAAATAAGCCAGTCCCAAAGGGACAAATACTGTATGACCTCCCTGACCTGTGATAACTAATAGAGCACCTAAAAGGCAATCTGTAGAAGTGGAATTCACACTCTGAAAAGCAATGTCTTTGAACAGCCTTTGTCTTTACTGCTGAGGAACATTTTTTTTTTCTCTTTCTTTCTACTTGCTGAACTCTCTACTAAACATAGAATTAATCATATGTGTATAAAGTTAATTGAAAATAGACCTTAGCAAAAAAAAAAAAAAAATAAGAGTGGGAATAATAGAGGGAGGAGGAAGTGGGGTGGGAGTATGGGGGGGAGTGTGGGCATGATAGTAAGAATCACCATGTTCATAAAGCAGTAATTATGAAGTGTATGAAGCCTGCAACTGTAAAGCTGTATAGTTCTGCATACATTCCACGGGCCTATTTCTAAGGGTACAGTTTAAAAACTTGCCATGGGGGGCCAGTGCTGTGGTGCAGGGGGTTAATGCCCTCTCCTGAAATACCGACATTCCATATGGGTGCCGGTTCTAGTCCCGGCTTCTCCTCTTCTGATCCAGCTCTCTGCTATGGCCTGGGAAAGCAGTAGAAGATGGCCCAAGTGCTTGGGCCCCTGCACCTGCGTGGGAGACCCGGAAGAAGCTCCTTGCTCTTGGCTTTGGATTGGTGCAGCTCCAGCTGTGTGGCCAATTGGGGAGTGAACCATCAGATGGAAGACCTCTCTCTCTCTTTTTGCCTCTCCTCTCTCTGTGTAACTCTGACTTTCAAATAAATAAATAAATCTATAAAAAAATTGCCATGGGACACCAAACCCCATTAAGCAGGGTGATAAATAAGCATTTTAAGTGTTAAAGTGACCATAAGGATAGGATTAAGCATTAAAGAGACCATATAGATAGGATTAAGTATTAAAGCAATCATATAAATAAGATTAACTATTTGGTAATAATAATAATTAGAATTAAAAAGGCGTGAATTCTCCAACATGGGAAGCAGTCCACACAGAAGACTCATAAAATGAGCATTCTGACCTCAGAATCAGCCGTTTAGGCATTCTGGTCTGCCTGAAAAGTCCACAAGAGCATTTCAGGCATGGAAAGCCAAGACACTGTGACAAAAAATGTCCTGCATGAAGGACCTGTGTGGGCGAGACCCCAGTAGAAAGAAGCAGTCAGCAAAGAAGGATGTACTTTTCTCTGAAGGGAGGAGAGAGTTGCTACTGTGTTTATGGCCTTGTCTAAATACTGAAGGAGTTTGTGGAATCAAAAGGCTTCTGGCTGGCGCTGCGGCTCAGTGGGCTAATCCTCTGCCTGCGGCGCCGGCACACCAGGTTCTAGTCCCGGTCGGGGTGCCGGATTCTGTCCCAGTTGCCCCTCTTCCAGGCCAGCTCTCTGCTGTGGCCAGGGAGTGCAGTGGAGGATGGCCCAAGTCCTTGGGCCCTGCACCCACATGGGAGACCAGGAGAAGCACCTGGCTCCTGGCTTTGGATCAGCACGGTGCGCTGGCGACAGCGCGCCGGCCACAGAGGCCATTGAGGGGTGAACCAACGGAAAAAGGAAGACCTTTCTCTCTGTCTCTCTCACTGTCCACTCTGCTTGTCAAAAAAAAAAAAAAAAAAAAGGCTTTAATAAGCTAAGAAAGCTCATATCAAGAGCCTCAGGTAATCACTGATGTCGTACATAAGAGTGTTATATATATATACATAAGATTGTTAATTGTTAAATTAACAACGAGAGTCACTGTGCACTAACTTCCCATGCAGGACCTTTGTCCTCAAAGAGTTTTATTATGAGAGTTAATAATAAAAATTGTTCTCAAAGATTTACTTTGCTTTAGTGTATTAAGTGTAGGATAGTTTCAGATAAGCCTAAGTGCCAAACTCCATTGGTTTTTCTCTTCAAGTGCTTCTTCAATTAATGATAAATTTTTTTCTCAAAGAGATAAAAAGTATTTTAGTGCAAAAATTAAAAGGAAAATAAGAAAGGAAGTTGGAGGAAGGGAGGGAGTTAGGGAGGGAGGGAATTGGGAAGTGTCATTATGTTCTTAAAACTTAAGTATGAGATACATGAAATATGTTCCATTTATATAAATAAAAAAATTTAAATTAAAAAAAGAAAGTATTGGCCTTTAGAGGCATGGACTCATGTTGACTCTGTGTGGTCATGGGAATGCTATTTAATCAGTCTCCACCTTCTTTTCAAATGACTTCTCCCGAGGTCCCATTTGGAACAGCCCCAACCCCCACACATTCATACTCCAGCTAGAAATCTTCTTTAAATTCTTTCATTATTTGTTATACATTTAATAATTTTCTTTAATGCTTTGGGTTGAGATGAGCTGTTGTAATGACTAACTACTACCATCAATCCTATGCTGAAGATTTTTACTATGAACCGTCTATATAAAACCTACTGAAGACAATCATTAAAATCTTTAAATTTTAATGGAATGAAAAGAAGTAATAGTTTACTTTTTAAATAGTTTTTTTTCCTTTTTTATTGCAAAATCAATATATGTTAATTGTGTAAAATGTTGAGAATACAAATCCCATTGCCCCCCAAAAAATAGGAAATTAAAGTCATTCATTATTCCAATTACTGCAGATTACTACTGAAAACAATTTGGTGTTTCTGTATATATTTATGCATTACATATACATATACATATATAAGTAGCATCATAATGTATATTGTTTTGCAAGCTTGTATTTTGCTCAATGTATCAATAATATTTTATTGTTATAAAATATTTATTTAATGTATAATTCTATTCTCTGTGTTGCATTTCATTATAGGATACTAAACACTGCTTTTTATCAATTTACTATTGTTTCATATTTACTTTGTTTCTGGATTTTTCACCATTATAAATATGCTTATAACATTGTACATGTAGGTTACAGATAAATCTCTCTACATATTAGTAATTATTACATGAACAATATTGTGGTCAAATATTTGTATACATGATAATTATTTTTTCAGATCAAATATGAAATGAGGAACTCTTGAATCAAAGGAAACAAATTGTAAATCTCTTTAAAAACCGCACAAAGCTACCATTTATTGAATGCTTACTAAGCTCCTAGAATATTACAATAGCTATCTTCACTTCTTCCCAGAGTATGCATTAGCAGGAAGTTGGAGTCAGGATCCAGATGTTGAAATAGAACCTAGGTACTCAAACATGGGATCTGAGTATCTTAACTGCTAGGCTAAATGCCTGTGGCTCATCATCATCATCATCTTCATCACTCAAAAAAATGTGGGTACCGATAGAGTACACTTGTAAAAATGGAGACCTGATAATCTTCAGGAAGAACATTTTATTAGTTATTAATTACATGTTTGTGCCTACTAAAGGAGAAAGTGAAATTATTGAGTAAAACAGTTTTTAACAAGTATGTGAACTGAGTATTACGAGTATAGTATTAATGCTATTTTCAAACTCTGCTATATGTTATTTTTATTGACCACTAAATATAATGAATAATCTCTTTTTTTATTTTTTATTTTTTGACAGGCAGAGTGGACAGTGAGAGAGAGTTGGTTCACCCTCCAATGGCCTCCAGTGGCCGGTGCGCTGCAGCTGGCACACTGTGCTGATCCGATGGCAGGAGCCAGGTACTTCTCCTGGTCTCCCATGGGGTGCAGGGCCCAAGCACTTGGGCCATCCTCCACTGCACTCCCTGGCCACAGCAGAGAGCTGGCCTGGAAGAGGGGCAACCGGGACAGAATCCGGTGCCCCGACCGGGACTAGAACCCGGTGTGCCGGCGCCGGAAGGCGGAGGATTAGCCTAGTGAGCCGCAGTGCCGGCCTATGAATAATCTCTAAAGTCAATATTGCTCTTAACTGGAAATCAAGTTAATTGCCTACACTACAGAAAGATTTGAGAATAATTTGGATAAATTTTAAGATTTTTCCATTAATTTTTTCTCTCTGAAGTCACCCCTTTCATGTGTTAGAGGAAATATATAATTTGCATAAACTTGTAAGGATGAAGCATGATGCATGCACTGACCACTGCTTCACAATCTAATCCTATAATCTCTGGTACTCCAGGTGTGATGCCTCTTTTGCAGCCCCTAGATCAACGTGTGCTCACATCTGTGCCGCTGCCTCTAGGTCTGTCATACAATTCGTCTTGTCATGAACTATGCAGGTTGCTTTATTGCGCCAGAGAACATTCTCCCATGTTAGGCCTTGAACTTTAAGGCGTATACATATATTATCTTCCATATGGCACTAGTCTGTGTAGTTGATTATTGGTGTACTCAACTTCCAGGTTCCTGGAGCCTATCCACTTTTGGATAGCTCAATAAAAATTATTTTTTCTTTCATTTCCTCTCAAAATAAATACCAGAAATTATTGCATTCTTTCTTAAAATGTGAATGAATGGAAACAAAAAAATTTAGCAACTTTGTAAAGAGCCTCTCTAATCACAATTTCTCTTTTTAATGAGTAATCAAAATGAGCGTGAAGTTTTGGTTCAAGTGCTATTCTAGATGACAAGGACATGTAAAACAAGTTTTTGCATTTTAAAATAGCAATATGTTTTATTACTAGAAAATTAGTGTTTATATTACTTTTGAGTGTTAACTTTTTTCCTGAAAAATATTTCATTATATCCATGAAAGTTCATGAACTGTAAATATCTGTTACCAATTCCTGCTTTTAATTAACAAACTTCTGGACCAGCATGATGGCACAGCTGGTTAAGCCACCACCTGCAGTCCTGGCATCCCCTATAGGCACCAGTTCAAGTCCCAGCTGCTCCACTTCCAATCCAGCACCCTGCTAATGCTCCTGGGTGGGCAGCAGAGGATGGCCCAAGTGTTTGGGCCCCTGAACCCACATGGGGGACTCGGATGAAGCTCCTAGCTCCTGGCTTTGGCCTGTTCCAGCCCTGGATTCTGTGGCCATTTGGGAAGTGATACAACGGAATCTCTCCCTCTCTCTCTCTTCCTTCCTCCCTCTCTCCCTCCTATGACTCTGTCTTTCAAATAAATAAAGAAATAATTTTAAAATAAGATTTATTTTTTTCTTGAACTTTCTAATTGTCTATACTATTTTATCATTTAAATTACAAGTGCTACAAAAACGCTATAATGTATTCATCATTAAAAAACAAAAAAAATGCATTGCTACTTTTCTAAGCTGTAACATTGCAAAGAAAAATAAACACTTGCGATATCTTTTAAAATGTTTTTAAAAGGCTTAAAATAATTAAATTTCCCATGAAAACATTCAATTTACTATGATTCTATACTGCGAACATTACCACTGAAATGTACGTTAAATTATTACTATAAAGTTACCTGTTTGTTTTAAAAAGGTCATAACTTTAAATACAAAGATAGGAGTAGGAAAATGAATAAAATATATTGTATTTTCACAGTCCCCAATTATAAAAAGACATTTATGAACTACTTAAGGTGCTATTTTCCAAGTAAGGCTAGTGACTCAGAAAAGCATTAAATGACATCAGATATAGAACACATGCTTCTCCTATGCCTTAAATTATTGCTGAATAATTCTGAGTAATATGATTTCAATGCAGTTTGGAAATAAATCCATTTTTAAATTAAGAAATATAACTATAATCTTCATATATAAATTTTCTTTTGCTTGTTAAATACTAAATATTTTGAACACTTCTCTATGCAGCCAAATGTCTAAGATGGAAATGAAGTCAGCATTATTTATGTCCAGATAGAAATATGTGGGTGTGGGTGTGGGGCAGAAGATGAGGCTAAATAGAAGTCTGAGCGGCCACACTTGGGGGAAATGGGGTCTGCACCAGCTGCTCCCTTTAGGTTTCTCAAGAATGCTGCCTGAGGTGGGCCATGTGACAAAGAGATAAAGCACATGGAAACCCTGATGTAAAGCAAGAAAATGACTGCTGAGCCCCTGAGCTTACACCTGCGTCATCTGGAGTGGAGCAGTGAGCTCTCTTTGCATGCTTCAGAAGCTGGTGATGGACCACACACAGCCGGGGGCATACTGACTGCATGCAGCATTGTCTGTCTGCTATGGAGCACAGTAGCCAGCCATCCTCCGGGAGAGGGAGGCTATGATTTCTTCTCTGCCAGCACCTGAGCGCCCCCCAATACCAAGGCCACTGTATCAGAACAGAAGGGTTACCTTTAGAGAAGGATTGTTAACTGGCAAGTAAAGGCTACTTCTACATAAGGGGTAGTGAATAGCTCTGATGCTTAAAGAAAGAAATAACAAAAATGCTTTTTTTTGGGAAAAATATCAATATTTTAAATTCAGAAGTTTTTTTATACATTATTAATAGAAAACTTTCTATAAGACAATGGTTTATCTTATTTCCATTGTACGAATATATGCCAAAGCAAAAATATATTTAAGGACCATGTAATTTACATATGATAAATTTAGTAAACTATAACTAAGAAACAAGCATAAAGCAGTCACTTTTAATAAATAAAGGTTTCCTATTAAAACATCTCTGCTGTCATTATCCAGTGTTAAGTATATCACACCTATAGTAATAATAGTCTTACATTTGAAAATTGTTCATACTATAAAGTTTAAATTTACTTTTTAAAATTTGAACTGTACATAGAGTGAAGCTGCCACTGAGATCCTTATTTTATAGTTGAAATTGAGCCTCCAAGAAGTTGGGTGACTAATTCAGGGTCATACATCTAGGGCATGCAAACAGGTCTAAAATCCTTGTCTTCCACTCTGTTTTATATGCACTTTCTATACTACTGTTACCTTCTTATACTAAAAAATGTCCATCAAAACCTGTTTCAATTATCTGACCTCTTAATGATTAGACAGCTGTTGCTACATATCCTTTGAACCATATTATATAATGATACTCTTTATCATGCAAGGTACGTACCTAAGTAAACTCCTACTACAAATACCTTTACATCTATAGACTTCACCTACAAATTTAACCTTTCACCCAATAATAACTAAAGAATTGGGAGTACCTAGGACCCAGAGCAAAATGAGAAACTGTGATTTTTTTCTAGATATATGGTCATCTATCGTCCATGTTTATGTAATAGCTATGGTTTTCTCCATGATAGACCCCATGCCATGAACTTTCCACACATTTTTTTTTATTCAGTCTCACAAAGCTGCAATGAATTAGGGGGTAGTATTATCCTCATTTAACAGACAAAGAAACTAAGGCTCAGAAAAGTATAGCTACATGCCAACAAATTGGAAAATCTAGAAGGTATGGATAGATTTCTGCACACATACAATCTACCAGAATTGAGTTGTGAAGACAGAAAATATAAATAAACTAATAAGCAAGACAGAGGTTGAATCAGTAGTAAAGACACTATCAACAAAGAAAAGCACAGGACTGAATGACTTTCACTGCTGAATTCTACCTATCTTTTAAAGAAGAACTAATTCCAGTTCTTCTCAAAGTATTCAAAACAATTGAAAAGGAGAGAATCTTCCCAAACTCCTTTTATGAGTCCAGTATCATCTCAATTCTCAAAACATAAAAAGATTCAACAAAGAATGAGAACTATAGACCAATATCCCTGATGAACATAGTTGCAAAACTCCTGAACAAAATACTAGGTAATCAAATACAACACATCAGAAAGATTGTTCACCTGGACCAAGTGGGATTTATCCCTGGTAGGCAGGGATGGTTCAACACATGTGAATAAATAAATGTCATACATCACATTAAAATTGAAGATAAAAGCCATCTGATTATCCCATTAGAAGCAGATAAAGCATTTGATAAATACAACATCCTTTCATTATAAAAATCTTGAGCAAATAGGATACAGAAGGAACTTTCTTCAACACAATCAAGGCAATATATGGCAAACACACAACCACTATCATATTGAATGGGGAAAATTTGGAAGCATTTCCACTAAGATCCAGAACCAGACAGGGATGCCCACTTTCAACATTGCTATTCACAGTTCTGGAAGCTTTAGCCAGAGCCATTAAGCAAGAAAAAGAAATCAAAGAGACACACATTGGAAAGGAGGAAGTCAAATTATCCCTGTTTTTTCAGATGACATGATCCTCTATAGAGGGGAACCAAAGCTAAAAGACTATCGGAACTCTTAAGAGCTCTTGGTAAAGTTGTAGAATATAAAATCAACACACAAAAATCAATACATATATACACAAACAATGCCAAAGCTGATAAAGAATTTGTAAGATTTGTAACATTCACAATAGCTACAAAAATTTCAAATAACTTGGAATAAATTTAACCAAGGATATGAAAGATATTTACACTGAAAATTATAAAACATTAAAGAAACAAATAAAACAAGATGCAAAAACGGAAAAATCCTCCATTTCTGTGGTTTTGAAGAATTTATATAATCAAAATGACCATACTACCACAAGACATTTACAGATTCAATGTGATCCCAATTAAAATACCAATGATATTCTTCACAGATCTATAAAAACAATGCTAAAATTCATATAGAAATACAAACGACACCAACCAGGTAAATAATCTTAAACAACACAAACAAAGATGGAGGCATCATGATACCAGATTTCAATACATACTACAGGGCAGTTATAATCAAAACAACCAGGCACTGGCACAAAAATAAACATGCAGACCAATGGAACAGAGTAGAAATCTACAACCAACTAGTTATTGACAAAGGAGCTAAAATCAATCTCTGTAGAAAGGACAACCTATTTAACAAATGGTGTTAGAAAATTAAATCTACACACACAGAAGTATGAAATAAGACCACTACTTTACACATTAAACAAAAATCAACTCAAAATAAATCAAGGATATAAACAAATGACCAGGCTGGCGCCACGGCTCACTAGGCTAATCCTCCGCCTTGTGGCGCCAGCACACTGGGTTCTAGTCCCAGTCGGGGCGCCAAATTCTGTCCCAGTTGCCCCTCTTCCAGGCTAGCTCTCTGCTGTGGCCCGGGGAAGGCAGTGGAGGATGGCGCAAGTCCTTGGGCCCTGCACCCCATGGGAGACCAGGATAAGCACCTTCCTCCTGGCTTCAGATCAGCGCAATGCACCGGCCGCAGCGCGCTGGCCGCAGCGGCCATTGGAGGGTGAACCAATGGCAAAAAGGAAGACCTTTCTCTCTGTCTCTCTCTCACTGTCCACTCTGCCTGTCAAAAATAAATAAATAAAAAAATAAACAAATGACAGATATCATCAAATTATTAGAGGAGAATATTGAGGGCAACTTTGCAAGACGTTGGAATACACAATGACTTCTTGAAAAAAGACTTTAAAAACACTTGATATAAATGCAAAAATAAATGAATGGGATTACAACAAGCTAAGAAGCTTCTACACTGCAAAAGAAACATTCAACAAAATGAAGAGGGAACCAACACAATGGGAGAAAATAATTGCAAACTATGCACTTGATAAAGGATTAATATTGAGGATCTAAAAAGGACTCAACAAACTCATCAGCAACAAAATAACCAAGTAGTTAAAAATAGGCAATGTACATGAACAGGAATTTTTCAAAGGATGAAATATAAATGGCCAGGAGACACATTAAAAAATGCTCAGGATCGCTAACCATCCAGGAAATGCAAACAAAAATCATAATAAGGTATAATCTCACCCCAGTCAGAATGGTTATCACCTAAAAATCAAAGAACAATAAATGCTGGTGAGGATGTGTTTTAAAAAGTATCCTCCTCCACTGCTGATGGGAATGTAAACTAGTATAATCATTATGTAAGAGTATATGGAGATGGATTCTTCAGAAATCTGAAAATAGATAAACCATATGACCCAGCCATCCTACTCTTGGGAATTTACCCAAGTGAAATGAAATCAGTATATGAAATGTCATTTGTATCTCCATATTTACTGCACCTCAATTCATAATAGCTGAGATATGGAATCAACCCAGATGTTCATCAACTGATGACAAGATAAAGAAAAACTGGAATATATACACTATGAAATACTACGTACCCATAAAATGTCTGAAATCCTTTCTTTGGCAACAAAGTGGATGCAACTGGAAACCATTATGCTTAGCAAAATAAGTAAGTTTCAAAAAGAAAAATTTTATATGTTTTCTCTGAGATGTGACAGTTAATATAGAATATTTTTAAAAGGAAGCCAACACTGTGGTGTAGTGAGTAAAGCTACTGCTTGAGGTGCTGACGTCTCATTTGGGCACAAGTTTGAGTCCTGGCTGCTCAAATTCTAATCCAGCTCCCTTCTAATGTGCCTGAGAAATCATCTGAAGATGGCCCAAGTGCTTGGGCCCCTGTACTCACATGGCTTTGGATTGATCCAGTTTTGGAAATTGTTATCATTTGTGGAGTAAACCAGTGGATGGAATATATTTCTGTGTGTCTCTTTCTCTGCCTCTCTCCATGTGTATAAATATGCCTTTCAAATAAATAAATAAATGAAATGGGAATCTATGACTTGACTCCTTTTTTTTTTTATTTGACAGGTACAGTTATAGACAGTGAGAGAGAGAGAGAGAGACAGAGAAAACGATCTTCCTTCTGTTGGTTCACTTCCCAAATGGCTGCTATAGCCAGCGCTGCGCTGATTCGAGGCCAGGAGCCAGGTGCTTCTTCTTGGTCTCCCATGCGGGCGGAGGGGCCCAAGCTCCTGGGCCATCCTCCACTGCCCTCCCTGGTCATAGCAGAGAGCTGGCCTGGAAGAGGAGCAACCGGGACAGAACCCGGCGCCCACATGGGATGCTGGCACCACAGGCAGAGGATTAACCAAGTGAGCCAAGGGCTTGTTTTTAACCCTTGTTTATACCCCTTTGTAATTGTGGTCTTTCTATTTTTTACTTGTTGAATATTATGGTTAGTGGTGCATTAAGCCTGTGATTGCAGAATTGATTATAATATGTTTTTCTGAAAATTAAAAAAAAGATGAAGGGAGGAAGGAAGTTGGGGGATTGAGGAAGAAGAGATAGAGGGGTAGAAGTATGGTTACTTCTTAGAATTGTACCTACGAAATCTATCTGTTCTGTTTATATATATATATATATATATATATATATATATATATATATTCAGGCAGAGTTAGACAGTGAGAGAGAGAGACAGAGAGAAAGGTCTTCCTTTTCCATTGGTTTACCCCCCAAATGGCCACTATGGCCAGCGCCCTGCGCCAATCCGAAGCCAGGAGCCAGGTGCTTCCTCCTGGTCTCCCATGCAGGTGCAGGGACCCAAGCACTTGGGCCATCCTCCACTGCCTTCCCGGGCCACAGCAGAGAGCTGGATTGGAAGAGGAGCAACTGGGACAGAATCTGGCTCCCCAACCAAGGACTAGAACTCGGGGTGCTAGCACTGCAGGCGGAGGATTAGCCTAGTGAGCTGCGGCGCCAGCCTCTGTTTATATTAATAAAATTTAAAAATAAAATAGCAAGATAAAGTCACTTCGGTAATATCACGTGGTGTGGTGGTGGCAGAGCTGAGGTTCCATCACTGAGGATTTCAATATAAAGCCCATCTTTATATTTGTTATCCTATTTATCACTTACTTTTTCTATAAATCTCATGATTTTAACCAGTTTATTGCCCTCTTAAAGAATTGATAAACATATCCTATAAAACTATGTTTTCCAGTATTTATTGCCTTTACCTCACAAAGGTATAATTATCAAAAATTTGGTGACAGGTGTACCTATGTCCATACCAGGCAATTCTAACCAAATATGCTGCCATGTCCAGTGGGTTCCCACTATCTTCCCAGTCATTCACATGGAGATAAAAGATGGCAGGAAAGGGTGAAAATGCAGGTGCATGGAAATAATCACTCCCATAGAAAAACTGATTCAGATGCCATATATTAATAGGTGTGATGTTCATCAAAAACAGTCATCCTATAATATACTGCAAACATCCAGAACTTACTAGAGTTAAAGCACTGAGGCTCCTCAGCTCAGGACAAGATTATGCTTGATGAAGCTCACTTAAAGTTGAAAATACTGTAAACTGAGAGATCCTCACGATGGTGGCATAGGGAAAGGATATACTGCTTACTGCAAGGGGAGAGAGTAGCAAAAAAGTAGAGGAAGGGCATTCCTAGGGGAGATGGAGAGAAATCTGCAGTAGAAATTGTACAGAAGGAAGAGGAACACCGCGGATCAGCTTGGAAGTTGTAGATGCACACAGCAACGAGTGTGGACACAACACATAACCCCCGCAGCCAAGAGCTGGAGGAAGTGCCAGCTTTAGAGAGAAAGGTGACAGCAAACTGCAGCAGCCCATGCTACTTGCGATATAGCCAGAGGGACAGCCTGGCTTGAGTCTGGCCTGGAGCCCTAAGGGCACAGCATACCTCTCTAACCAAGTGAAAAAAGAGCGTATTTCTCTCTCCCCATACCTCCAAAATGGCACCTAGCAAGTGGTGGGAGGGGGCATCATCTTGACACAAGCAGCAGCCGTGGCAGCTCAGGGGCGTGCCCCCAGCAATGTGAAGGGAGAAGTCACTACTCTGGAATCAGAAGTGGCTACAGCAGCTCTTACACATGCCCAGCAACTGGTGAGTAGAAGCTGCCACGTTGAAATGAGTATTGAGCCATTGGCTCTTGTGCATGCCTGTGATTAAGGGAATTTACTGGAGGGTAAACCCCACATATCCCACTGATTTTGAGTTTGGCAGGAAGGACTGACAGGGACTGGGCACCCATGTAGGGTTGTGGGGTGCGCCCCCAGCCTCTCAGAATATCACAGGCCCCAGGGCTCAAACCATCAATGCGGAGCACCCACAGGCAGATGGCTCTGAGAATATCTCTGCTTCTCTGTGATGTATGTGTTAGGCTAGCAGAGCAGAGTGGATCCTCTGCACCCTGTGACAATGGGAGCCTTGTGTGCTGAGAATGTGGGAACTCAGTGAATGCATGGGAGGGCGTAGGATGTAAGTGGGTCTCTGGGCAGCTAATGTGTGTGGCACCAAAGGCTCAGAACTCCCTAACTGACTGGGTTGTGTTCACACAAGGACTGCACAGATCCTTTGTGCAGTTCACGTGGCAATGCGGCTGAGTATTGCACAAACTGTGGGCTAACTCCAAGCACTGATCACCTTGGAAGAGAGGAGGTGAGGTTGTGATAATGCCAACAGAGGTGGTCATATTTTCCTTCCTGCTGACAAGAGGAAATCTACAATGCTCGACTTCAGCATTACCCTGGATACTCAACCCACCCTGGAGCAGTGACCAGAGCTCCCTGGCCATATCTAGCACATCCTTCTGTGTATTCAATGAAAGAGCAGACACTCCATTAAGGCTCAAAGGCACAGTTCCAAGACAAAATTCATCATTGGAAAAAAAGCAACAAGTAATACACAAATGCTTAAAAATACATGCAGAAACTTGAGAAACAAGATAAGGAAGGAAGACAACATGACTTACCCAAAGGAACATAACAACACTTCCAAATTAGAATGTAAAGATGAAGAGATTGATGAAATGATTGAAAAGGAATTCAAAAGATTAATCATATGATTGCTCCGAAGTAATGAGAAAAAAATGTACAAATTAAAGAAATCCATATATGACATGTAAGAAAAATTCTCCCATGAGACTGGAGATTGAGGTTTTGATGAGGAATCAAACCAAAACATTAGAAATGAAGAATTTGGGGCCAGTGTTGTGGTGAAGTAGGTAAAGCTGCCACCTGCACTGCCAACATCCCATCTGGGTGCCAGTTCAAGTCCTGGCTGCTCTACTTCTGACCTAGCTCTGGGTTATAGCCTGGGAAAACAGTAGAAGATGGCCCAAGTCCTTGGGCCCCTGCACCCACGTGGGAGACCTGGAATAAGCTCCTGGCTCCTGGCTTCGGATTGGTGCAGCTCTGGCCATTGTGGTCATCTGGGAAGTGAACCATAGGATGGAAAACTTTTCTCTCTCTCTCTCTCTCCCTCTGCCTCTCTGTAACTCTGCCTTTCAAATAAAATAAATAAATCTTTAAAAAGTCTACTATTGGCCGGCACTGCAGCTCACTAGGCTAATTCTCTGCCTGTGGTGCCAGTACTCCGGGTTCCAGTCCCGGTTGGGGTGCTGGTTCTGTCCCGGTTGCTTCTCTTCCAGTCCAGCTCTCTGCTGTGGCCCAGGAAGGCAGTGGAGGATGGCCCAGGTGCTTGGGCCCTGCGCCCGCATGGGAGACCTGGAGGGGGTGCCTGGCTCCTGGCTTCAGATAGGCACAGCGCACCGGCCGTGGCGGCCATTTGGGAGGGTGAACCAATGGAGGGAAGAACTTTCTCTCTCTCACTCTCTCACTGTCTAACTCTTCCTGTCAAAAATATTCTACTATTATTATTAAAAAAAGAAATGAAGAATTCAATATGTCAAATAAAAAACACAGTAGAAAGCCTTAGCAACAGACTTGGAGAGGCAGAAGAAAGACTAGCCAAGATAGAAGACAAATCTCTGGAAATTTCTCAGACCAAAAAAAAAATTAGAAAAATTAAAAACAGTGATGAAGATTTATGGGATACTATCAAATGACCCAACATAGAGGTCCTATGGGTTTCTGAATGTGTGGAAAGAGAGAATGGAAAGAGAGAATGGATTAGAAGGCCTATTCAGTGCCTATTCAGTGAAATAATTATAGAAAACGTCCACCATTTGGAGAAAGAAAGAGACACCCAGTACAAAAGGCAAAAGGAACTCTTAATGCACATGACCAGAAAAGTTCTTCACCATGACACACTGTAGTCAAACTTTCCACAATAAAACATAAAGAAAAGATTCTAAAATATGCACAAGAGATTACTTTCAGAGGATCTTCAATTAGACTCACAGCTGACTTCTCATCAGAAACCCTACAGTCTAGAAGAGAATGGTGAGATATATAGTCCAAGTCTTAAGAGAAAAAAACTGTCAACATAGAATACTGTACCCTGCAGAGGTCTCATTTATGAGTGAATGTGAAATAAAGGCCTTCCATAACAGAAACTGAAAGAATTTGTCAACATTTAGCAAGCCTTACAAAAGATGCTTGAGGAAACATGGTCATCGCTATGAAAGAATGTGACGCAGAAAATCTCACAGTAAAACTGCAAAAGAAACCCAAAGTAAACAATAGGAATATTTAAGGAAAGATGGCAGGGCCAAGTCATTACTTATTAATAGTCACTCTGAATGTAAATGGACTCAACTCTCCAGTTAAAAGATACAGACTGGCTGAATGAATCCAAAATTAAACACAACTATTTGCTGGCTACAAGAAACACATCTCACCACTGATATACACAGATATCCACTGATATACACAGAACGTGAAAGGATGGAAAAAGATACTCCATGCTAACAGAACCCCCAAAAAGACAAAAATATCAGACAAAATAGACTTTAACTCAAAAACTATAAAAAGAGACAAAGAAGGGCACTATGTAATGATTAAGGGATCAATTCAACAGGAAGATAATAAATGTATTTGCACCCAATTACAGGGTTCCTGTCTTTTTAAAAGAAATGTGAATGGATCTAAAGGGAGACATGGACTCCAATATAATAGTAATGGAGGACTTCAATACCCCATTTTCAGCAACAGAAGATTAACTAGACAGAAAATCAAGATGGAAACAACAGAGTTAATTGGTGCTATAGACCAAATGGACCTAACTATGGATAACTATACAAATTTTAATCCTACAGCTGTAGAATATTCTTTCTTCTCACCAGTGCATGGAACTTTCTCTAGGATAGACCACATGCTAGGCCATAAAACAAGTCTCATTAAATTAAAAAAATGGAAATCATACCATGCATCTTCTCTGACAACAACGGAATGAATCTGGAAACCAACAACTCAGGTGTCTCTAGATCATACATAAACACATGGAGACTGAACAGCATGCTCCTGAATGAACAGTGGGTCATAGAAGAAATCAAAAGAGAAATAAAATTTTCTGGAAATGAATGAAGATGACAATCTAACATATCAAAATGTATGGAATACGGCAAAAGCAGTGTTAAGAGGAAAGTTTACAGAAATTAGTGCCTATATCAAGAAATTAGAAAGGTACCAAATAAATGAGCTAATAATGCATCTCAAGGACCTAGAAAAACAATAGCAAACCAAACACAAAATTAGTAGGAGAAAAGAAATAATTAATTAGAGGAGAAATAAATGAAACTGAAACAAAAAATATCAGCAAAGAGCTGTTTTTTGAACAAATAAATAATATAATTTTTATAGGCAATATTAATGCTAAATAGTAGAAAGCAAATAATTCTCTGAAGAAAATTCTCCAACTGAAGAAAGTTGATGTTCCCAGGACTTTTAAGTAGAATGAACTATCTGGAGAGGAAGGAACTTCATACATACAAAGTGCTAAGGGAGGCCCTTCCTTTTCCTGAAAATAACTTTATTGCTGGAATATGGTTGACTCAATCTTGCACAAAGCCTTAATTATCATTTTTAGCAAATTTTTTCCCAACTCATAGAACTTCATAAGACACCTTCTAAACTTTAGAATTTACTCTATGTGGAACATTCACAAATTTAAATTGATGATGGCTAAAGGAAATTATATTTCTTTTCCTAGCACCTGACATATGCATGTACCATTCTCCTCCTTAAATGTCAGGGTCTCCATGACCTCTTGCATAACTTCACAGGTGTAACTATCATTTTTCTGCACTAAATATCCTTTATTCATAGTAGGCATTTTAACCCTAAATAAATCCACTCTTTTTTTAGTTTAACTTTTCTGCAATTCAGTAATAAACACTATGCCAGCAAGGGACAGCTCATCAAACTTTAATTTATATGCTTATCAAGACAGTCTTATATTACATGGATTAGTAATTTATTAATAAATTAAATCATTTGAGTTAGGATATATTGGCAAGATTTAAAAATCCTTTTTGTGTCAGATCATTAGAACTATTAATTAGGAATAGTTATTGTGATAGATTTATCTAAGCCAAATTTCTTTGGGAAAAATCATATAAAAATCTCTAAATAGTTGAATAACATTATTGGAAGGGAGAGATCCATGAGAGACAGAAGTTGAATTGAGAGGCAAGACACTGAAAACTTGAAAAATCACGAACTTAAAATTCGACTGGGGCTGGCGCTGTGGTGTAACAGGTAAGGCCACCACCTACAGTGCCAGCATCCCACATGGGTGCCGGTTCGAGTCCCAGCTGCTCCATTTCCCATCCAGCTTTCTGCTATGCCTTGAGAAAGCAGTAGAAGATGGCCTAAGTCCTTGAGCCCCTGTACCTGTGTGGGAGACCCCGAAGAAGCTCCTGGCTCTTGACTTTGGATCGGTATAGCTCCAGCCATTGTGGCCATCTGGGGAATGAAACAGCGATGGAAGACTCTTTCTCTCTCTCTCTCTTTCTCTCTCGCTCTCACTCTCACTCTCGCTCTGTCTGTGCTTATCTGTAACTCTGCTTTCAAATAAATAAATAAACCTTAAAAAATTGACTGAGAGAATAAAGACAAACCAAACACGGAAAGGAAAGGAAAATATTAAGTTGAACTATACATCGTATTAAACTCACTATGACAAGACAAAGTTGATGTCTGGTCAATCTTATCTCTTTGCACAGCCATATGGTTATAGAAACAGTGTCAATTCTGTCAATCATATGAAGATAATGTTGGCAACAGAGTGCAAGAACCAGTCCTGGTTGTTATGGCTGTTTGTGGAATGAAATAACAGATGGAAGAGTGGGAAAGTAAGGTAAATGAAGGTTTTTTTTTTTTCTTTTTCTTCCTATTTTTTAAGACTTTATTTATTTGAGAAGCAGAGTAACAGGCAGAGGGAGAGAATGGTCTTCCATCCACAGGTTTACTCCACAAATGGCCACAATGGTCAAAGCTCCACCATTCTGAAGCCAGGAGCCAGGAATTTCTTCCGGGTCTCCCACACTGGTTGCAAGGGTCCAAGCGCTTGGGACATCTTCCATCGCTTTCCTAGGACATAGCAGAGAGCCTGATCAGAAGAGGAATAGTCGGGACATGAATTGGCACCCAGACGGGATGCTGGCTGTCAGGAGGAGGCTTAGCCTACTACACCACACCGGCAGTCCAGTCCCAATAAAAGTTTTTTAAAAATTATTTTAATGTATTGAACATTTACTTAATGATTAGATAACTGGTCTCTGATCAATCAATTAAGCAATCAACAACCAGGGAACATCTCATTTATTTAGGTAATTAATTACTTTTATTGTATTTGTAAAATACTATGTTCACTAAATAAGGAGCTCTCTGTGCTGTGTAGGTCGCAATGGACATTTTGTATACTGGAAGTAAGGTCATCAGAAAAGTGAGGCCACAGAGAAAGACATGCTGTAAATTGCACACGTCATATGCAGAGTACTCACAAAGTTGATGGAATATATATTATTAAAAAGTTATACACGGATTTCAAATTTTTGATATCAAATTAAACATATTTTTACTTTCCATTTTCCCACAAACTTTTTGAAATACTCCCATAAATCAAAATTACCTTTACAGGATCCCAAACCATAAAAAGTAAAAGGGGAGACAGATAATATGTGAAGAATGACCTTTTACTTCTTAAAGAGGCAGGAAAAGTGGCTAAAATATGATGGGGAGGGGAGGTGCAGCATTGTGATGCAGCTGGCTAAGCAGTCATTGGTGGCACCAGCATCCAGTTCAAGTCCTGGTTGTCCCACTTCTGATCCAACTACCTGCTAATTTTCTTGGGAAGGTAAGCAGAAGATGGCCCAAGTGTTTGGGCCCTTGTCACCCATGTGGGAGAATTGAATGGTGTTCCTGGCTCTTCGCTTTAGCCTGAGCCAATCCTTGTTGTTGGGGCCATCTGGGGAGTGGGTCAGCAGATTAAAGATCTCTGTCTCTCCTCTCTGTCACTCTGCCTTTAAAATAAATAAATAAAACCTAAAAAAAAGAGATATTAGGGAAAATTAAAAGATATTGCCTTCCAATATGAAGCCAAAGCTAGGTTTCAGGTTTATTTTGTTCATTTCTGTCTTTAAGGCACACCTGGTTTTCTGGTTCATGTAAGATCATCATCTATGCAGTTCTCCTTCTATCTTCCTGGATATACCTGCTTACCCTCCTTTATATCTCACTCCTGCACCTTGCATTGTCCTAGGCTTTTTTCTCTCTTTACTATTACCTCTTACTAGCAAATTTTATTTATTCCACAGCCTTAGTATGCTGAACACTTTCAAATGGGTAGAGTATACTGCCCAGATTCTCCAGAGAAATAAAATTGATGGGACATATACATAAATCTCTTATAATCACCATATGTATTAGTTCCCATAGTTGATGGAACACACCATCATAAACTAAATGTATTAAAACAAGTGTATGCTCTCATAGCTTTTCATATATATATATATGTACACATAATACAAAATATTCTAATAAAATATATAATGTACTATGTGATAATATAATATTAATATATAGTGAGTGAAATTTATTTTCAGTGTTGGCTCAAGTATTCATGGAGACTCAGTCATGTGCAAGCTGGAAGCCCAGGGAAGCTGGTGGTATAGACTGAAGCCTAAGAGTGGCAGAGCCAGTGGTATAGATTCCAGATGTGGTCTGAAGACCTGACATCTACAGTGCTGAGGGCACAAGAAAATCAAAGCTTGTGCTCAAAGAGTCTGGTTGACCATCAATGGATTTGAAGATGCTCATCCATATTGGGTTGGGGGGATGGTGGTGGCAATCTGCTTTGCTCAGTCTACCAATTAAAATGCTGATCTCCCACAGATATACCCAGCATTAATGCTTAACCTGTTATCTGGACATTCTACAACCCAGGCAAGTTGATCCATAAAATTACCTGCCATGCACAGAACCACTCATGTAGACTTCTTGAGCTCCAGACTCACCTACTTAGCCATCTACTTGAACTCTCCCCAGATACCTATAAAATTACTCACACCGGCACCTGCCATGTTCCACAGCCAGAAACCAAGAGCCCATTTAGACACCTCTGTCTCCTTCATAAGTCCATTACCATCTCCTTTGCAACTCTTGAATCCATCTAGTTCTCTCCCTTTTCACTACTACTACTTATGTCTAGAAACTCAGACTAGTGCAACAATAATGAAATCAAATTACTATTGAAGGTTTATTACATACCAGGCATGTACTAATCTAAAACTTTGCATAAATTAGCTCTTTTAATTACCACATAAATTACCTCCCTAGGGATGACATAACAAATTACCACAAACCAAATGACTCGAAATAACAGAAATACAGAAATTTATTCTTTTATTGCTTGGAAGTCAGAAGCCAAGGTGTCAGCAGGGTCGTACTCCCTCTGAACATTCCAGGGGAGGACACTCCCTTGCCTCTTCCATCTTCTGGTGGGTCCAGGCATTCCTTGCCTTGTCTTCCGCATTCTTTGTCCTGGTCTTCCCATGGTCTTTTCTTCTGTGTGAAGTTCTTGTCTTCTGATTCAAATCTCCCTCTACCTTTTTCTTACAAGGCTGCTGTCTTTGGAGTTAGAGCCCACCCAGATAATGCAGGATGATCACCTCACCTTACGATCCATAACTCAATTACATCTATATTCACAAGTTCCAGGAATTAGGAAATGGATCTTGTGGTGGTGGTGGCAGGGCATTATAAACATTCTACTCTATAACATAAGCATAGTTATTAGTCCTACTGGATAGAAGAGGCAATTAAGAGCTTAAGGAACTTTCCCAAAGTCACATTAGTTAATAGGCTATAGACATGAAATTAACAATTATAACCAGAAAAACAATTTTAGTATTTTCTGAAAGGAGTCACAATCGCAAGAAATTCATCAACTTTGTTATGAAATACTGCTTCTTCAATCCATTAATAGACTATACTAAGACTAGAATATAGGACACACCAATATTTCTATCCCTAGGACTCTTATTCTATGAATAAATTGGTCACATTCGACAAAGTTGTTTACTGCTGCACCCTTTGCAATAAAAATTATTGAAAACAGCATTAATGCCCCACAATGAGAGATAGTTAAATCCATTATGGTACAGCCATACAATGGGATATGATACAGCCCTTTTAAGATGAAGCAAGTCTACGGTTAATAATGTATTGTGTACTTGAAATTTTATGATAGAATAGATCTTAAGTGCTCTCAGAGACAAAGAAGGTAAAAACGTAAGCAGTTGTATAGGTCAATTAGCTTGATTGGGGGATCATTTCCCAACATATACATATATCAAAACACATTTTGCATCTTAAGTATACACCATATTTATCCATTGATTGTACCTCGAAATAGAGCTGAAAAATGTTAGAAACTTACAAAATGAATTTGTATGCATTACTATGAAAGAATTTAACTCAAAATGCAGAATAGTGTGCATAAAACTTTAGCCTTTTATAAACAATGAAAAGGACATATAAGTATATGTCCTTACAAGTATATGTTATACATATTCAAATATAGAATCTTCTGGAAAAATAAGCCAGAAATTTTGTAGTTATGTTTGTCTCTAGGAAAAGAACTGTGAAATTGAGTACAAGGGTGGAAAGAGGATTCATTTTTCATTATAAGCTGTATTGTGGTGTTCTTTGGATTTACTTTGCCATGTACTTGTATTATGTGTGTGTGTGTGTGTGTGTGTGAGAGAGAGAGAGAGAGAGAGAGAGAAAGAGATGAGCTAATTTACACCATTTTCCTCACTTAGACTCCTACCACATTTCATCTTTCACCTGACAATTCATTGCTTTCCCCAAAATACTGAATATCTTCATGTTCAGCAAGTGAATGTGTGTGAATCTGTGTGTGTGTGTGTGTGTGTGTGTGTGTGTCTGTGTATGTCTACAGTTCCAAAAGCTATTCTTGATTTTGGAACCAACTACTCTCATCTCACACTCAGAAACCACTTGTTCATCCAGCTTTGAATTACAGTTATATTTATAAGCTGATAGCTCTCATTAAATTAGGTCCTGAGGATATATGTGCATCTTTTTGGTCTTTATGTTCCCCAAGATACATGAAAAAGCTTTGCTGAAAGCCTATTATTAGCTGAAAACTACTGAACAGAAGCGTTGTCTCAGAAAACCTGTCTCCCACGACAACCAGTTGTAACAGTGCTAGAAAAATATACCAAACCCAAGTACCAGAATCTTACTCAGCATAAAGATTTAAAGGAGCAAATAATATCTTCAACACTAAAAAGTAAGCCAAATACTTCTCATCAGTAGAGTTATTAAAACAGGGGTATGTGAAATGAAGTAGGAAGCTACACTTTAAATATACTAGAGGTAAGAGAAGAAGAGAAGAAAAATGACTTCAGTTACAATATAGCAAAGCTAGGTCTTAATTTTAGTTTGTTTTTAGACAGACCAACAAAGCCTTGTCATGAAATATGCAAACACTAATGCTATCATGAAACAATTTACTTCTTAGACTGGGCCCAAATGCTTCCCGTCACCTCTGCTGCCTCCCTCCCCAGTCCCCATACTAAAGATAGTATCCACGGAACTCACTTTGCAGCCTTGGAGGCTCACATTCTTTCCTAAGCAAAATTTCTCCTAATTGCATTATAAAGTTACGGTAATATTTTTACTACTTAGTTTTTTTTTGGTGTCATTTATATCAATTTCCTCTTGTCTTTGTTGATATGGAAACACAGAGGGCCATCCTATGCCATGCATTTAAGTTTCATATTCCCTAAAGCATTTCATGGTGATTTTTCGTACTGTTTTCTATAAACAATGAAAGCAGCTTCTTTAATGCTTCTAGCATATAGCGATTCTGTTTTCACCTTGGTGAACAGGCACACTGACAATAGGCCCAACCCATTTCTGTTGGCCTGATAATAACATGTTAAGAAATAAAAATTAAAAACAGCAAGGACAGAAATGAATTTCAACTTACTGTTAATGCTGTCTCGTACTCTGCAGCAGCCAAGTGTGCTAATCCCAAGTAATAGGAAGCTTCTCCTTCCATCTTCTTGTCATTTGCTAAAGGGGAGGCAGAGAAAAATTACCAACTTGCTCAATAAATTATCACAACAGCAAACAGATGTGAAAAATTATATAGACTTATCAATGGTCCCAAAAATCTAGTTGAGAAAAAGGCTAACATAAATGCAACTTGCCTGCAGCACAGGTGTCAGAATCAGGTACATTAGCAATATAATTATAAGGGGTTTCCTTCTACATACACAACCTAGTGTTATCATTTTGGCATTCATAAATAATTTCTATAGGACTCCACCATGGAAAGACCTACTGTAGCTCAGCATAGTTGTTATAACATACATGGAATAGCTGTGACAACCTTAGTTGGTGCACAAACTCTAGTACTCCCAGGGACGGAAATTCTACTAAGTTTTCAAATTTGCGCAGAAAATTAGCAAATTTAAGAACTACTTGTCTATCTTCAGCTTAAAGGTTATCAATTAAAGCTTGTGTGAGAATGGGGCTGGAATTGTGGTGTAGCACGTAAAGCCACTGTCTGTGAAGTAGGCATCCCATATGGGTTCTGGATTGTATCCCGGTTGCTCCTCCTCTGATCCAGCTCCCTGCTAATGGCGTAGAAAGCAGCAGAAGGTGGCCTAAGTATCTGTGTTTCTGTCACCCACGTAGGAGACCCAGATGGATCTCCAGGCCCTTGGCTTTGACCTGGCCAAGTGCTGTTTGTTGCAGCCATCTGGGGGTGAACCAGTGGATGGAAAGTCTCTTTCTCTGTGCATCTCTATGTGTATGTATGCTCCCTCTCTTTCTATTATTCTTTCAAAATAAATAAATAAATAATAATTATAAAAGTCAGCTTGGCTGAAGAGAATGACAGAGCTTGGATTCCTGGTACACAATTTCATTCTTACTTTGAAATCCAGACATGTTTTTCTTTGCTAGTCACTGGCAATGTTTTTTCATTGTCTTTTTACAAGGAATTTAGACTTTCCAAACCCTGTGACATGTTTTAATCCAGGAATAACCCAATTTTTATTTATAAAAGCAAAATGTATAAAGGTATAACATGTTGTTCAACAAAATTTACAACGTATCATGTAAAAGTAGGTGGTTTATATTTACTAGTGTAAATGTGACGTAAATTTAATATATTTGCATTAAAAGTTCTTACTTTCAGAGGAATACTACCTTTTTTTGTAATTTTGGAAGTGACTGGCTTCTACTATCACCTAATTCTTGGGCAATATATGTTTTTGTTCTTTGGAAAGAAGGATCCTAATGAGCCTGATAAAGCAGCCAAAATGGCCCAAGTACCAGGGACTCTGCCACCCATGTGGGAGACTAGGATCAAGTTCCCGGCTCCTGGCTTCAGCTGGCCCAGGCCTTTGTGATAATTTGGGGAGTGAACCAGCAGATGGAAGATCTCTCTCTAAAACTACCTTTCAAGTAAAATAATGAACCTTAAATAAAAAGAAAGAAAACAGGATGTCAAATGGCAGCAACAGTATTTTTTTCCTCCCTAGGTGTTTTACTGATGGCAGAGAATTATACTCTTTACAAATGACTTTGTTAGAATTGATGGTATCACTGATTACACCTGGGAGATTTTAACTCTTACAATTCATCTGGGCCCTACCTTCTTTGCTATAGGTTTATGGGTGCTGTCGTGGGACCAGGAAAGTGAAAGATGGGAGACAAAGAAGAGACTGTGGCAGGAACACTCTTAAAGAACTAAACATCTATTGTATACATTTTCTATCTGTTGTGTCAAATGTTGTAAGTGTGTTAAGGCACTAGCAAACTGCTTGAGTTGATAACAGCAGATCTTTTGCAACTAATTTTGTGTGAAGGGAAGCTTAGCAAAGGGGAGGAAAGAAAGGAAAAATCTATCTCTGATGATCTAGGTTTTTGAGCCAGTTACCTCAAATAGTGAGGTAACACCAAATATCAGTTTTTATAAAAAGATTTATTTATTTATTTATTTATTTGAAAGGCAGAGTTACAGAGAGTGAGGGGTTACAGAGAGTGAGGGACAGAGAAAGATCTTCCATACTTCGGTTCATTCCCCAGATGGCTACAACGGTGAGGGTTGAGCCAGGTCAAAGCCAGGAGCTTCTTCCAGGTCTCCCATATGGGTATCAGGGCCCAAGCACTTGGGACATATTTCAGTGCTTTTCACAGGTTATCAGCAGGCAACTAGATTGGAAGTGGAGCAGCCAGGACATGAACCAGTGCCAATATGGGATGCTGGCATTGCAGGCAGTGGCTTTACCTACTAAACCACAGCACAGACAACCAAATTTTAATTTTAAAATAGAATTTAAACATGAGAACTTCTTCTGTTAACTGAGATGAAGTGAAAGCAGTGAGATAGAGGAGAAAAATGTCGGTAGGAGTAGGATTACAACAACAAATGTTACATCTGAAATGTTTGTGCTATTAAAATGGGACACATATATTTATATACATAAAACTAGGCTAGAGATGGGAAATAAACAGTAAACAATAAATTCCATGGTAAGGTTTATGGTGATAAATACTCCCTGTGGAAAAAAAAACAACAGAGTAAGTCTTAGAATAAAGTAAAGTAGTGAATCATTATGACTGGTTGAAGCCTTCTTAGCTGTGATACAAAGAGCAAACAACACAAGAAAAAAATAAATTTGCATTCATCAAAATCAAAATTTGTGTTTCAATGGCTACCATTAAGAACTGAAGAGAAAACCAATATAATAGAAATATTTTCAAATCATATATCTGACATAAGATTTTTATCTAGAATATATAAAGAATTCTTGCAATTCAATAACAAAAAATTAATCTAGCTAAAAATTGACCAAGAATCTGAAGATCAATCTACCATGTGCCCCAGCCATCTCATTCCTGGAATTTACCCAGTGGTAATCAGCATCTGAGTTTTCTGTACCCCCATTTATAGCAGTTCAATTCACATTAGCTAAGGTATTCAATCAACTCAAATGTCCATAATCTGTTGATTGAATAAAGAAAATGTGATATAAATACACAATGGAATGCAACTCAGCCAAACTGGCATCTTGAGATTTGATTATTGTTGAAATCTCTGGTCTATATTCCCATGGAATAGTTTTTCTACTTTCTACTAGTTAAATTATTTATTAAGCTTGTGATTATAAAGCAAATTGAAAGTATGTTATCACAAAAGTTAGAAGCAAAAAAGGAAGGAAGGAAGGAGGGTGTGAGGTAGGGTGAGAAGTATCATTATGAGCTTGAAATTGTATATATGAAATGCCCTCTTTATATAAATTAAATAAGTTTTTTAAAATAGATTTACAAATGATCAAATTAAAAACAAATGAAAAATTCTCAACATCATTAGCCAACAGGGAAATACAAGTAAAATCATTAGTGAGATATTTTGTGCCTCCTAGAATGACTGTCATAATAAACATGGAAGTAACAAGTAATAATGAGGAAGTAGCTAAATTGAAAACCCATACATTGCTGGTGGAAATGTAAAATGGTACAGCAACTCTGAAAAACTGTTTGTTTCTCAGTGAGTTAAACATATGACCTACTTATTCCACTCCTAAATATATGCTCAAGATCGTTGAAAACCTGCGCTGTACATAGCTGCAAAAGATAAAAGGTGTAAACAACACAAGTGCCCATCAAATGAACAGATAAAGAAATACTGGTATAACCACACAATGGAATATTATTCAGACATGAAAAGAAATGAAGAAATGACACAAAATGGATGAAGCTTGAAAACACTAGGTTAAGGGAAAGAGGCTAGACACACATTGTATGATTTCATTTATATGAACTATTCAGGATAGGTAAATCCATAACGGAAGAACACAGCTTAGTGGTTTCCAGGAGCTAGGAGAAAGAGCTAACAGGGAGTGATTGCTCATGGGTATGGGGGATACTGTGGAGGAACCTTCTTTTTCTTGTGAACTACCTTACAACTTAGCAGATGGGAGCCTGAAGTCATAAACCTTTTCCTAATTTATAGAGTCCTTTATATTGAAATTTCATATAACTTTCCACATGAGGACAATTTGTTGTTGAAATTGATCTCAGTGCTAACTATATCAGTATTCTTAAGGGGAAAGTACAAGATCACTATATATTTACAAGAAGTTCATTTAATGGGAAACATCTTTCAGTGGGAATGATTTCCTATGAGTATTTCAACTAATACTATTAAAGAAGTGATTTAAGAAAGGAAAAAGAAAAAAAGAGGAAAAGAAGAAGTAATGGAGAGAACAAGATGCTTACTTTTATTCTGTAGTCAATTAAAATCACACCCAGAAACCTAGTCTGGCTTACTGTAAAGAAGCCATCTATTACTTGATAAACCAATCAAACAAATATAGCCACGAGCTAATAAACTTTAGCTCATAAATGTAGTTTCTTTTTCTCCTTAGTGGAAAAGCTACTCTATTGATAAATCATTATCTGATAAAAAAAAAAGTCCTTGCATTTCACAAAATGAAAGTTTGTAAGAATATGTTAAAATTAAAAAATATTATATGTATCTATGCAAAAGATAACCAATATTAAAGACATGGCCAGCTCTCACAAGAGCACCTTTATTGCTGTAAGGTGCCCATGAGGCACCTGGATGTTGCTGACTTCCAGATTCTAACACTGTACGGTTGGGGTGGGCCCTGCGACTCTGCTTTCATACCATGCTCCTGGTGGTGCTTGTACTTCTGGACTGAAGGCCACATTTTAAGAGGCAAAGGTCTATTCTTTACTAGAGTCTCATTTTCCCATTATTCCTAAGTATTTATCATATTTCATCTATACCTGACAACAGGGAATTTACACAGATCTCTCAGATTGCAAGAAATATAAAACCTTACACACACACACACACAAATACCCTTATCCTGTACAGATAATCTTAACTTCTTATTGTGGATTTCTTGTTTTACAGCATCACCCCAGTAGATGGATTGTAATTTTGGAGACAAAGCTTTCAAGAAACGGATTTCCTGTTGTCAGCAGTAAGGCAACTCTGTTTTACAGTCAAATTTGAAACTAAATTGATGGCATTTGTCTTTGCATTTCATAGGAAATACTCACCCTAACACTTGACCATTTTTACTTGCCCCTTGGGAGAACCAGTGTCTGCCCATTAAAGAGAGCAATGCGAGAACATTCTTTTCCACCCACCTTCTTTGGCTATTTCAGTAGCTTTTATTAGAATTTTGATGGCCTGTTTGTATTCTTTATTCTCCAGCATCTTGTCGGAGAGTAATCTGTAAGTCCTCAGGAGACTCTCACAGGCCAGCAAGTTGAGGATGTGGCCTGTCTCATCCTTCCATAGCCGCCCCTGTGTCAATTGATGGAATGTCTCATAATACCCGGCAGCTTCCAGAAGCTGACCTGAAGAATAAAAGCCATTCATTAATATAAACCACAGGCCAGAACATATTTTCAAAAATTTTGCGTACATCTTATCTTTTACTATTAAAGGGGGAGACACCATGGAATACAGTAAAGTATTTCTAAGGCTGAAGAGAAAAACTCGGAAAAGAGTTCTCTCTGCTTGGACGTGAGAATCAGCATTGATCTGGTTAGCCACCTATAAGACGAGTGTCTTTCAACCAGAAGTTGATTGGGATTGTGTGTATTTAGGGACAGTGTGACAGTCCAGCAATAATCATTAATAGCAATTGTATTTATTAACATTTATTCAACATTATATATGCAAGGCACTGTGCTATCTGCTTTATATGCATTTCCCATTTAATCCTCCCAACAACTCTAAGGAGTGGGACTGTTAGCAAGTTCACTCTACAGAACAGAAAGCTAAGGCTTAGTGAGGCCAAGAATGCTTCCCAAGATTGCATGTCTAGTCAGTGGTAGACCCAGGAAGTCTGACTCCGTAGCTCATGTTCTCAACCTTGATTCTACAATGCTTTTCTAACAGATGGCAGTTTCTTCATTCTCAAGAAGAATTCAGTATCTTGAGAAACAATTCATCTGTTATCAAACACAAATTCAGACCTTATGTATCTTCAAATTGCTCCTTAATGTTTGAACTTTCTAGTGAGGCATTTGCACAAGAGGCCTTCAAAATATTATAGAGGGACTAGCACTGTGGTGTATTGGGTAAAGCCTTGGCCTGTAGTGCCGGCATCCCATATGGGTACCGGTTCAAGACCTGGCTGCTCCACTTCCAAACCAGCTCTCTGTTATGGCCTGCAAAAGCAGTAGAAGATGGCCCAAGTCCCTGGGCTTCTGCACCTATGTGGGAGACCTGGAAGAAGCTCCTGGCTCTTGGCTTTGGATTGGTTCAGCTCTGGCCATTGTGGCTATTTGGGGAGTGAACCAGCAGATGAAAGATCTCTTTCTCTCTGCCTCTGCCTCTGCCTCTCTGTAACTCTGCCTTCCAAATAAATAAATAAATCCTTAAAAAAGGTTCACAGAAAATGTGTGTATGTGTGTTACCTTTCAATTCCCCTTACCCATGACATTTATTAAGGCCCCTCATATACTCTTTTTGTTTTTTAATTACTAGACCACAACTTACCTGCCTTTCTGGATAATACTCTATAATGCAGTCTAAAATATATCTTCCCAAGGCCTAAATTAGATCTGCCTTCAGTCATTTCATTCTTTAAAAGACAAGCAAACATGTTTCTGGAAGAGGAGCTGGCATTCAACACTGTGGACTGTATGTTACTTGTCAATTGTATTGTGGAAATGGTCATCATATTCAGTAATGTAAACACTCTTTTGCTACTGGAGTGACAAAGTTAGAATCAACATAAATTCAACTTTCAATGTAGGTACTTCAACCATAGTGGTTAAGAGTGAGTGTGGGGCCAGCACCGTGGCTCACTAGGCTAATCCTCTGCTTGCGGCGCCGGCACCCAGGGTTCTAGTCCTGGTCGGGGCGCCGGTTCTTGTCCCGGTTGCTCCTCTTCCAGTCCAGCTCTCTGCTGTGGCCTGGGAAGGCAGTGGAGGATGGCCCAAGTCCTTGGGCCCTGCATCCACATGGGAGACCAGGAGGAAGCACCTGGCTCCTGGCTTCAGATCGGTGCAGCACGCTGGCTGCAGTGGCCATTTGGGGAGTGAACCAACGGAAGGAAGACCTTTCTCTGTCTCTCTCTCTCACTGTCTAGCTCTATCTGTCAAAAAAAAAAAAAAAAAGCCAAAAAAACAAAATTAAAAAAAGAGTGAGTGTGGGGGCCAGCCACCTGCAATGCCAGCACCACATCTGGGTGCCAGTTCAATTCCCAGCTGCTCTACTTCCTATCTGGTCCCCTGCTGACATGCCTGGGAAATCAGTGGAAGATGGTCCCCACACCCACATAAGAGACTCAGAAGAACCTCCTGGCTCCTGTCTCGGCTCTGGCCCAGCCCTGGCCATTGCAGTCACTTGGGGAATGAACCAGAGGATGGAAGATCCTTCTCTGTCTCCTCTCCCTCCCTCTCTGTCACTCTGTCTTTCAAATAAATTAAAAAATAATTTAAAGAGTGTGAGTTCCAATCAGACAACCTGTTCCCACCCCAGCTTCACCACTTTTTGCTGTTTAGCCCCAGCTTAATTATTGCCCTCTGTGCCTACTTCTTTTTTTTTTCTGTGAAATAGTGTAATACCATAAATATCTGGAGTACTATCTTAAGAAATGAACTGATGCACATTTAACATGTTACACAGCAGGTGATCAATGAACACAGATTCTGTTATCATTTGGTTTAGTCAGAGAATTTCTTAGAAATGCCACAGGCTAATTTAAACATAGCCACTAATTTGTTATATTCTTGAGGTACAACGTACTCTTCCTGCAAAAAAGAATTAGTTGAGTCCTTATAACAATATTATCATGCCTAATTAAATTAACAAATGCAGGTCATATTGAGCTCCCATGTATTTCCTCAAATAGGCTTCATGGTACAGTGCAGGTAGAAGCTTTTTCCATGATTATTACATATCGTTTCTTCTTATTTGTTACACCAAATTTTGTATCAAAAATCAGTATAAAAAATGAACACACAGGGACCGGCACTGTGGCACACCGGGTAAAGTTGCCATTTGCAGTGCCAGCATCCCATATAGGCGCCCGTTCAAGTCCCGGCTGCTCCTCTTCCAACTCTGCTATGGCCTGGGAAAACAGTAGAATATGGTCCAAGTGCTGGGCCCCTGCACGTGCATGGGAGACCCGAAAGAAGCCCCTGGCTCCTGGCTTCAGATTGGCCCAGTTTCAGCCAGTTGCATTTGGGGAGTGAAACAGCAGATGGAAGACTCTCTCTCTCTCTGCCTCTGCCTTTCAAATAAATAAATAAATGAACACACAAATAAGAATGATAATATCAAAGAAAGACAACCATCGGGGTAGATTAATTGGTAAATGACTTGTACACATGTCAGTAAAGACATGGCCGGTCCAAATCCTCTCCATAATCAGGTAAGAGGGCACCTTGGCAAAGATACATCCAGAGGTGTGCAATATATATTGCACTTTTGTGGATAAATTTATACAATGAGACTTCTACACAACAGGAGACTACAAGGCCATAAGTATGCTATTACAGAAGAAAATCTCATTACATGGACAGGGGTTTATGATAAATGAAAATACTGGAAAACATCAGAAAACATTTACAAGGCACTCTCGGTGTTATCTCTGGGAAGTAGAATAATGTTTACTGGACAGCTTCTTTTCTGATTTTCTATTTTCTCCTTTCTGTTTATTGGCATTTTTTTAACCTTCTATCACCAAAATACATGTATTTTCTAATAAGAAATGTACATTCAAATCATTTTCAAATAACGTCTAACCCCATTTTCACTTGGATTTAAATACTCAAAGTTGATGTCCACTACTCTAATCTGTCTTGACTCTTAGCTGACGATCTTTTCCTACCTCCTAGGAAAGCAGGCGTAGTTTTTCATGTCTCTCCCTCTCCTGTAGCACGTCCTGCCAGAAACACCTTATTCCAAATACCCACGACCCTCATTTTTCTAAAAACTAGAAAGTAGCACTGACACATACGTGCGTTATGTTTCCTCTGTTAACTATATTTTTTGCCTGTAAAGTATAGCTTTGTATCCCTGGAAAGGAATATATGAGAGTTCGTTTTTTATCCAGTATCCATCTATTCATAAAGAACAGGTACATATTTCTTTTCAGCCAGGTGAATAAGAAAAGGTGGATACAGAAAGCTAGAAGAAAACAAGATAGTTCTGGAAAAAAATAAGGATTAAGTGGGATTGTGAAATCGGAGTCAGTTCTATAGATTGTTCCACTGACAATTTCTTAGGTCTTGTTATTGTACTATAGTTGCAAGATATCAACTTTTGGGGAGCATGGTGCATGGCACCCAGGATCTCCCTGTACATTTCTTTGTAAATTTATTTTACAATTATTTCAAAACAAAAAGCAAAAAATATCAATTTTCTAAAGAGGAAATAAAAACATTGTTTGAGTTTCAAGATTATAGTCTCTTCCAGGTCTATCATTCTTTGCCTCTGCTCAGACCATATCAAATAACCTCTAACCAAAGCACACTGATTCATCCTAATTGGTCTTCCTGAAGGAGTTTTATCATTTGGCTACATATAGATTCCCTGCTTCCCTCTGCAAGAATGGGAAAACTTTTTTCTGCCAAGGGCCACTTAGATATTTATAGCATCATTCGTAGGCTATACAAAATTATCAACTTAAAATTAGCCTGCTATAGATTTATTGAATTTTGAGTCTTTCCTGCGACTGCCTTGGCAGGGTCACACCAAATGATTTCACAGGCCTTATACGGTACATGTAGTGGATGTTCCCCAGCCATGCAGTGACATTCATAGGGGCACCTAAAATTTTTGGGTGTTCTAGTCTTAGTCACCTCACGATTTCATATCCCTGCTTTCACCACCTTGTCACAGATGAGGTTACTGGGCTTGGATTGCATGACTGTAGGTGGGGCAGCCTACAGAGTTGTGGAGTGCTCCAGTCATTCTCAGATGTAGAAATTCATTTCTGAAATTATTCAGTGCCAGTAAATAAGCCAGCGAGGATGTGATTCAGATGTCCACAAGCACACAAATAACTTGGCTACATTTTATAAATGCTGATCAGAATTTGAAAGCATGTAGTATGATGTAGTACAATATTTGATTTTAAAATATTTACCATATGCTTATGCCACAAAAGGAGCATGGTAATTTAAATAAGTTTATTTCCCTTTAAGCATGATTAACAATGACATGTTTTCTATCCAATTTCTATTTTCTACTGTGAACAGGATTTTAAGAATTATCTTACTTTCTCTGTGAATATTCTAATAATAAGTTAAATGACATTTAGTAAGACTTAATGCATACTGTTTGTATCTGATCATTTTATTTTTTTAAATTATTTGAAAATTTTAAATCCCATATACCTGAGATAAATGTTGCAAAAACACCATTAATATAGAAATCATTTTGAACAAAGCTAATGAAGCATATTTCAAATCCAGTGCAAAGCATCTCTATATAACTTCCTCTTAGAGTTCAGACACTACCCTGTATTCAACTGAAATATAGCAGAAGCTTGTGAGGTGTCTAGACCCTGCTATCAGTCCAGTAGTGGTAGAAGGATACGTATTTAGTGCAAGTGTCCAAAAACGATGTCCCTAAGAAATTATCCAGTGTTAACGTTATTTTGCAGTGAGGAAGAGGGGCAGAGGAAATAACGACTGCACTAAGTTATCACAAAAGTAAAAGTTAACAGAAAACAGAAACAAGGAGCCCTGGGGAACATTCGTGGCTGTTAAAGAGCTGCTGCCATGTTGCACTGGGAATCACCAGCCAACCCTCATCATCATGGAGAGACTAAGATCATGGCAGTAACCACAATGCGAAAGATTCACTAACTATCGCCAAAGTGTCTGCAATGCTTTATTCTACACTAAGCGAAGATGTAGGTTGTCCACTAACACCCCATAGGAATAAGGAAAAACAGAGAGAGGTAACATTTTGTTGAAGAGACCAGGGATGGCTTTCCAGAGAAATTATTTCAATAGTATGAAGTAGCATCAGAAAACAGGTCTTGGGAGAACACTTAACAATTATGTGAAACAACGGTAGCCAGTTACAGCTAGAAGTAGCCTGAGCCCCTATTTTGTTTGGTTTTGTTTTTCAACAATTATATGACATCTACATAAACACTAAAGGGTCTGGCATGCATTGATAGTTTTTTACCTAAAGGAAAGTGCACTCTTAAATTAAAACTACTACGAGGGAGTTTTGCTTTACCTAAAGCTCATATAAATGAGAAATCCATTTATCTAAAAATACAAACAAAACCTAGACAATGTGGTAAATTGCAAAATGCTTGGTAGGATGTTAAGACAAGAAGTATGGAAAGAAAATAAGATTTTATACATTTGGGTATTATCCAAACTGTAGCTTACCCCTCTTGTCTGCACACCATCTCTGAAAGTTTATAGATATTTGTTGTATCACAGCAGATGTCTAGAACAAATATTAAGCAAAGGAGAATGTATATGATCTCTCCCATTTTAGTTTTTTTTTTAAAGTAGGAAGATTGACTAGATATTAACACAAATGGGTTTAAATGTGAAGCTGCCATAAAAGCAGGAACATAAATGTAATTCTCCCAGCCGCTATTTTGATGCACATTTTTGATTCCATGAATATTTTATGAAATGGCCCAAACTAAAGCCATATAACATTCCTGCATTACTGATGCTTGCGCCCGTAAGCTACGAACATTAGAGGCATGATTGAGTGCATTAAAATGAACTCATTCAGCAGTGCATTGATTACTTGAAGGGGGAGGGAAACAAAAAAAAAGAAAAAGAAAGAAAGAAAAAGGGAAAAAAAAAAGAACTTATTCCACTTAAGTAAATAGCACACAAATCTAAAGTTTGGAATACAGTAAGGACAAAAACAAGTTTAAATGAAATGACGTTTCATAAATAAGGAGTGATTCTCTCCAGACCTGACATTAATTAGGCCAGTGTTAATTATGTCCAAAGATGGCTGCTCGTATTGTTCACGTAATTTAAAATGTCACAATCTCCAAGACGCATAGACTGGCCTGTTTTAGCTCCATGCATCAGCAATTCTGAAAGTAGCTAATTATTTCCTTTTCTATCAACTTGTACATTTGCCAGTAAAAATAACGCTGTAGAAACAATTGTATGAAAATAATTTGACGGGTCCACACGGCCCATTTCTTCAGCACCACTGTTGTAAGTCTTAAGCATATTTAGTTTTAAACTGTGCACATTTGTTGAGGACTTTAGGGAAATATCCCACTTTAGTTTAAAACAACAACCTAAAGGAACAGTAAAGTTTTATGTATATTAGATTACATTTTAATCTGGAGCTACTGGACATCTGCGGCGTAAGTTACTATTCTGTACAATGTAGACACAAAATCTGCTAGGAGCAATATTGAACAGTAGCAAAGAGAGAAAAATGTTATTGCTCTTTTGTAAAAAACAAAAGACATTGTTTCCCATTTCAGCTTAACTGCATGAACAATTTATATTATTGTTGGGTTTTTACATTCAATTATGATAATTATAACAGCAGTAGACATGCTGAAATAGTTAGAGGCTCACATGCTTCCCATGGAAGCTACCCCTTTTAAGGCATGTTTCCTGTCAGGGGAGATTTGCTTGTGTGCTACAACCCATTGCACACCACTGTGGAATGGAACACTGGAAAACAAAGGTTTGGTACTGTAACCCAAAGGCATCCCAAATAAACTGTGAAGAAAAGAAGCCCATTAACTTTTGAGTAGCTACTTTGGGATATTCAGAAGCTATACAGAAGAAATTTTAGACGCTATCTTAGAAATAGAACCCTCTCTTTATCACTGAGGGCAGAGACTGCAGGTGGACATTGTAAGAGCATTATACTAGTCACGGCTTCAAGAGCTTCAGCCACTAAACTGGACAGAGAAAGGCTCCCAGAAAGACAGGGGGGCAGGTGCCAGAGTGACTCACTCCGAGCTTTCCCACCGATGTTGGCCATGGGAGCACAGGTTAATTTTCAGAGAGTTGGAAAAGTTGCCCATACCTCCACAACGTTGCAGGGGAGTTGTTACTACCTGCTGCTTGTGGTTAAAGATAGCGGAGTTGTGAGCAGTGCCCAAGTGTAGCTGCTCTGGGTCAAGAAATCAGTCTGTTGTGTTCTATCTTTTCATTTCTAAGAATTAAGAGATTAGGTGGCTTTGTTCTCAAATGTGTGTGATGTGATACAAAACTTACTCAAAAATTAAAATTTTTTAAAAACATGAAACATTTGTATTATGTATATATATGAAATACATATTTGCAATCATACACCTTGTAAAGTTTGTAGAATTTATTATTTTCCTCATATAGTAAATTGCCTTAATTTCATGTTTTTGGCTCATTAAAAATACCAAGTTAAAAGTGTTGGCAGGCATGAAAAGTCTGAAGAGAAATAAAGTCAATATTGACATTAGATCTGCTAATGAATTACATTGCTTGGGACTTAATCAATAATGTAATTCTTACTTGAATTACATATTGCTCATGATGTTAAATAAGCCACATTCGATCTGATTTGTATGTTTCTAGGAGCAGAGATCAGGTGCGGAAGCCTAAAGACAAAAAATACAGTGTTGATTATTGAAGACAGTGTGAAGGGTATGAATTGTTCTCCCCCCCATACCCTTGTCCTGATAGACAATGAACGTGTGTTTTAAATTAAAAAATGAACTGAAAATAATCTATTTAATTGAACATGGAGGGAGAGAAATAATGCTAGTTGAACAGCTTCCAGATACATACAGGTATATGCAAGAGATCTTGCAAAAGTTCCTGAAAATGCATATTATGAAAAAGCTATACGTGAATTTTAAAAGTTTTTCCGCAGCAAAACAAACTTATTTATTTTTAGAGACAAAAAAATAGAGATAGAGCCAGAGACAGAGATGCCTCCTGTTTACTGGTTCATTTTCTCAAATGCCCACAACAGCCCCCAGAGGGGGTCAAAGCAGAGTTGGGTTCTAAATTCTCCCAGGGCGGGTGGTAGGAACCCAATTCCTTGAGCCATTAGCATTGACTCCCAGGGTACACATTAACAGGAAACTGGAGTCAGATGCCAGAACCCAGTATTAAAAGCAGATATTCTGGGGCCAGCACTGTGGAGTAGCAGGCTAAGCCTCTGCCTGCAGTGCCAGCATCCCATACTGGCAACGGTTCTTGTCCCACCTGCTCCTCTTCCGATCCAGCTCGCTGCTCGTGGCCTGAGAAAGCAGTAGAATATGGCCCAAGTGCTTGGGCCCCTGCAGCCATGTGGGAGACCTTGAAGAAGCTCTTGGCTCCTGGCTTCGGATGGGCCCAGCTCTGGCCAGTGCACCAGTGGAAGGAAGACCTTTCTCTCTCTCTCTCTCTCTCTCTCTCTCTGTAACTCTACCTCTCAAATAAATAAAATCTCTATGGGACGGGAGCATCTTAACCCCTAGCATAAACACATACCCCTAAACTTATCTTTTAATTCCATTTTCCACAAAAGTTTTAAGCGTTCTGGGGTGTGTGTGTGTGTGTGTGTGTGTGTGCGTGTGTGTGTGTTGGAGGGTGCGGAGACCTTATTTGGCCCTTGAGTGTTAATATCTGCATTTTAGAGATGAGTAAACTGTCTCAGGAATTGCCTTGCCTAAATTCACATACCAAGCAGATGGCAGAGCCAATGCCCAAAGTCCAACGTGGCTTTCCTCCCTCAAGGGGATTCTTTTTAGAGGATGTCTTCAATGTTTGACTCCCAAGCAGAGACCAAGGTTTGAACCTCAACAGCGTGATGTAATTGTACCATTCCCACCCTACTTCTTATCTCCCTTTCTTTACCAATGTGGAACAAGGATGCCAATACCAAGCTCAGGGTAAGGATGCAGCAGGAGCTTAAACAACCATGTCAGCTCCATGCTGAGTGCCCAGTGCTTCAAAGACATTGTATTACTTTTCGTGCAGGGATATATCTATGAATAACTTGAAATATGTATTTCAAGTGTGGTATTGAGACAGAATCTGGATGGGCATGCTATATGGAATGCCTTAAAATGCAAGTACCATGGAGCAGTGTCAGTTATTCAGATTAAATGGCATTTAAGGCATTAATTGGAAAGAGCACACTGCATCCAAATAACCCAGTGCTGCTTTCACTTCTGGTCAGTTTCACCTTATAAGGGATATTTCTGGGGCAACACCTGTTCTCAGACAGTCAGAGGAAAGACTGCCTGCAGAACAGCTCATTCCGTGCAGCAGGAACTGTGGGCTCTGTGCTATAGGATCTCCTTGCAAAGCTTTGAAAAAGAAAGACCTGCTGCAGAGCAGACACCTCTGAGTGAGGCTTCCTCTCAGTGCTACTCCTTACACAGTAAATAATTAAAACACCCTGAAAAAGACAGGTAAAATACAAGCAGCAATGTTGGCAACACAGACATGAAAGAGAAGGGGAAGAAAATGAATTTAAAAAAAAAAGCAATGAAATAATTCATTTGAAGCTCTAATAAAGTTCCAGTTGCAGTCTTGTTTAAAGATATATCAGGCTTTAGGGATATAACCTAATTACATTTTTATTCTAAGTTCCATTCAAAATCTTGGACTTTGATTCTTTAACACAGATCAAACATAGTATAATTTTCTCATGGCTATCAATACTTAAAAAGAATCTCTTCATTAAATACTATAAGGTCTTAAGAACGTGTGCACATAGTAGATGGAGAATAAACTGGCATGCCCCAAAAGGTGACAACTAATTTATGTAGAAGTAGCGTTGCTAATCTACTCAACTTCTTAAAAAAAGGTTGTTAACTGTTGAATTCATTTTTATTCAAATACAAAGTGACTCAATTTCCCATATTGCTCCAGTCAGATGTACTTTGGAGTTCTTGGAATTTATTCCCAAAATTAACTGCGGGAAATAGTAGCCGGAAGTCCTTCCAGAAACAGTTTACCTTGCAATCACCAGGGACTAAAGGGCAGGTGTTTTCCACAAGCCTTCAGCTCGCCAATGGGTCTCAAACACAAGGACATTGGAATCATTTGTGCTAATGCTTGAACACTGTAGGATCATCTTGACTCCATGCTGTTATCATGAAACCTGCATATAATAATGTACTGTTTCTTCAAAACTTTTTGGGAAAGTTTCCTCCAAAGGGACCCTTAAGAACTAAATTTAGAAACAGTTTACAAAACAGGGGAGGGAGACAAACAGGATCTTTAAAATTTTGTCTTTATTTTTATTTATTTGTTTGATAGAGAAAGGATACTCCCATCCACTATTTAGCTCCCCAATGCCCACAATGGCCATGGTTGGGCCAAAGCCAGAGCCAGGAGCCAGAAACAAATCCAGGTCTCACATGGTAGGTAGGAACCCAATCACTGGAACCACCACTACTGCTTCCCAGGTTCTGCATAGCAGAAAGCTGGAGCCAGAAGCCAGAAGAAGATTCTGAACCATTACTCTGATATGGGATATAGGTATCCTAGTAGGTAGGTAAAATACACTATGAACAGGGGAGAATGTTCTGATAAACTGACATGGTTTTACTAAAGAAAATACACTAGGGCTTTAATACTGAAACAAGAAAACATACAGAGAGCTTTATCCACAACGTAGCAACCATCACCTAAAGTTATTTTTGGAGTTTTTTGTTTGTTTTGTTTTGTTTTTTCTTCTCCAAACATCTACAGCAGCCACCAGTGAATTTATTTTTCAAGGCACTTAAATAAGGTGTCCTCTTCAGCTTAAGTGCCATATCTCTGGTAACAATTTGTGTATACATAGGAAGCTTCACTGTTGCAAATTTTAAAATACGACAGCAATTTCAATAGAAAATAAGAGTAATTTAAAACCAAAAATAACCATATTATACTTGTCAAATCTATTATTAGCAAATAACAAAGATGTTATTGTCTCCTTGTTTCTGGTATAAAAATTAAATATTATGCTTAGAAAGACAAAAAAAAATTTTAATATTCATTCTCTTTAGGGTGGCCAGCTCATTCAAGTTTATCTGGACTTTGGTTCTAGCACCAAAAAGTGTGAGTCCCTGGAAACCACCTCAGCTCCAGGCAAACCAGAATGATATCGTCTTACCATTGACCCAAAACACAAAAGAAATTTGCAAATAATATTCAATAAAACAAAAAAGTGATAAAGTATAAAGCAATATGCATTTACTTACTTTAAAGGCGAATATACATCAGCTACAGGGAAGAATCTTAAATATTGCTAACAATGACAGAGTCACTCAAAAGGTAAACATTAAGTTTCATTTTACTCTTTCTTAAAAAATTCTATTAACATGTATGAAATCATACTGATTTTCAAAGTGATTTATTTACTGGGGCTGTCTTCACGGCACCACAGCTTAAGCTGCTGCCTGCAATGTAGGCATACAATATGGGTGTCAGTTTGAGTCCCCCAGCTGCGCCACTTCTGATCCAGCTCCCTGCTAATGTACCTGGGAAAGCAGTGGAGGATGGCCCAGGTCCTTGGGCCCCTGCAACCCTGTGGGAGACCCCAATGAAGCTCCTGACTCCTGGCTTCAGCCTGGTTGTTGCGGCCATGTGGGGAAGTGAATCAGGAGATGGAAGACCTCTTTCTCTCTCTCTCTCCCCTTCTCCCTCTATCTCTGCCCTTCATATAAATAAAATAAATCATTAAAATAAAGACTTATTTATTTTCAAGGAAGAGCAACACAGAGACAGGGTGAGACAGAGACAGAGAGCTCTTCCATCCACTGATTCATTCCCCAGATACCTGTAACAGGTCATGCAGAAACCAGGAGGCTGGAACTCCATCCTGTTCTCTCATGTGGCTGTCAGGGCCCCAGGCTTTCCCAGATGCAGGGAGCTGGATGAGAAGTGTAGTAGCCAGAACTTGGACTAGGCTCTGATATCAGAGACCAGTATTGCAAGTGGTGGCTTAATACCCTGAGCCACGACACCAGCACCAATTTTGCTCCTTTTATATATCTATATATAATTTTTATACAGCTTTAAAGATTTGAATATAATTTTTCTGTTTAACTGGATTATATTATTAGAATTATTTTCCATATTATATATTTCCATAACTGCTTTTTCTTTTTTTCTTTTTTTTAAAGATTTCTTTTATTTGAAAGAATTACAGAGAGAGAGTAAGAGACAGAGAGAGACAGAGAGAGAGAGAGAGAGAGAGATATCTATTTGCTGGTTCACTCCTGAAATGGGAGCAATAGCTAGGGCTGAGTCAGGCTGAAGCCAGGAATCAGGAGCTTCATTGGAGTCTCCCACATGGGTGCAGGGCCATAATGACTTGGGCCATCTTCCATAGCTTTCCCAGGCACATTAGCATGGAGCTGGATTGGAAGTAGAGGAGCCTGGACATGGAACAGCACCCATATAGGATGCCGGCTCTGTGGACAGCAGCTTAATCTGCTGTGGCACAGCAGTGGCCCTTCCATAACTGCTTTTTCAAAGACTACACTATATTTGGGGTTAGCGAGAATGTATATTTCAATCATCTATATGTCTAGTGCTTGGATATTCAGATCATTTTTTCATTAAATACTTTGATTAACACTATGCATTTTTCTGTCCTTAAAATCTTATATTTCTAGAAATAGAACTTATAAGGGGTCCGGCTACATTACTTTCTAAAACATTCTAAATGAGTCACATTATCACAAGTAATATATTAAATGTTATTTTAAGGCTTCTTATTATTTTAATTTGTTGATATTTTAAGAATGATTAAATGGTAGTTCACAATTATTCAAATTAATTCTCAGAGAGTTATTTTCTTAAATATTCTTTATATTTCCACATTGGTGAATGAGCTGCTTCCTTTCTCTATTAAATTCTGAATATCTTAATATTTTCTTACCAATTAACATATAAGCTGCATAGAACACAGCCAACAATTCTTTTCTTCTTTTTTCCACTCCCCTCTCCTGCAACTGAACACTGGCACCCTTTTCTCTGCTGTAATGTCTGGAAGTCTTCCTTGCTTCCCACTTTTTCAGCCTACACAACAGCCTACTCTCCTCACCCATCTTCATGCCTTCCAAATCTTCCCCCTGCTAGGATTGGGACAGCTAAAGGAAAGCTGGGTTATAAAGCCAACCAGCCCTACCTGTTCCTGCTGACTCAGTCGGCCAAGCTTTCTCTTCTACTTGGCTCTTTACATCTGGGAGGCCCTCTGTACTGTCCTAACCTTCGTGGATTTAGTTTTTAGTTTTTTTTTTTTTAAGAACAATCTTTATCATACATGAGCTGGATAGGCAAGAAGAGTAGCAGGGACGATGAAGTAGTGAGGGAGCTATGTCCTGGCACCCTCTGATGGAATGGGGCACTCATGGGTCACTCTGTGGGGATCTGAGGCAGGGTTAGGGCTGAGGAAAAAATGAAGAAGGCAAATGTTTGGGTTCACTGGCAAACAAAACAGGACATAAAAAGGAAGATACACTGTTTTATTCATAATTTTGTCTGAGTAAGTCTGATTTTAAAAGACTTTCCTTATCATAACCTTAACAAAAATAAAACAAACAAGACAAAAATAAACCATGAAGGTCAGGTCCATGAGATCCATGTCAAGGAAATCTTTGTATGTGGGGGCAGGGGTAGTGCAAGGATTTGGAAAGAACACTGAGACTACAGTTTTGAAGTCACAGGATCTCATCCTGGCCCCGACATGCTTTAGCTGTCATTTAATATTACTTAGCTTTTTTTTTTTAAGAGAAAGATTTATTTATTTGAAAGACAGAGTTACAGAGAGGCAGAGGCAGAGAGAATCTTTCATCTGCTGGTTCACTCCCCAGGTGGCCACAATGGCCAGAGCTGTGCTGATCCAAAGCCAGGAGCCAGGAGCTTCCTTTGGGTCTCCCATGTGAGCACAGGGGCCCAAAGACCTGGGCCATCCTCTACAGCTCTCCCAGGGCATAGCAGAGAGCTGGATCGGAAGCTTAGCAGCAGGGACTCGAACCGGCGCCCACATGGGATGCCGACACTACAGGCGGCAGCCTTGCCCACGACATCACAGCACCAGCCCCTCTTTTCAGCCTTGAATAACTGCATATGATTCATCCTGCAACCTGTAACATGGGGAAACTCAAGGACATTGTTCTCAATGAAATAAGCCAGACACAGGGCAGATACTGCATGATTCTAATTATATGAAGTATGTAAATGGCCAAACTCACAGAAGCAAAGAATATGAACCGGTTATAAGGATCCTCTGTACAACACTGTGTCTACTGATAACAGTATTGTATTGTTCACTTAAAAATTGGTAAAGAGGAGTTGGGCATTTGGCCTAGCAGTTAAAAGTTGAGATGCTGGTTGGGACCAGCATCCCACATCAGAATGCCTTGGTTCAATTCCCGGCTCTGAATCCCAGATTCCAACTTCCTGGTAATGTGCAGCCTGGGAGGCAGCAGGTGATGGAACAAGTATTTGAGTCCATGCTACCTTTATGGGAGACCTGGATTGATTTCCTGACTCCTGGCTTTGGCTAGGCCCAGACCCAGTCGTTGAGGGCATTTGGGGAGTGAACCATTTGGATGAGAGCCCTGTCTGTTGGTCTGTCTTCCTGTCTCTTTGCCAATCAAATAAATAAACAAACAAGCAAATAAGTAAATCTATTAAGAGCATAGATATTGTGATAAGTATTCTTACTATAGCAAAACAAAATTAAAATAAAAAAAAGAAGTTAACCTGTCAAAATCTTTATGAATCTTTAAAGTGGGGATGACATCACCCAACTAATGCATGAGAAAAAATATTACATATCTATCAATATAGCTTTCTAATGTGCTACCACCAATATATGCATTATAAATACACCTGATTTGGTCTAAATTCATAGCAACATTCTAAATGATGTTGTTACATCAGTTCAAGAAACCATATATAGAGATAGTTTGTGTTTATATATATTGAGTGTGACAAAAAGAAGAGAAAGAGACCTTAAATGATATTAGGAGTTCTGGAGTCAAGCCTAACATTTGCTACTGACAAACTATATGGCTGTGGCAAAATTATTTAATTACTCTCTCCCAGGTGATTCACCTTTCAAATTAGGATCTGTACTAGATTACTTTGAAGATCCAACATGGCTCTAAAATCCTTTCATCTAAAATAATTAAGGTACAGATATTTGGCCTTACGGTTGCTTGGAATGTCCACATTCCCATTTCAGAGTGTCTAGGTTTGAGTCCTGGTTCTGCTCCTGATTCCAACTTCCTGATAATATGCACTCTGGGATGCAGCAGGTGATGGTTAAACTATCTGAGTCCCTGTCATCTATGTGGGATACCTGGATTGAGTTCCAGGCTCCTGGTTTCAGACTGGCCCAGCCCAGGCCATTGATGATTCAGGCATTTGGAAGTGAATCAGCAGGTGGGAGTTCTATTTGTCTTTCTGCCTGTCTGTCTCTGTCTCCCTCCCTGTCTGCCTCTCAAATAAGTAAATAAAAACTCTAAAAGGAGAAGCATAAGCCTCAAAAAGAATAGTTCAAAAGGATGCTTTCCTCCATTGCTTTGTGTCTTTTATGCAGGCCTGTAGAGAGAACTTGGAGGTCATAAACAGTGGAGCAGAAGATAAGCACACTGAGATAAAATGTCAGATGAAAGGAAGAAGCAGATGAGCTGAAGCCTGATGCTGAGATAAAAGGGAAAGAGTAGCAGTGGCCATGTTGGAAGACTTGGGCAGGTTCATCAAAAAGTCCCTTCTCACCCCGGCTGCCCTTGGCTTCCACACTGATGAGCACTCTGAGTTTTCTCCAGTTTTAAGTGGGGATTCATGAGACCTCTTGCTTGTGGATCCGATCTGAGTAATGGCACTACTGTAATTCTTCTTGGCCCTACTTTAACAGACTTGCATACCCTGTGCATGGAGAGAAAGAATGTGAAAATTCAAAGCAGCCTTTAATACAGACCACTGCGCCGAGCAGAGCACCAAACACTGCACTTGGCTAGTTTACCCTCACAACCAGGTTCCAGGGCTGGTGTTGTGACGTAGCAGCTAAAGCTGCTGTCTGCCATGTAAGCACCCCATATGGGCATTGGTTGGAGTCTTGGCTGCTCTGCTTGTGATCCAGTTCCCTGCTAATGCAGTGGAGGACAATGCAAGAGCTTGGGCCCCTGCATCCATGTGAGAGATCCAGAAAACGCTTCTGGCTAGAGCCTGGCCTAGCCCCAGCCATTAAGGCCATTTGGAGAGTGAACCAGTGGATGGCAGACCTCTCTGCCTGTCTCTTCCTCTCTGCCTTTCAAATAAATAAAATAAATCATAAAACAAAAACATGTTTTGAAGAATTGGACTTTTTTTTTAATATTGAAGAGAGGCACAAACAGGTTAATATTAGGCTCCATGTCTGCCATAAACTAACATTCTGGTTCATTAATAAGTATATAAATTGACACATAATTTTAAATAATTGATCTTTCAATTGAAATTCAGGAAGCCAAGGAACCCAGAGTTGCAAGTGAATCAACAACAGAGAATATTTATTCTAGTCCCTCATTTCAGAGGTGGGTAAAGCAAGATCCACAATTAAATAACTTATCTAGATTCATTTATTTATTAGCAAATGGCCTTGCCAATTGAGAACCTAACTTTATTCCCTAGTCTGATACTTTTTGCCACTGCTAGATTTCATCTCTAGAGTAACATGCAAATGCCATGGTATCAAGACCAAGCTATCCATTCAATGTTTATCAATTATCACAAATTTAAAGCTGTGTAGAATTTGCATATTTATAATCTATACTATTTAAATTGTGTTCCATAATTTTTTTAATTATGAGAAAGAGAGAGAGAGAAAAAAGAAATCCACTGTCCATTCATTCCCCAACTACCCACAACATTCAGAACTAGGCCAGGCCAAAGCCAGGATCCTGTCTCTGAATCCTGGTTTTCCACATGGGTGGCAGGGACACAAGTACTTGAGCCATCACCTGCTGCCTCTAAGAGCATTAGCAGGAAGATGGATCAAAAGCAGTGGCTGGGCCAGCGCCACGGCTCAATAGGCTAATCCTCCGCCTGTGGAGCTGGCACACTGGGTTCTAGTCCCAGTAGGGGCACTGGATTCTGTTCTGGTTGCTCCTCTTCCTGTCCAGCTCGCTCCTGTGGCCCAGGAGTGCAGTGGAGGATGGCCCAAGTCTCTGGGCCCTGCACCTGCATGGGAGACCAGGAGAAGCACCTGGTTCCTGGCTTCAGATCAGCGCGGTGCGCCAGCCGCAGCGGCCATGGGGGATGAACCAATGGAAAAGGAAGACCTTTCTGTCTGTCTCTCACTGTCCACTCTGCCTGTCAAAACAAACAAACAAACAAACAAACAAACAAAAAACAAAGAAAGAAAAAGAAAAAGAAAAGCAGATGCTGGATAAAAAGTAACTTGGATTCCAGGATAGCAGATTAGGGAACAACATGCTGTGCTAGGTTAGGGCTAAACATTTTAAAAAGTGCAGGAGTTGCACTCTGGGGGTAGAACTGGAGAAAGAAGCACACTGGAAATGGCACAAGAGAAGAGGAATGCTGTGGACCTGCGTGCAGGGTGTGGATACGCAGCAGCATGAACACAAACACAAGCACAACTGCAGCAGCTGAGAGCCAGAGCTGGTGGCAGCTTGGAGACGCAGGTGAGACTGCACCACAGCCACGTGTGGGGACACAACTGGAGGGCGAGCATGGCGTGAATCTGGACTGGAGCTCTGGGGGCTGGCCGTTGCCAGCAGTTAACCTGAGGACCCAGTGCCAGTAGAGGGGGCACATTTATCTCATCCCAACTTCCCCCAACAGCGTCCACTACCCAGCTGAGAAAGAGCAGGTGCCATTTTGGGTCTGGGTGGGAGCTGCAGGAGACTGTGCACAGGCACAGCAACTGGCTGAGACATACCACCATCTCCTCAGCAATACTGGCAGCGGTGGTGGAGAGAAAGCAACATTCAGCCAGTGGCTCTTGTGTACGCATGTGATCGGAGATTCTAGTGAAGGGAAAAAATCTGCAGTCCCCAGTTACTTTAAGTCTGGTTGGGAAATGGCTGGGCAACCACGTAGGACAGTGAGGCACTGCTACCTCCCAGGATCAAGATGCCTAGGCAGAGCCATATCAGGGAGCATCTGCCTCTGTTGACTGGACAAGCTGGCAGGGCTGAGACAAACCTCTGCACCCAGCGACTGTGGAGTATTATGTGTTGAGAACGTGGGTACTCAGTAGTTACATGAGAAAGTACAGGGTGTAGCTGGACACTGGGATCTGCCATGCCCAATTTGGGTGCAAAATTGGTGCAACTAACCAAAAAAAAAAAAAAAAGTGAAAAAAGTAGAGATGAAAAAGGAAATGTAACAACAAATACCACAGAATAAAAAGAATTGTCAGAAATTGCTACAAAGAGCTCTATGCCAACAAATTGGTAAAACTAGAAGAAATGGATAGAAACCTAGATATATATAACCTATGAAAATTGAGTCATGAAGACACAGAAAACCTAAACCCTAAAAAGACCAATAACAAAGATGGAAATTGAATCAGTAATAAAGACCCTCCTAACAAAGAAAAGCTCAGGACCATACGGATTCACTGCTGAATTCTACCAGACACTTAAAGAACTAATTCCAATTCTTCTCAAACTATTAAAAGCCATTGGAAGGGGGGGGATCCTTCCAAACTCCTTGTATGAAGCCTGCATCACCTTAATTCCCAAGCCTGAAAAAGATAAAGAGAACTACAGACCAATATCCCTGATGAACATAGATGCAAAAATCCTCAACAAAATATTAGATATTAGCTAATCAAATCCAATGACACATGAGAAAGATTATTCACCAGGACAAATAGGGATTTATCCTTGGTATGCATGAATGAATGGTTCAGCATCCATAAATCAATCAATGTGATATAGCACCTTAACAAACTGAAGAACAAAAACCATATGGTTATCTCAATAAATGCAGAGAAAACATTTGATAAAATGTAACATCCTTTCATGATGAAACCTTAAGAAAATTGGGTATAGAAGGAGCATTCCTCAACACAATCAAGGCAATTTATGACAAACCCACAGCCAGCATCCTATTGAATGGGGAAAAGTTGGAAGTATTCCCCCTAAGATTCAGAACCAGACAAGGATGCCCCTCTTACCAGTGCTATTCAATATGGTTCTGGATGTTTTAGCCAGATACTTTAAGCAAGAAAAATAAATCAAAGGGATTCAAACTGGAAAGGGGAAAATCAAACTATCCCTATTTATAGATAACATGTTTCTATATATAGGGGATCCAAAAGACTCCACTAAGATTATTAGAACTCATAAAAGAGTTTGGTAAAGTGGCATGATATAAAATCAACATGGAAAAATCAATAGCCTTTGTATACACAGACAACATCATGCTGAGAAAGAACTTTAAGATCATTCTTAAATATTTCCATTCACAATATCTCCAAAAACAATTAAATACCTTGGAATAAATTTTACCAAAGATCTCTAGAATGAAAATTACAAAACACTAAAGAAAGAAAAAGAAGACATTAAAAATGGAAAAATCTTCCATGTTCATAGATTGGAAGAATCCACATCATCATTCAGCTGTAAAAAATAAATTAAATCATCTTGTGTGACAAGATGAACACAACTGGAAACCATTATACTTAGTGAAATAAGCCATTCCTCAAAAGACAGACATCATATGTTTTCCAAGGTAACTAATAGAGTAATTAAAATGTAATGCATTGGAGTCAAACAGAAATTTTGAGATTTGATAATTGTTTGCAGCCCTTGTCTCTTTCATTGAGGAACAATGTTTTTGTTTGTTTGTTTTTCTCTTCATACTATTTATTGAACTCTTTTACTTGGTATAGAGTTAACTATATGATCATTAAGTAAACTGAAAATTGATTTTTGTAAAAAATCAAAAAAAAATTTTGTAAAAAAATGTGAGAGGGAGGAAGAAGGGCTGGAGCACTGGTAGGAGGGAAGGCTGGGGGAGGGAAGTGTCACTATGATCTTAAATTCTGTATATATGAAATACATGAAACTTGTAGAACTTAAATAAAATTTTTAAAAAAGGACAAAGTAAAAGCAGAGATTGGATTCAAACCAGCTACTCCAGTATGGGATGTGGGTTCTGCAGCATCTTCCCTGTTAAGCCATATGCTTGCCTCTGTCCCATACTTCTATTATCCCTATGGATTTGGGCTTTTCTTGCTATCTGGGGACCATTCAATCTATACATTTAACTAGCATGGTCCATTCCTCATTCTTTTCTACTTCATTAATAATGTTGTGATTAGATTTATCATAGTTCCCAACCTTTACAGTTTTCTCTTACGAACTCTAAAATCTTCAATCCCTTTCAAGACTTTGTTGAGATTTTAAAAGCTAGCTACTTCTTCAGCAATTAAAGAAAATAACTCATGCACAAATTCTAGCAATGCAAAAGGGTTTATTGTGTAAAATGTTTTCCCACATCATACATATCATCAGTGCTCTTTTCCAGAGGCTGCTCTGGTTGAGATTTTGTATATTTGATGGGTTTTAAACCCTCTCAGCAGCACTTACATGTCTATTAATTTTTAATAAAATGAAAGAGAAAATAAAATACCATACTAAAACCTGATATATCCTTTGCATTTTTGTTAGTTATTAAGGCTGTTTTTCTAATAAACTGGCAAATGTTACTCTGTGACAAGTAAGAAATTACAAGGAAATTTCTATCAATTTTCCTGTGACATCTTTGATTATATTGTTATTCTATCTTTGCTTTTTTTTTTTGAGAATGGAATACTATGATAATCAACCTAACTTCAAATGTCAAAATATAAAAATAAAGTCACATTAATAATGGAATATAGAATAAGGTAAAAAGTCAAACTGCAGGAAATGACTGTTGAGATATGAGGGAGTTTCTGAAAATCATCTTGTATTATTTTAGGTAGTATTTAACTCATTCCTGCCCACATTATGGTATACATAAAGGTTTTAAATTGAAAGAACATTACACTCTTCATATATCTTGAGTCATATCATTCTACCATTGGTATATTCTTTTTTTTCTGAAAAAATATTACTTAAGGAAAATCAATGAACTCATATTGAATGTTGTAGAAGCTTTCTAAGACTGCTATAGCAAAGTGCCATAAACCAAGCGGCTTAAACCAACAGAAATAGGTTCTGGAGGCTGGAAGTCTGAATCCAGATTTGTACCTTATAAGGTCTATTGGGTTCCTCTGGTAGCCCAGGCATTCTTTGGTTTCTAGGTGGCATTCTCCCCATGTCTTCATACTGTCTTCCTTTTGCATATGTCTTTCTATGGGTCTAAATTCCCTCTTTCAGTATGGGCACAGTCAAATTGGATTTAGGGCTCACTGTGGCATCCTCGTCTTCATCATTGTGAGGAGACTATTTACAAATAAGGTCATATTCACTGGTACCATAGGTTGAGAATTCTATATCTTGAATTCTCCAATTCAGCCCATCACAAATGGCTGAAAAATTCTTGCAAAACGAAAAAATGGAAGTGTCTACAACATATACAGTAGTTGTATTGTCTTAGCTATGTCGTTAAGAGGCAGTAGTGGCACCAAGTGGTCTCAAGATGCAGCGGGCTGGATGGGAAAAGGCCCAGTCCATCAGGCAAACAGAGAACTAGAATCATGGCATGGTTGCAGGTGAGTTGCATGTGGGAGCTAGCATCCATGGCAAACAGGTCAAAGCAGACAAGAGGCAAGCGGAGAGTAAAGCCATGTATGAATACAGCCCAGAGAGGCTTCATTGCAGAAGGCCCTCATTTGAAAGGATAAGAACTAGCTTCTGTGGCTGCCACGCCAACAAGCTTAATGCCTAGGCTACTGAGCATTCCACTCTCACAAATAGGGTCGCGTTTTGTGTAGGTGAATCAGTCACTGGGAAAGCTGTCACAAGAAACAGAGCTTGTTCTAAGACCCAGAAAGTTCTCCAGCTTATGCACATGTTGGCATCAATCCCCCAGGCCAATGTGAATGCAGTTCAGTTCACACGGTTGGGATTGGAGGTCTTCATTTTCTAAGAGATCCACTGGAAGAGGGAACCAATGAAAGCTGGGGTCTGATGGTCTAGCAGATGTTAAGATTTTCAAATATGAAGGGAGGCACAGAGGAAAAACTGGGGGAAGAAAATCAGACTGATGATGGCAATGACAAATGAATGGTCTGAGAAGTTTATTAGTCAAACTCGGGTATGGATTGTTAAAGCATAACCAGAAACTCTGTCCTAAATTTGTCTTTCTTAATGGCTGTGTTAAGGCCTGGAAGTGTAAGTTCTGAAATATGTTGCAAATATTTTATAATAATAAACAGTTTATGAATGACTTACTTCTTAAAATATGAAAGTAGGCATTTGGCGTAGAGCTTAAAACACTACAACTTATATTGGAGTGCTCAGGTTCAAGTCCAGGTTATGCTGCTAAATCAAGCTGCTGGCTAATGCTCACCCTGAGAAGCACCAGGAGAGAGCTCAAATAATTGCATCCTTGCCATCCATATGTGAGATCTGGAATGAGTTTCTGGTCCTGGCTTTAGCCTGGTCCAGCTCAGGCCATTGCAGTTATCTGGGGAGTGAATCAGCTGGTAGAATCATTCCTATCTGTGTGTGTGTGTGTGTGTGTGTGTGTATGCATGTCTTGTACTTTGTGAAAACATCTCTCTCTAGATCTCCCTCTGCCTCGAAATGAAATAAATAAAACTTTAAATATAGATAGATAGATAGATAGATAGATGTGTGTGTGTGTGTGTGTAGATAGATAGATGTGTGTGTGTGTGTGTGTGTGTGTAACAATCCTATCTAAAAGTGTTCTTTAGCCATGTGAGCCTGTTTTGGGAATGTCTCCAAGATTTAGATGTTTCTAGATCTATGAATTATTGCCTGAGCTATGGTCCAAGAGGAAATGGATGACAGAAATACTTCCAGTGTGGATTATTTGAGGAATATAAGATCAGACAGCCCTAATTTCTAGGATAAGTTATCTACAAGGAATCTGTTGAATACTTTCATTTACTGAGTTTCCAAGATTCCAGATTCAGTATTCAATTCTCATTACCACAACCACTGTGCTCACTCTCTGACATTAAGATACCAGTGGCTGTTTCTCCTTCCACTCTGGAATGTTGAATTATCCAGGAGGGAGCTTCCAAGGGACTTGAGTAAAGGAAATGAGGAGTTCATGAAAGATTAGGAGAGCTCAAATTTTGAGCAGGGTATCTCAATCTATGATCCGTGAAAAGGCATTGAGCCTGTGACTTAGACAGATGGAAACACTGGGAGACTGGGTCATCAAGGACTCTACTGTTCCCTCTTGAGTGAGGTCTTCAGTAGGAACCACCACTGCACCCTAAGACAATCCAGAACCCTGCTCAGCAGATTCTATGCTAGTGTGGACTTGCACTGAAATCATTCTACATCAGCTAGCTTCAAAAAATGCTGTCTTTATTTTTAGATCACAAATATACTGAATATCTACTATAATAAAACAATACAGAAACACAGAAAGGAAAAAAGTAAAGTGTATCAGTTTTGTATTACAGATATAGAAATGAACTTTTGGAACACTAAATTATATTACTAAGTTGAGGATTTTCTGTGTCTTCAAAAATGTTAAAGTGGAAGCTATTTGGGAAGCACAAAGACATTAGACATCACATTCCAAAATGAGCCTTATACCATTGTGTTAAACTTCCAAGCAAATTGCCCAAAACTATTAATAAAACTGTTTTTAAAATTTTTATTTAAGTTATACAAGTTTCATGTATTTCATATATACAGATTTAAGAACATAGTGATACTTCCCCTCCTGCCCTCCCTCCCACCCAAGCTGCAACCCTTCTTCTTCCTCCCTCTCACATTCCCACTTAATTTTTACAAAGATCTATTTTCAGTTTACTTGATGATCATATAGTTAACCCTACACTAAGTGAAGAGTTCAACAAATAGCATGAAGAAAAACAAAAACACCGCTCCTCAACGGAAGAGACAAGGGCTGTAAACAATCATCGAATCTCAAAATGTCCATTTCACTCCAACACATGACATTTTAGCTGCTCTATTAGTTACCTCGGATAGTAAAACTCTTGAAATCCCTCATTCATTAAGGGCAAATACGTGTTGGAGATGGTATTAGCCAAAGTTAGATTTACTATTGTGGGAGGAAATGTACCATGAACTCCCAGACCTCAAAGTTGCTGAGGACTGTGTGACTCTTCCTTTCCAAATGATCATTTGGGAAGACTTCATGGCTGCCATGGCAAATTACAGACAGCACAGAGATCTCACATGTGTCCCTCCATGCTTCAGCCCGGAAGTGACTGCCTACTGCCCATTGGCCACACGTGGAATTTTCATGTCAGACACACAGCACACAGTAAACGGTAGCTCCTATGCTGATAGTTACTGGCAAACAACATCTTGAAGGGCTTGAAAAGAGCTCATCATGTGTCATTACCATAATTAATTAGTACCCAGTGAGGGGACATTTCTATTTTTTCCTTTATAAAACTATTACACATGAAATATGCAAGAAGATATGACTAGCCTTTCTGCAAACACTTTTCTGAAGTGGGATTTCTTGGAAGCAGAATAGAAGGTTTAAAGGATATGGACTTTTTTTTTAAACTTTTGGTACATATTCTCAAATTGTATGCTAGAAACATCAGCTAATCTTACACCAGCAATGTAAGAATATCACTAATTTATCTTCATATAATAATGATATTAATTTCCTAAGCATTTAATGCTATCCTAAACAAATACCCAGACAAGTTTGCTTCCTCCACATTTGTATTTGGTGCATTCTGCAATGGTCCATCAGCACGGTCACTTACATTACTGTGATTATCAGCGTTCCTGCCTCTTCCTTTAAACGGTAAGAACATGGGCTCAGCATTGTGGTACAGTACGGTAAGCATCCGCATCCCATATCAGACTGCCAGTTCAAGTCCTGGCTGCTCCACTTCCCATCAGCTTCCTGATAATGTGCCTGGGAAGGTGCAGATGACCCAAATACCTGGGTCCCTGCAACCCATGTGGGAAACCTGAATGCAGTTCCTAGTGCCTGGTTTTAGCCTGGCCCAGACCTAGCTGCCATGGCCATTTTGGAAGTGAAAACCAGGGGATAGGAGACCTGGTCGGTTTTTTTCTTCCTGTCTTTCCCCCTCTATCATTCTGCTTTTCAAATACATAAATAATTTTTTTAAAAATTACCCAATTCTCTCAATTTTTTTCTTCTGACAGAGGTAATGCTATTTTTCCAGCTTCATATTTCTAAGGAGGACTTCTCTCCATCTCCATTCACTTCTTACCAAGAGAGGGGGAATGAAGTTCTCTGGGGAAAATTCTGAGCTCGCACCCTCTCTGGATAAGGTCCTCAGGAAGTGTGACCTTTGAGCTCCATGCTGAGGCTCACAGCAGTAGGCTTTGAACCTGTAGGACAGCCTGAGCTTGACAGCTTGCTAGTAACTAACTTGTTAAGGTGAATTCTGGGTGATAACAGAAAATCTGATTTTCACAGATACAAGGTTCGTTCAATACATTCATGAAAAATGGTATTCAAAGACAAGCTTATTTTGATACAAAATGTTTTAAATTCCATGCATCTGACAATAAGCTCTTTTTTCTAACCAGCCTTAACAAATAAGATGTGATTCCAGGCTTTCTCTGAATAGGCTCTGTGCTTGTTCAATCATTTTCATGTTTTGAAGATCTTTCAAACCTATGACTGAGTAAATGTTTGCCTATATTTTCTACTTTTTATAGATTATTTTAAAATATTTCTCACATTTTTTTCAACTTTTATTTAATAAATATAAATTTCCAAAGTACAACTTTTGGATTATAGTGGCTTTTCCTCCCATAACCTCCCTCCCACCTGCAACCATCCCATCTCCCACTCCCTCTCCCATCCCATTCTTCATCAAGATTCATTTTCAATTATCTTTATATACAGAAGATTTACTTAGGATATACTAAGTAAAGATTTCAACAGTTTGCACCCACACAAAAAAGGCAGAGGAAACTCTTCCGGAATTAGAGGGACATGGTGGATCTCATAAAATTTAACTTTAGGCCAGCACCGCGGCTCACTAGGCTAATCCTCCACCTGCGGCGCCGGCATACCGGGTTCTAGTCCCAGTCGGGGCGCTGGATTCTGTCCCGGTTGCCCCTCTTCCAGTCCTGTTCTCTGGTGTGGCCCAGGAGTGCAGTGGAGGATGGCCCAAGTGTTTGGGCCCTGCACCCACATAGGAAACCAGGAGAAGCACCTGGCTTCTGGCTTCGGATTAGTGCGGTGCGCCAGCCACAGCAGCCATTTGGGGGTGAACCAATGGAAAAAGGAAGATCTTTCTCTGTTTCTCTCTCACACTGTCAAAAAAAAAAAAAATTTAACTTTAAAATAGCCCAAATGGCTGCAACAGCCAGGGCTGGCTGGACCAGGACAAAGCCAGGAGCCAGGAGCTTCTTCTGGATCTCCCACATGGGTGCAGGGGCTGGAGCCATTTTGGGCCATCTTCCACTGCTTTCCCAGGCCATTTGTAGAGAGCTGAATTGGAAGTGGAGCAGCTGAGACTCAAGCCAGTGACCATGCGGGATGCCAGCACTGCAGGCCGCAGCTTAAACTGCTATGCCACAGTGCTGGCCCCCAAGAGAAAGATTTTAATAACACTAAGTTTCATACTGTGCATCGAATACTTTGACAATCATTTGACATGCATTATTGTACATTTAACTCTGTCTCCAATTGGTTTAAAAGTTTCCTGTCAATTCCTATAGATCAGGATTTCCCTATTCAATTTTTAATGTTGATTTATCTCACTGGGTTCTAGAATACAATATACAGAGAAGCTATCCTCATACTGTGCTTTCTGAACCTTGTATACCTAAGAATGTCTTCTTGATTCATCACAGAGGAAGTAGAGGTTGGTTTTGCAGAGCACTGTCAATTCTCAGATTGACAGCATCACATTCTCTTTTCCCTCCCCTCTATGCTTTGTCTTGAGCCATGTACTGTGGCAAATGGAAAAGTTTTGTCTAATTTTTCCCAATGCAGTCAATCTCCTATGCTTTTCTATTTTCTACTTGCATCTTTCTGAAGATATTCAGTGCTTTTCTAAATGTATCCCTTTTTACTCCCTAGGTTCACCCTCTCTGTATTAATGCCTTGTTTTCCCTGAATTTTCTCTGTCTCTCAGCCATAAGGGTCCCATTTAATCCTGGCATTCAAAGGCAGGCAGACTGAACAGCCTAGCCTTGGCTCTACCGGCTGACCATGAGGTGCTGGTAGACTTCCCTGCTTCTACCTAGTTGTAGGATAATTGGTAGGAACAGCTCAACTCAATTGCAGTGTCTACCAAACATTCTTCTAGGACTCAGATTTGATCTTCTCTTACTTTGGCTTACTGGTTCTCTTCAATTCTTATCAGTTCTTGAAAATACCTAGTATTTAGAGGTGGAGCTTCTTTTGAAGTTGATGGTCTTGCTTATAGTCTTAAAATACAGGACTTTTGAGGCCATAATCTCATCAGAATCTCTTTAAAGGCATTACAAGGACTTTTGTGGTCATAATCTCATCAGAATCTGTTTAAAGGCATTAATAGCCCTCTATATACAGAACTTAAAAATCTGAGGTTATGGTAAACATTCCTAGAACTTATGCTCAGCACTCTAGCTTCTCAGAAATGAAGGGGGACCATGGCAGAGCTTCATGGAAATCAGTTATGCTCAGTGCTTAGGGCAACCAGTCCTGACCTATTGCAAAGGCTTGATCCAAGTCCCTCTTGCCAGACAAAGAGGCTGGTGTTCCCAAAACTACGAATACCTATGTGGCAAATTTTGCTGTTTGTATGTCATAGCCATAACTGCAAACATACAGCCTCTGCTTTAGCTCCTGGTTCCCTCCCTTCCGCTGTCTTGCCAATAACACAGGGGAGGTGCTGATGCTACTTCAAATTATGCATGCTGAATTGACAGGATAATGCTTAGATCAAGGCTCTGTCATGTCATATTGTCCCTGACCATACCAGGAGTGTGATGATACTTCCCTAATCTTACAGCTCCTCATGAAAGGAAAATGGAAGACCAAAACACCTGCTACTGCCCTTTCTCAGTGGGTTCTCTCAAAGCAATGCTGATCCAGCAGATCTGTTCTGAGCGCCACCCACAAACTTACCTTGCCAGCATGGCAGTTGTCCCTGGAGATAGAACATCTTTCCAGGGACACATCTAGGCCTCCTGGAAACAAGTTAAGTGACTAGAGACAGATCAACACTACAATTGGAGTGGAAAGAATCTATTCATAGTATTGAGGTTAGTCTTCAGGAGTTAGTGACTGTTAGGAGGAAATAGCCTTAAAAAAACCCAGAGCAGTAGACAGCTAAGGAGTGAAGACTGTCAGTTATAGAATTCCTTATGTTTTGTTGTGCCTAAGATGGCATGGATACTTCACTGAAAGGAAAACTGAACCGCTGTTTCTCATAAAATTCATGGGGGAAAAAACCCCATGAACCATGGAAAGGGACATTTTTCCCATGATCCTTAAGGAATGGGTGGAGGAGATAGAGGAAGATGCTAACCATCAACAAATGGGCTCCCAAATTCTAACTCCAATCTGAAACATAAAATGGTAAAGGAGACAGAACCTCACAGTGGTGGCATCCCCCAGAAATCTCTTGTTGGCTCTGTCTTCCACTACTGGGTGTTTCAGGGGTGAGCCTGTAGTGATTCCAGTGTGTCTTCACAGTACTGTGCTGCTCCTGGGACCTACTAGCTTTCTGAAAATCCACACTGAGATACACCATCTTGTCTGTGTCCATGGAATTGACAGGAACAGAGAGCAAAGCTAACCAGGACGACTCTATTCAGAAATTTCCCAGCCACTGGAAGGACTTGTGAGCAATGTTGTAGATCCTGGTTAGCCCTTACTCAACCCCTACGATAATATTACATGAGGCTCTTTTGAACTGGAGGGTAGGTACTTCCCAAGCTGTGCTGACAACGACCTCCCTTACTTGCCTTCAGTGAACATGCTCAGTACCCACAGGTTATCACCCAACTTCAACTGCCCAGAAGAACATCTAATCATTCTCCTAGTCTCTCAGAGCAAAACCCATCCCTAGACTGGAAGATGATGGCTTACAATGTAATGAGCTGGTTCTGGAGCAGGAGATGACACTTAGAAGACACATAAGGAAATTGAGGGAGGAAGCACAGAACAAAATAGTGGACTGGAACAAAGCATTAACTTACTCAAGTCCTTCCAGTCTAGCCTCCCATGAAAGACACTGGCCTTATTTGAGGCACCATGGAAACCAGCTGTTCTCAGTGTTTGAGACTAATGAGCAAAGATTTGATTTAGTTCCTAAATCATTGGTGGAAAAGAGGAGGAAAGTTCTGTGCTTCTTCAACAAGGGATGCTGATGCCATGAACTCTGCCGCTGGCTTGCATCCCCTTTGCCTTCCACCAAAAAAGCTGCAACTCCAAAACTTGGACTTCAGTCCCCTCGTCATGCCGTGGAGCATGCTGGGGCTGCATCCAACCACTAATGCTGGCCTGGAAGGATAGGACTGAAGTTAAGGCTCTTCCACATCATCTTGCTATTGTGCCCTGATCTCAGATCACACTGAGGAGGAGCTGCTGTGTCCCTAATTGTGGCTCTTAAAAAGTTCTCTCTCCCAGGTCAGCCGTCTGACTCTTTCAGACTTCTGTGTGCTGCTCTAGCAGGAATGAGCTTATTTCCTATTGGTCCAATGTCTGAGAGCTTTCTCCAGTCCTCCATAGACACGGTGTGAACCCTGCCTGCCCATTTGTCCCGTTTCCATGAGATCTTTACAAATAAGGTCAAAATGCTGGAAGAAGATACAGCCACTGTTTTGCTGTGAGTGTTTGTCAGTCTATAACTCCTTCATGTCTGCTACTTTGGCTATAGGTCTGAAGATATTTCATCCGACAAACAAGACTACCAGCCTTAGCCTATGGAAACCAGGCCACAGTGTATAGCAGGATCCTACCTTTAGCAGCAAGTGGGAGGTGAACCTGTGCTGAACTCTGACCAGCGGGCTCTGGGTGAGACTCTAGCCACATGTGTGCCGTCAGGCTAAGCATTACCCCTGGCTACAGCCATGTGCCAGGTCTCTGTGACTGTGGCTCTGCTCATGTACCTCATTTGCTCTACAGTTCCCTGAGGGAGCTGGAGTCCTGCCCTGGACTCTAGCCCGCTTGGCTGGGCCCGGACAACCTGCCCATTGCCATCTGCCAGCTAATATCCTCTTTTAACCTGCATGGGGGCACCCATGGAATCAGGATGCTACCACCTGCCCCTGGGCACAGCTGCTGCCTAGCTGTTGCTGTGGGGCTTCCATTCGCTTGTCTGGACCAATCAGGTCAGATATGCAGAAGCTACAGCATGGCCACCTCAGTGGGAACCCTACAGCCAGGTGAGTCATCACTACACTGTAGCCTCTATTCTTGGTATTCCTAGTTCAGTCATCTTGTAAATTCTACCCCAACCACAAAAGCTACACTGATCATTTTCACCATCACTACATACATCAAACACTCAGAGCCAACCTCTAGAATTTTCATCAACACTGGCTCAGTTGTTTTATCCATCAGGCAATAGGCCTTGTTCTAGAATCCATGCACATTTTAAGGGACAAGAAAAATACTTTAGATCTCCCAAAAGGTGATTCCAAAGCAAAATAACACATTCTAGCTTAAAAATAATTTCCAAGTCAAAAACCAATTTTATAACCAACACTTTTTATTTATTATGGATTATGGGTGGATTTTATCATGCTGTAGGATGGAACATCTAAACGACAGCAAATATGAATGGACTTTCACAGCGGCACCACCCCACTAACATTTCCCAAACTCATCCTTCTCTCAGCTCTGTGTGTCCAACACTAAAATGACATGGGCATCATCAGGGAGCACTCCAAGAACTGTTGATGAGAGCCTGAACACATGATATGTGAATAAAATAAGCAATGTATAAATCCTCCAACAGAAAAGCATTTACAGACCTTGCAAAATCAGAAGGCGAGGGAAATGGGCAGTTGTTCATCGAGTATAGAGTTTCAGCTTTGTTAAGAAAAAGTTATGAGATTGGCTACATAGCAATTTAAATGCACTTAATACTACTGAACTCCGTACACTGAGAAATGGTTCAGATGTCCAAGATTTATGTCACACATTTTTACCACAGTGAAAACATTTTAAGCAAACAGATTTTAAAAATCAGAAATAGAAGTTATAAAAATATTCACAATACACTTATGAAAATGAATGATCTGATTCTCACTGTGGCCACTGTTCATTTCTCAACAGTATGGCCCTGAGTTCTTCAGTCCTTCTTTTCAAGTATTATGCATGATTTATTCTGGTGGGCCAATAATTGACAGATGATTATCTGATTTGCTTTTGCAGGTGACAAATTTTCATTGGCTTAATTATAAAATAAAAACAAAATTTTTTTCTACTTGATTGGAGGAGGGTTATTACTACAACAGAGAACAGAGAAGGGCAAAAGCATTGTAGTCAGCAGTCTTCAAAATTAGTACAGTACAGAAGTAATGCAATCTTTAGCACAGAGCTGTGGCTATTAGCATGGACTCTGAAGTTAGCTGACCAGTTAATACCAATTCCACCATTAACCAGCTCAACCTCCTTGTGCCCAGTTTCCTCAGCCTCAGGAGGAAAATCATAATTTTTCAAACTTAAAAAACTATTTATCTCACCTGTGAATTGATAATAGCAATTTTTAAAAACATAATCAAGAATTTTACTTAAGCAAAATTTCATGCCCTTTTGACAATTCAAAAAACAAAAGTGTATTTTTAACAGGCTAAAAGTTTAACTAATAACTTCTCAAACTACAAGGAGAAACATCTCTTCAGTGCATAATTCTGTAATCACTTATAATTACCACCCTCAGAAATAACCAATTAACTAGGTGAGATATGCGTTATATATTCTCTATATAAATATATTTATATATTTTTTACATTGTGCCTTATTTTTCTACTTAAGGTATCATGAGAATTTTCTCAAATCAATGCATATTTATGGATTCCTACATAATTTGGAATAAAATTCAAAGTGGCCTCCAAACTCTCAAGAAATCCATGCCAAGCCTCTGTGTCTACCTTCAGCTCCTTCCATTCCACCTTATGGACACAGCTCCAGTCCCAGTGGCCTTCTTGCTGGTCCTTGGACATGCTCAGAGGCTCCACATGCTTTACTTAAGTTATAATCTCAGTAGCTATGGCTTCCTAGACCACAGCTCCTCCCCTATTGCTTCTTTTTTTTTTTCCATTTTCCAATGTCCTATGCAATCCTAACCACAAAATAATAAATATTCTCAAATCTAACTGTTCTGCAAAAGTAAAAAAATCATTTGGAAAATAGTGGTTTTTTGAGGGAAGAAACAGCATTATTTATAACAAAATATTTTTATCTTCTCTTATATTTTCTTGGCATATTTACACACTGTGTTTCCAAAAATAATTTTAATTTTTAAATTCTTATTTGCAATTATTGATCCACCACTATATAATATCTAACAATATTGTTGCTGTTCTTTTAGACTTTGGCTTTTCTTAAGATACCATTGAGGGAGCCAGCACCATGGTGTAGTGAGTGAAGCCCCACATGACACTGGCTGCTCCATTTCTGATTCAGCTCCCTGCTAACACACCTGGGAAAGCAGTGGGAGATCGCCCAAGTACATGGGCCCCTGCATCCATATGGGAGACCTGGATGAAGCTCTGGGCTCCTGGCTTCTTGTAGCCATTTGAGGAGTGAACCAGTGGAGGGACGATCTCTCTCTCTGCCGCTGACTCTCCTTCTCCATAAGTCAGCCTTTCAAACAAATAAATCAATCTGTTTTTCTTGAAAAAGATAACATTAGATAGAAAATTATATTTAAAAGAACAGTTCCTTAATTTAAATTCACACTGGAGTGGTACCTGATTTATATATGTTGGCTTTTACATAGCTGATATGGGGCATTAGGAAAATCACGAAATATATTTTTTCATTCTTCCCATTTTCATTCCTGAGATACCAACTTAAAGTCAACAAAGAGGGCTGCGATGAACGAAAAACAAAATCCACAAGGGTACAGCAAGTGGCCTGAGCGATGTGTGTGGAAGGCCGGGGGAGGACGCCTTAGTGAGGATGCTGTTGCTAGCTCTGTGCTGAGGGTTCAAGCAGGAGCCCAGCAAATCTTCTGCGAGGAGCATTCTGCAAGGGATGCTCAAGCCAAGGCCACGGCTCTCAGGCCCTTTTGATCTCTAAAATGTACACTCTTACACCGAAGCCTTAGGTCTCTTTTTCAGCCCCTACGTGCTTCCTGGTTGCATGGTTACAGCATCCTCCAAAGCACACCCAGAGAAGCCACGGGAAATGCCCACTCACCATCTTCCTCGTGGAGAAGACCCATGTGCGCATACGCCTCGGCTTCCTTCTTCCCGCCATCAATTTTGACCCGTTGAGCGATCTTAAAACATCGTTGGTAGAAATGGTTCCTTACCCACTTGTCCTCAGAATTATTGAAGTAACAGGCCAGAGCATACAAATTGTTATATACATCTTCAAAGTATTCTTCAAAGAGAGGAAAACATCATAAAGTGCATTAGAAAGATGCTTCAAGGCACAGCCTTTTGAAGAGCAGACCAATATCATGGCATTTATCTCCTATTTTTCCTTTAAAGTGTAATTACTTGAAAAACTGAATCTTCATGAAAAAATAAATGTACTTTAACTATTGAAATAACTAAGTCATTTAAAAGATATGTAGATGAGTAAAGCAACAAAAGTTTTTTTTTTTTTTTAAACTTAAAACGCTTTAGAAATTAACCTACTATTTGGTTAAAACAGAAGACTATGGGCTGGCTCTGTGGCGTGGTGGGTAAGGCCGCTACCTGCAGTGCCGGCATCCCACAGGGGCGCTGGTTCCAGTCCCAGCTGCTCTACTTTCGATCCAGCTCTCTGCGTTGGCCTGGGAAAGCAGTGGCAGATGGCCCAAGTCCTTGGGCCGTTGCACCCATGTGGGAGATCTGGAAGAAGCTCCTGGCTCCTGGCTTTGGATTGGCCCAGCTCTGGCCATTGCAGCCATTTGGGGAATGAACCAGTGGATGGAAGATCTCTTGCTCTCACTGCCTTTGCCTCTCTGTAACTCTACCTTTCAAATAAATAAATAATTTTTTTTTTAAGAAGAAGACTGAGTGTAAGACACAGTTCAGGCTAATATGTAGCAATGTGCTCAATTCAAGTCTGTGGTGCTATTGAGAATTTTTCCTATTGGAAGCTTGAAAAGCACTTGGAGATTGCCACCAGAGAGCAAATTTTCCTTCATCATGGCATAAACATCATGGAAATAAGGAAGCAGAGAAGATATGGAAATATTACAATCTTTTCACACAGAACAAAAACAATGGGACTGATAAATGTAAGAAACAATGAACAGAATGGCCCTATAAGCTCTATATACTTTCTAAAAATGTTCCTAGCAATTCAAATTTCCAGCAGTGTTAAGAAAGATAGATTCGATAGATTCTTGGGAGTACTGGGTGCTGTAGGTTTGTAGTTTTTTGTTTTTTTTTTTTTTTTTTTTTTTTTTTTTTTTTTTTTTTTTGATAGGCAGAGTGGACAGTGAGAGAGAGACAGACAGAAAGGTCTTCCTTTGCCATTGGTTCACCCTCCAATGGCCACCGCAGCCGGTGCACCGCGCTGATCCGATGGCAGGAGCCAGGTACTTATCCTGGTCTCCCATGGGGTGCAGGGCCCAAGGACTTGGGCCATCCTCCACTGCACTCCCTGGCCACAGCAGAGAGCTGGCCTGGAAGAGGGGCAACCGGGACAGAATCTGGCACCCTGACCGGCACTAGAACCTGGTGTGCTGGCGCCGCAAGGTGGAGGATTAGCCTAGTGAGCTGTGGCGCCGGCCTGATGTAGGCTTTAAGAAGAAAAAAAAAAAAAAACAAAAACAAAAAACAAAGATCCACTTCTGCATTGCTGTTTTCTGGTTTTCTTCCCTGCTGAAAATGCATAAATGCTAGTTATCCCATTCATGTAGATGGTTGTCAGTTTATGACTTAAACCCTTCTAGGTGTCTTCCCTAAAGTGAGTGGTATCTGGTCTATATATATATGTACACAAAAAGGACTGTATTAATAAATTGTGAATCAGTCTTACAAACTCTATTCCAACAGTACCCGTGAATAGCACTGTCTGTTAATAAAGTATGTCTCACTCCTGTAAACACCTCTCTAATGATGAACATAAACACATTTATAATCTTTCCTTTTGGCATTGAGGCTGAAAGTGCCATTTTAAAAATGTAAGTGCCTGTGGGTTACTCTCTCAAAGACTTTTTGTTTATATAACAACCATAATCTACCAGAATTCACTGATACTAACTTTTCACTACTATAAGAAGAGACAACCTATGTATTTTCGAAGGGGTCAAACTATGAAAAATACTGTCCACGGGTATACTGGTAAGATTAACATTAAAAGGATCCAAAAAATGAAAAAGGCTGAAAACAACAGTGTAACCTGAAAAATGCATAAACATAGAGAGTTTGAAGTTATAGTGTTGATGGAAGAAATAATTTTCAATGTGTGTTGTAAAACTTGAAACACTCAGGAGCTGAGTATGTTGTTTGCTACCTTCAATCCCCACCTGTCAGTCACAATGGTTTTTTTTTTAATGTTGTGCTTTTTTTTTAACTTTTATTTAATGAATATAAATTTCCAAAGTAGCTTATGGATTACAATGGCTTCCCCCCCATACCGTCCCTCCCACCCGCAACCCTCCCCTTTCCCTCTCCCTCCCCCCTTCCATTCACATCAAAATTCATTTTCAATTCTCTTTATATACAGAAGATCAGTTTAGCATATATTAAGTAAAGATTTCATCAGTTTGCACCCACATAGCAACACAAAGTGTAAAATACTGTTTCAGTACTAGTTATAGCATTAAATCACGATGTACAGTACATTAAGGACAGAGATTCTACATGAGGAGTAAGTGCACAGTGACTCCTGTTGTTGACTTAACAAATTGACACTCCTGTTTATGGCATCAGTAATCACCCTAGGCTCTTGTCATGAGTTGCCAAGGCTATGGAAGCCTTTTGAGTTCACCGACTCTGATCGTATTTAGACAAGGTCGTAGTCAAAGTGGAAGTTCTCTCCTCCCTTCAGAGAAAGGTATCTCCTTCTTTGATGACCTGTTCTTTCCACTGGGATCTCACTCGTGGAGATCTTTCATTTAGGTTTTTTTGTTTGTTTGTTTTTTGCCAGAGTGTTCTGGCTTTCCATGCCTGAAATACTCTCATGGGCTTTTCAGCCAGATCTGCATGCCTTAAGGGCTGATTCTGAGGCCAGAGTGCTGTTTAGGACATCTGCCATTCTATGGGTCTGCTGTGTATCTCGCTTCCCATGTTGGATTGTTCTCTCCCTTTTTTATTCTAAGTCACAATGGTTTTAACATTAATGTTAGAACGGGAGTCACTGGGTGCATGCTCCCCATGTAGGATCTCTGTCCTTAATGTGTTTTACTATGAAACTTAAAAACAAAACTACTAGTCGAACAATACCCTATACCTTGTGCGGTTGTGTGAGTACAGCCTGTTGAAATCCTTGCTTAGTATATACTAAGTTGATCTTCAGTATATGAAGGTAATTGAAAATGAAACTCGATGAAGGGCGGGATGCAAGAGGGAGTGGGAGAGGGGAGGGCCACGGGAGGGAGGGAGGTGGGGGGGGAAGCCACAACAACACAAAAGTTGCACTTTGTAAATTCACATTTATTAAATAAAAAAATAACTATATAACAAACAAAAAAAAGAAAAAAAAAAGAACTTAATACTTTACCCTTTTAGTATTTTTAATGTTCTACTTAAAACTATTGATTGAACTCTGTAATTAATACACAATTACTCTTAGGTGTTTAATTAATGCTATCACTAGTACTCAAATAGTATTTTCACTTTGTGTTTCTATGTGGGTGCAAACTGTTGAAATCTTTACTTAATATATGCTAAATTGATCTTCCGTATATAAAGATAATTGAAAATTAATCTTGATGTGAATGGAAGGGGAGAGGGAGTGGGAGAGGGGAGTGTTGTGGGTGGGAGGGAAGTTATGGGGGGGGGAAGCTATTGTAATCCATAAGCTGTACTTTGGAAATTTATGTTCATTAAATAAAATAAAAAAACATTAATGTTAAACATTGTGCCTGTTTACAGATGCTCTCTATTGTAGATTCTTAAGTTTAACTGTTGTATTATAACAGTATTAAATGTCAACAATGTGGTTATAACACTTACGTAAAAGCCAAATATTTAGTTAATGTGCCCTATCTTATTTTAATCATTGTATACATTTCAAGTGCTTAAATGAGCACTGCAATGAGTGTAGTGATATAATTAACCAGCCACTAAAAATGTACTTCCACAGATGAAACAAAATTGTAAACAAGTCATTCCATATTTTGAAGGAAATGTTTAATTTGTGTCATTCTTGTACATATATTTCTTCACATTTCCATGGGAAATAATATTTATTTCAAGATAACATGTATTTCAAAACAAGATAATAAAAAATGTCTCTATTTTGGGAGTATCCAGGAATGTGGGAGGCCATTCTGCTCTTTGAGGGCGCTCACCACAGGCAGAGCCCAGATGAAGTGTGGAGAGTAACCCGAGTTATTTATTTACAACATGGATTCTATACTCACATATGACTTCCCCTGAGCCATAGCTTTCCTTCCTGAACCTCCTACCTAACACAAGTAGAGTCCTAAAGTCTATTTTGTAGTAGTCCGTATTCTTGGTATTGCTTACTGATTAGAGAGCTACTGTTTTTAGAAGCTAGCAAGTAAAATATTTCATTTTCTCCATCTTAACAAAAGGTACACATAGAGCCTGAAAAGGAAATGGGCTCCTTTCATAATTTTCCCATTTTCAGTTACTAAGCCTTAGTAAAAAATTTTATATACAAATTTTTTTAAAAAAATGAGAATACTTCAAAAAGTCCATGGGAAATGGAATTTAAAAACAAATTCATTTGGGTGCAAACATTTTGAAATTCATACATTGATTTTTCATTATATTCATTTCATATGAACTTTTTAAAAAGACTCTACATAAGCATAGGTTTCAATATTTTTGCACCAAAATAAACTTACCTTTTTTATTCTATTTTGCATCAAATTTTTTTTAACTTTTATTTAATGAATATAAATTTCCAAAGTACGATTTATGGATTACTGCATCAAACTTTTGAAGTATCATTAAATATACTATCAAGGTGTCACATTTAAAGACTACTTGTCAGCTAACTTATTTTTCTATGGAAAAACTAGAATGCTTTTCAAAATATCAAGAATAAAGAAATATATTAAAGTTTTTAATCCTCGGATAATCCAAATGTGTGCTCTCTATATTCTCTACAAGCAGCATTTCTCCCGGCTTATAAACCACAGGCTTGAATTGGCAATAAGAATGTTAAGAGGAAAATCAAATGTATTACTGCTTATTTATACCTTCAAATTTCTTTTTTTAAGCAAACCAAGCAGCTTGTTAAGGGCTCTGATAGGCCCTTCGATATAGCACCATGCTTACTTTCCATGTGAATGCGCTTCATGATTTTCAAACGTATTTCATCATTTTATGTTTTGTTTTTCTTTGTATAAAAGCTATAAATATCTTGTGGAACTCTGCTTGAGTAGAGTTTGTGTATCTTAAACAAATGTTATTAGAAAAAAACCTGCTGCCTAATCCTTGACAATAATTTAAAAGTCAACTGGAAATAATGTTTGAATCATCTACTGATTTGACTACCGTTATCATTACTGCCATCTTCTCCCGGTCCCATGGGCCTCAAGACCCCAGTCATAACGTTGCAGACGGTATGGAGATGATTTACAACAATGGGTAACAGAAAATTATCAGAGACAAAGAAACATTTTAAGAAGTGGAAAATAATCCAAAAAGAAATGATTGGCTCACTTTAAACAAGCTTTTGCTACAAAACAGCAAGTGATGTTTTGTAAAGTAATTTAAATAATATTAGGCTATGGTTCTGGACATCCCAAGAGAAAAAAAAAACTGACCTGAGATTTCTATTGTTAGTGCCATAGCTTTGATTAAATGAACCTCATTGTGACCCTAAGAGTGATGGTCTTTTCAAAAAGAAGCAGTGAGAATGCTCTGAAATATATTATTTCAGAATAATTTTCTCAGACTCCATGACCATATGGGTTGGAAACTTGAGACACCATTAACAGATTTTATATTCTACATACACGCACATACATACACGTATGTAGAATACATGTATTCTAATGTTTAGGATTTAATTCAAGTTAGTAAGACCCAATATGCTTATCCCATTTTCTGGAACATTTCTAATTTATTCAAATCACATGTCCAGTAAAGTTCATGTGTTGAATGTAAATAAAAGATTATTCATTTTTTTTAAAAAAAGACCACATAAATGTTTGCATGCCCTTCAACTTAACTATTTCCAATAACTTTTTTTGCAATAATTACAAAATTTTGTATTTCAACCACACATAGTAGGAAACCCTATAAACAAGTTATTCTGAACAAGAGATAATTTTGGCCAATTTAACAAATACAACCTTAGTTATTATGAATATATGATAAGATTCCCAGTTTAGAATTGATTTTCTTTCATTACTCTGTCCACTTGCATAGGTCTGGATACTTTAAGTTTTGAACTTTGTTAGTTTTGAACTTTGTTAGTTTTGAAATTAGAGAAGTATTTTTATCAACAGATGGGGCACTTTTGTTTTAATAAAAGATTCTAAATTAAAGAGTTTCCTACCTCAAAATAGATTATCTGGCTTTTTGGTTTCCTTATAATTACAAAATGTTTTATGTCTAGTTGGCTTACAATGCATTTACTATACTTTGTAACAAGTCAGATAATTGTATCATATTTATGCTACTTAAGCCTTGTATTGAAAAGATTGAATCTGATGAAATTCCACTTAAAATGACAAATGGGCAAATTTTATATTGGTTAATTCCAGTTCCAGTACAAATATCATTTCTGAGTTATTACGGACTGATACTACAATGTAAGGTTTTTACAACAGCAATTTTTACTTATAATTGTTAATTTCTTGAGCAGGTATATGAAAATAGCATTTTGAAGTTCACCAATAAATTAGTTTTTGTTAGCTCTACAGTTAAATACATTTGAATACACAATGACCTCGTATCCCACCTTCCTGCCACATACCCTTATTTACTTGTATGGTTGTCCGTATCTGTATGTGTGTCAATATTCTGAAGTCAGGTTAGGATCTACTGGGAAATATGCATGGGCCCCTTTACTGCTGCTTCTAGGGCCCACCAATTTCCACCCCGGTAGTGTTAGGTAACAGGAAGCTGCCTAATCCTCTATTTTTCTCACAGAGAGGCTTGAAATGAAATACAGTCCAGTAAAGTTCAGGTGCTGAATGTGAATAAAAGATTATTCATTTTTTAAAAAAAGAGCATATAAATGTTTGCACGCCCTTCAACTGAAGTATTTCCAGTAACTTTTTTTGCAATAATTACAAAATTTTGTATTTCAATCACACATAGTAGGAAACCCTATAAATGAGTTATTCTGAACAAGAGGTAATTTTGGCCAGTAATAAGTTGGGGTTTAGGATTTTCTTTATGAGTCCTGTGTTATTTTCACCCAGAAAGTTGAAGAAAACAGTACTTTAGAATACCAAATTTATACAGCAAATTCTGAGATTTCCTTTTTTTCTTTGATGATAGATGATCAACTAAAATGACTAATTAAGAAATACTTTAATATTAATATAATTATGGTTAAGATTTTTTATTCAATATCTGACATATTAACTTTCTGGAAAACTTTTAGGAGGTAAAAAATTTATAATGATGTCTTGGAAAATACAAAATTAATTTTATTTACATTTGTAAGTTGCATGCTTTTTGCTCTTTGGTAATATAAATTATCTGATTCAAATCAGTTGGACTTTAAAAACACTATTTTTTAAAATTATTTATTACTCACTTTTGAGAGGTTGAGAGACAGACATAAAGAGAGACACAGAGATGGAGAGCTTCCATCAGCTGGTTCACTCCCTCAAATGCTTTCAATGACCAGGGCAGAAACCAGGTGCCAAGAACTAAAACTAAAACTAGGACTTCTAATGAATTCAGCTACCACCAGCTGCCTTCCAGGGTCTGCGTCACCAGGAAGCTGGAGTCAGAAGCCAGGGCTGGGACTCCAGCTCAGGCACCCCAAAGCTGATCATCTGGAATCTGGAAAAGCAGAGTGCTTTCCAAGTGATGGTGCTCTCTGAAAGCATCCCCCCAAAGTCAACATTCACATCACATGAGAAGAATGTTGTGAAGACCTGCCACTAACGATATGAAAGAGCCCAACCCACTAGAGAACTCCAGGGCTGTTATCAAGCCCTCTGCATTGTCTCCCCTGGCTTGGAACAACACCATCCCAATGTCCCCGTGTCTGGGCTGTCCAGCCCAGCCTAACCCGGCGCTCTTATTGCCCAAATAGGCTTAGCTGACCAGGTGAAACTGTGTTATGTTGTCTTCGTGTTGCTAATTATACAAGGAAGATGCGGACACGTTCCCTCGGCGTGCTCAGTGCTGTTTCCACTGTGCCGGCTGCCCGCCTTCCTTCCGCCTACCTTTCCTCTCGGCAGCCTCAGCCCTGGTCAGGTAGTGGTAGAAGTAGTCCAGTTTATCCGGCTGCTCCTCCAGGGGCTTCTGCTGCCAGATGAGGGACCGGAGTCTCGCGGCCTCCCTCAGGGCCTCCCACTGTTCCATGAGAGCGAAGAGCTCCGTGAAGGACTTGTGATAACCGTCCCGCAGCATGTCAACGCAGATATTCTTCTTGTAGGAGTTCCTGTGACTGGGAGCAGAATCAGAACACGCAAAGCTTTATTCTTAGCCTCTCAATCCGCACGGGGTTTTTGTTCTCTGATAATTAAAGGTTGAATTGCACAGCGCTTTTCCCTTCAGTGAGAGCGCTGAAAGCTATCAAAAGAGCTGTGCCTCAAACATTTATAGTGAGACAAACTTCAGTTTAATGAAAGATACCAGGAGCTATCTAAATACAGAAATTTTTAATGAAATTACATTATAAATATATCAGTTTAGGACTGAGCTCCCTTTGATAAGGATAAATAAGCTAGCTGACTGACAATATTACAAAAATACAAGAGAGAGTAGGATCTCACCAAAACAAACTAAGAAAAACAATGCAATTTTCCAAGCAAAAATAAAGTTTGCCATTTAATATCAAAAACATAATGTACTGTATATTCACTAGTTTCAATATATGTTTTGGAAGTTCAGCACTCACTCATGCAGAAAATGTTTACTGAAATCTATTACCAATTTTATCTTTTAGATTATTTTCAGTTAGAATCAAGTTACTGTTTTGTTAGGTTGGCAATTCATTTCTAACTTCAATTATAAATCATATGCAAAGAGGGAAAGTGGTATATGAATATTATACTTCTTTATTCAACTAATAGCTTTTAGTTTCCTACTAAATTCCAGCACTGTCCTAGGTCAAATAGGTTCAACATCCTGTGCAGTTTGCATTTCAATGGTAAAATATCCCTAACAAAAGTGGTAAAAATAAGTGGTAAATATGTTCAAGTGATATATTTCTATAAAGGAAATAAACAGTATCTTAGGATAACAGCTGTACATGGCTATTATTCCTTTAAAAGAACAATAAGATGGCAGACAGAGCTTCATAGTACTCTACTTTGTTTTAAGGAGTAAAATACTTAGAACCACTGCCATAATGTGTTGCTTCTGGCAATTTCCTGGGGAGTAAAAACAACCCAGAAAGAAAACACAGCTATTCAGTACAGTTATGCCTAACCTCCCTGGACCTTCGTTCTTCTCATTTGAAAAATGTGTATTATTATACGCCCTATCTTCGCCACCAGATTCTTCAAGGAGACAAATGGAATGATGCAGGTAAAATACCCTGGGAAATGTGAAGCCATACAGTGTTCATTTTCAACACCTTGAATGCTTAAAAAACAAACAAAACAGGCAGGCGCCGCAGCTTAATAGGCTAATCCCCCGCCTGTGGCACCGACACCCCAGGTTCTAGTCCCGGTTGGGGCTAGTCCCGGTTGGGGGCGCCGGATTCTGTCCCGGTTGCTCCTCTTCCAGTCCAGCTCTCTGCTGTGGCCCGGGAGGGCAGTGGAGGATGGCCCAAGTGCTTGGATCCCTGCACCCGCATGGGAGACTGGGAGGAAGTACCCAGCTCCTGGCTTTGGATCAGCCAGCGTGGGCTGTGGCAGCCATTAGGGGAGTGAACCAACGTAAGGAAGACCTTTCTCTCTCTCTCTCACTGCCTAACTCTTCCTGTCAAAAAAATAAAATAAATAAAAATAAAAATAAAAAACAAACAAAACAAAAATGGCTAGTCTCCATTGGCCATGGATTTGTTATTTAGTGGCTCAGATGAGGTACAGAACAAGACAGAGAAATTTAAGAAAGAAAATGGTGAAATACAAAGATAAAAGAAAAAAAACAGCAGGATATTTTCTTTATGTATTACTTTTGGAAGTTTCACTATAATGTGTTGTGGTGAAGATCTTTCTGGCCACGCCTATTTGGGGTTTTGTGTATTTCTGTATTTGGATGTCCAAGGTTTTCTCCTAATTGGGAACATTTTCTGCTATTATCACTGAATAGGTTTTCTAAGCTATTATTTGGTTCCATTCCTTTAGGAATTCCTAAGACATGTATGTATATTTGGCTGTTTGGTGATACCCATAGATACTGAACACTTCAGTTTTTCTAATTTTTTTTGTCTGAGATATATTTCATAAGATTTGTTTTCTAATTCAGATATTCTTTATTCTGCATCACCAAATCTATTTTTAAGAGTTTCCACCATATTTTTTGACATATTACATTCTTCACTTTCAGTCTGATTTTCTTTAATATTGCTATCTCTCTACAGAATTTCTCACCCATGTCATGTACATATTTCCTCATTTCATGTAATTGCTTCTCTGTGTTTCTGAGTAATCTTACAATAATTCTTCTGAATTTCTTTTCAGGCATTTCATAAATCTCCTTATCTTCACAGAACAGTACAACTGCATTATTCTGTTACTTTTGGGTGTCATATTGTCTTCCTTGTCCATGTTTCTTGTATTTCTTTTTTTCCTGATTTATTTATTTAAAAGTCAGAAAAAGAGATAGAGAAGGGGGAGGGGGGAGAATGAATCTTCCATCCATTGGTTCACTCCCCAAATGGTCACAAAGGCCAGGGCTGGGCCAGGCCGAAGCCAGGAGGCAGGACCTTCCTTACCCAGGACCTTCCTTGGGTGCAGGGGCCCAAGCACTTGGCCCATCTTCCTCTACCTTACCAGGCCCATTAGCAGGGTGCTGGATCAGAAGTGGAGCAGCCTGAACCAGTGCCCATATGGGATCCCGGCACTGCAGGCAGAGGCTTAACCTTCTACACTCCAGTGCCAGCCTCATGTATTTCTATGTTTATTTTTACATATCTGGGGAATCACTTGTTGGTCTCTCCCCTGAAGGCTTTGCTCTTGGAAAGGTGCCTCTGTGGCTTGGTGGAAAGCCTGCATCTTACAGGGGATATTCAGAATAGTGTGCTGGTTGGGGTCAGGGAGCCCGGCAGGCAAATGCAGTAACACTCACAAGGACACAGATCAAGATCTGCTGCCATTGAGGTTGCCAGACAAAAATGCAGGATGCTCAGAGACCGACAGGGTGGCACAGTGGGTTAAAGTCCTGGCCTGACGTGCCAGCATCCCATATGGATGCCAGTTCCAGTCCCAGCTGCCCCTCTTCTGATCCAGCTTTCTGCTATGGTCTGGGATGGCAGTAGAAGATGGCCAAAGTACCTGAGCCCCTGTACCCACGTGGGAGACCCAGAAGAAGCTCCTGGCACCTGGCTTCAGATCGGCGCAGCTCCGGCTGTTGCGGCCATCTAGGGAGTGAACCAGTGGATGAAAGACCTCTCTCTCTGTCTCTCCCTCTCTCTCTAACTCTGTCTTTCAAATAAATAAAATAAATCTTTTTTAAAAATGCAGGATGCTCAGTGAAGTTTGAATGTCAGATAAACAATGAATAGTTTTTTTCAGTGTTAATGTGCCCTAAATATTTCATGGTATTTATTTGTACTAAAAAAAGTCTCTTATCTCTAATGCAAATTGAACTGTATGTCCTGTATTTTCATTCGTTATATCTAGACTCTCTACCCCTTTCCAGTCCCAGCCTACACAACACTGTTTATCGGAAGATAAGATGAAGAGAAGAGGTATGGAATCTTAAATAATCTGAGAAACTGTTGAATTGGACTGACTTTACCTGAGAGTGGCAAGACTTGATTTCTATACTCCAGAGCATTAAGGCTCAGGACCAGGAATTAAAATTGTTATATAAAAATAGAGATTTTCAACTTAGCATCTTTAAGTTTGTGACTCTGAAGTTTACACCTGATCCAAGAGAAGGGATGGGAGGAGGGTAGAAGTGGGAGCAGGGAGAACGGATGGGAGACTCAGGCCGTCGTTGATAGGAGTAGAGGAATAGACATAGGTGAGTCCAAAACGTGTAGCAGATAATAATACTGATCATGTGTGACTGGATATTGGGGGTTAAAGAAAAGTAGAATCTGGAATGACAGTAACATTATTGGATTGGGTAATGAGTAATTAGTAACTAATTCCTTGCTAAAGAAGGAATACAAAAAGTTGAATAAGTTTGGAATAAAGATAGTACATTCAGATTGAGGTCATTTGAGTGTGGGGAGCCTGAAGGGAAATCAAGACCCAAAGGCAGTTTAGGGGGTGGTATAGAGGAATTCAGTACACAAGGAGTTGGAAATCCAACCTTATTTCAAACAAGCACTGTCTTCTTTGTACATGTATGTAGTGACTACCAGTATGTTTTCCTATCAGTGAAGAAACAATTCTGGGTCAAAACATAAAGAAAATGATAAACAAATGAAAATTGAAATATTGACTTTAAATAATAAAAATAAGCAGTAGATAGGGCACTTAATAAACCATCTCAGTTCAAATTCCAAATGAGACAAAAACATGGACAATTACTCTCTGGGCTTTATTTTCCTCTCACTGAACATGAAGGTGGTTTGGCTGGCTTTGGTCTACCGAGCACCTAATTCCATTTCCTCAGCACTCAAAAAAACTCTGGAAATAAATGATCTCAAATTGTGTATGGTTTTGGTGGAATGGAATTCAGAGACTCCTTAGCCAATGGTTGGGTTATTGATATAAATTAGGCCAACTGTCCTCTGTCTCAGGATTTTGGATATTGAAGCAAGCACACAAGTGTACAGAAGGTTGCTGGTGCTCACTCAATCTGGCAGCAGTATCTTGACAGGATTCTCAAGGAGTTCTTGACACCTAGAGCCATTCAGAGGCCAGTGTCTTCTCCTATTTGTGCCTAAATTTCACTGGTTACCTAACACGCTTTCATTAAAAATCATGTCTACTTCGAGGCATGCTGGTGCCTCTTTTGTATACAAACATCCACACGTTCACAGATACAATTGTTTAAGTAACCCTCATTACTAACTGTGGAGACTATCCTACTTAAACCACTGTTAATATGAATTATTTCTTTTACAAAGAAAATATTAATTTATGAAAATGAATGACAATCTCTGAAAATTATGTGTCAATCTCCATGATCATATCTGGATTTCCCAGATTTAGAAACTCATAACAGAAAATCAAGCAAAGCTTCTCTTCCTGTCCAGCTCTCTGCTGTGGCCCGGGAGTGCAGCGGAGGATGGCTCAGGTCCTTGGGCCCTGCACCCGCATGGGAGACCAGGAGACACACCTGGCTCCTGCCTTCGGATCAGCATGGTGCGCCGGCCGCAGTGGCCATTTGGGGGGTGAACCAATGGAAAAGGAAGACCTCTCTCTCTGTCTCTGCCTCTCTCTAACTCTACCCTTCAAATAAACATATAAATCTTTTTTAAAAAAATTAACCCTACACTAGATAAAGAGTTCAACAAATAGAAGAAAAAAAATCACTGGTCCTTAACATTAGATACAAGGGCTGTAAACAATCATTGAATCTCAAAATGTCAACTTCACTCCTATTCTTTACAATTTTGTTTTTTGGGGGACTGTCTTATTTCACTAGTATAATGGTTTCTTGTTGCATCCATTTTGTTGCAATAGACAGGATTTCATTCTTTTATGGTTGAATAGTATGCCACACTACATATACGTATACATATATATATTATAAAGTATATATACACACATGTATATGATTATCATACTATATATATCATATACTATATATATGTATATATATATCATACTTTCCTTATGCAATCATCAGTTGATGGACATCTGGGTTGATTTCACATCTTCACTATTGTGAACTGAGCTTCAATAAGCATGGGGGCACAGATAACTCTTAAATATGCTCATTTCATCTCATTTGGGTAAATTCCCAGGAGTGGGATGGCTGGGTCATATGGTATATCTATTTTTAGCTTTGTGAGGTTATCTCTGTTCTATGTTCCATGACCATGCCAGTTTACATACAAAAAAAAAAAAGAACAGTGGATTAGGGTACCTTTTCCCCTACATCCTTGCCAGCATTTATTGTTTGGTGATTTCTGTATGAAAGCCATTCTAACTGGGGTGAGGCAGAAACCTCATTTTTGTTGCTTTGATATGCATTTCCCTGATGGCTAGTGATCCTGGTCCTTTTTGCATATGTCTGTTGTCCATTTGAATTTCCTCTTTTGAAAAATGCTTGTTCAAGTCCCTTGCCCATTTCTTAACTGTTTTGTTTGTTTGTTGTTGAGTTTTTTGAGATCATTATAGATTCTGGATATTAATCTTTTCTCAGTTGCATAGCTTGCAAATATTTTCTTCCATTCTGTCAGTTGCATCTTCCTTTGCTGAGTGTTCCTGCAGGCTAGGAGAGAATAGAGAGACAGAATCCTGTCCCTTTTTTGGACATGTTTTTCAGTCTTTGGCTTTTTTTACACATTAAAATACTTATGAATAGTAATATAAATTTGTTAAAAATATTTTAGGCATCAGAAAGTGAAAAATCTCCTCGACCTGAAGTTCTAAAACTGTGTGGAGCTGAGAATACTGGTATAATTTGTGGAGAGATTTAATAATAGGTAACTTGAGGAGAGTTCTCCATTTAGGAAAAAATGTCATCCACAGAAGCAAAAGTCACAATATTCACAGATACCCTGGATATCTATAAATATGTATCCTAAGGAACATGTAATTGTTTTTAAATTCAGACTAATATTCTTAAGTGTTTTAATATGTAAACAAAACCAATGTTTGAAAACCTTATATAAAAAAGGATGGGCAGGCATTTGACTTAGGGATTAAGACTCCTGCATCCTGGGGCTGGCGCTGTGGCATAGTAGGTTAATCCTCTGCCTGCAGTGTCAGCATCCCATATGGGCACCGGTTCTAGTCTCAGCTCCTCCTCTTCTGATCGAGCTCTCTGCTGTGCCCTGAGAAAGCAGCAGGAAATGGCCCACATCTTTGGGGCCCCTGCACACTTGTGAGAGATCTGGAAGCTGGAGATCTGGAGATCTGGAAGCTGGCTCCTGGCTTCAGCTCAGCTCAGCTCTGGCCATTGTGGCCATTTGGAGAGTAAAATCAGCAGATTGAAGATCTTTCTCTCTGTCTCTCCCTCTCACTGTCTGTAACTCTTACCTCTCAGATAAATTAAAAAAAAAAAAAAAAAAGACTCCTGCATCCCAAATTGGAGTGCCTGGGTTCAAGTCCCATTTCTATTCTAAATTCCAGCGTCCTGCTGTTGTGCACCCTAAAGAGGCCCAGGCGATGAATGGCTCAAGTGGTTGGGTCTCTGCCCATTGCAGATACCTGAGGTTGTACCGGGACATAGAAGCAGCTAAAGAGTAGCAGACATAAGAATGGAATTAAGTAGTCACATATTTCATATTGGTCTTATTGCCATTTAAAGGCATTATTCAATAGATATTTGGTTAACTATTATGACTTTACATAAAAACTTATTTAGAAACTTCTGAGAATAAACAAAGTCTAGTAACTGACAGCAAATTTGAATAATCTGACATAACTCCATAGAAGTGGAATGCATGGAGATGGTAGCAAATGGGGTGCCTATTGTTAAACAGCCACAGAACTATTGTATCAGTTTTAATTTTGCTTTCAACCATTTTGGATAATTACTATTTATAGAGTACCCACAATGTGTCCAGCACTGTGTAGACATCATTTTTAACTCACAGAATAACTGTAAAATTTCACTTCCATGTTTACAGATTAAACAAACAAACAAACAAAAACTTTTCAGTGAGGTTCTGAATTGTCCAAAGCCATACAAGCTCCCAATTGGTAGAGCTGGAATTCACATCCAGTTTTCTTTGCCTGCAAATCCCAAAATTTTTTCCATTTCATCACAAGACCTCCTAGTATACCAAATATGGTTGCTTTTTCCTTCTCCTTTCCCTCTTCTGCTCAATATCTGGGTTTTTATTTTATTTTTTGCATCAATCGTTGAAGAATTAAACATTGTAATATTACCTCACAGTTTTTTGTTTTATGTATTTAAAATATTTTGAAATAAAAGTTTTAAAAATCTGACATAATTTGACAATTACACTGTAATTCTTCAGTTTGAAAGCTATCCTCTTTATGCACATGACCCATTAGCTTGGGAAGACAGATCAGCATTGTTCTGTGACTCCTCCAGAGAATCCCTTTCCTTAAAAGGAATGAGTGGACAGCCCAGGAACATCCATGAAAAGTAAATTAAAAAGATTTATTCCCAGTTATGGGTGTAAAGTCTAGCAGAAAAAATAAATGGCAACAGCAAACATTTAAAAGCATAAAAAAGCACATGCTTCTATAATTATCAAAAAGATGAATGGATATCACAACTTATTTTATTCTCTTTGCACCTCCAATAGAACATCTAATAATATAAAGCCTTCAGTAGTATTTGAAGTTTTTGTTAGGTGGACTTTCGAATCAAAGCCTTATCACCTTTTGAAACAGAATTTACTCTGTTTAGTATGTTTCTCCATAGGACGAAGCAGAAATGATGGCAACAAGGTGAAGCCTCACATTTAGTAATAGAATTCAAAAGCAGTTAAAAGAAACCATTCACTTTAAATTGAGATCATAACATTTTTATTTAATCTGACAATGATAAACTCTACAGATATGTAATATCTAATCAAAAGTCAGGATAATACTTTTATTCCATTAAGTTGATATTTATAATTCACTAGTGGGTTATCTGTGTGTCAGTTATAACAGTCTTACATTCATATTGTAGGGATAAATGTTATTGGAATTACCTACGGGATAATTACATTGATTTAAATTAATACTTAAATAGCTTCAGTTAACATAATTTCCATGGAATAGAGTGAATCACTATTCTTTACCATACTTTTCAGTGTAGGTAGATATTAAATATAGTTAAAATGAAATGGTCATTTCTTGCCACAAACATATTAACTGGTAAAATCATATATATATGTATATATATTTTGAGTATGTTTTACAATTATTACAAAAAGGATAATTTTCCTCAAGCTAAAACAATGATATATCATTTTCCTAGCTCCCAAATAAATATATTTTGATAGAAATTAAAAATAAAAAAATTAACTGGGTTTGAAATTATTTTACTTTAGAAACATACAAAATAATAATGAAAACTGAAAGCAGCTTTCTTAATTTGACACATTTCAATTTTCAACACTTATCAGTCTTAGTAGGGATAAATACTGCTTATGAATTTTACTATCACCACTCATATATGTAAAATAAATATTACATATATGCAACAAACAATGAGTAGTAATAAGCTCATGGAGAATTAAGATTTTTGGAACCTTTAATTTATTTATTTATGCTCTTCAAAATATAAAAAGAAAAATTTTAACATGAAAAGTTGCATTTTTAAATATAAAGATTCCCAATGAGTTGACTGGTCTCTGGGGGCATCTACTGGAAACGCGGCAAATTGCAGTCATATCACGTTAATTTGATAACTTTAATTATCCATCTAAATACAGACATTATTTTAATTGATATGTAAATAAGGTGATTTCAAAGAATATAAATGTAAAGTTATGCATGGTATTCTATCTCATTCATCTGGTAACAGCAAAATATGTTACTGTCTATGAGATCAGTTAACAAATACTCAACTGCTAAAAAATGTAAATAGGGCAGGTGGCATATCAGAGATTAAGTTTTCAAATCATTCATTTCTCACTTCTGAAAAAATTAGACATTTTATAAATAAACATACATATATTTAATGAGGCATTTATTTTAGGGCAAATAAAATGCCTATTAAAAACTTTAAAAATATGATGATTTCTGCAAAACAAATTCCCTTGGCATCTTAGCACATCCATCAGTCATAAATAAGCTGATAATTCCTGCTTATTTTCTGTATGACTTAATTTAACTATTACATGTTAATATCACAAAAAGTAGAATTTATTCTACTTTAGATCAAAAAAATCTTTTAGTATAATTAGTCATTACAATTTGAATTAGTCATTAAAATGAACATTGTTATTAATTCTCCTGAACATCTCAGAATTTCCTTAAAGAATAGAGAACACATACGTAACATAATGCAAGCACATGTATATATTTGACAGATACTTGTATTTCAATGAAAAGATCTCTTTACAATATTGCTGTTATAGCAAATCATATAATAAGAATTTTAACATCATAGCTATTATAACAATCTTGATCTTCTTTGTGAAATGTATAAGCCATACTTGTTTTCAGAGAAAATTTAAAAATTAATCTTGAAGGTGTAAGAATTGTGCTATAGCTGTAACAGTATATATTTTACATATTGCTATAATTTTATATAAAACCCTTCTTAAAAAATTGAAATAGCTAACATTTTAGCTTCCTTGCAAGGAAATGCCATGAAACATGTATTAATTCACACTCTTTCTAAATTTCACTAGAATTACTATACAAATAAATGTGATCTCTTTAATTGTGTAAGCTGAAAAAATTAATCAACATAAGAATGTTACCAAAAATAAGAAAAGATTTTTGTTTTAGTTTAAACTGAGAATCAATTTAGATAGCTAGATTAGTTTGATAAAATTTAAAAATAAATAAATAAAGCCTGCCTCTGAGATTACAGAGTAGAATTTCTATGTGATTTTCTGAATATTTATAGGTTCAGAAATACATATCTTTAAAAGAAACTATGCCATACACACGTTTTTCTGTATATTTTTGGACAATACAAATTTTCATCTGTTAGTAATAAAGTGAAAACACATATTCAGACTCTCAACATTTTGAAAGCACAGAGACAAGCTGAAAACTACCATCTAGAAAAAATGATTTAAGTTCAATATGTAATTTTTTAAAAAGTTTGATAAAAATTAAGAAATAGAGTTAACTCCATGACATTTAATAATAGATGTATTACTATTATAATTCTTTGAACCAATGAAATATTCAAAAATTTGATCAGCAAAGATTAGTATTTCCACATGGGTGATTTTCTTTCAGGATAAATAGAATATTTGTATGGAATGGGTAAAATATTACACTCATTCTCTTATGTTAGAGGAGATATTTAGATATTTAGTGATTTAGCAGTCACTTTTTGAGAGATCATTTAAGTCTTTATAATCAAGCATTTTTTCAATGATGATTTTTAACACATCAGAGGAAAGCCGTGGCTATTTAGAAGACTTTACAGGACCGCAACCCCACAAGAGCTTTCAATAACTTCCCTAATAATACAAAGGCATCTTTATGCATATACCCTGTGAACAATGACTTACTCAAGTGAATCCCATTCAATCAAATATTTAAAGTAAAGTGACTGTCATTGAATGGGAAAGAATAGACTATTTTTCAGTCAGTAGCATTACCAAAATATTTACTCAGGTATAGCTGTGGTACAGCATTTTAGCATTATTCATGCTTTGCAGAACAATCTCAAACATTCTTAAATTTTTCTTTAGAAGTGTGGTAAAAAAGAAAAAAAGAATAGAAGGAAAGCATCATCCCATGATGTTAATTGCATATTCAATTAACACAGCAGAGAGCTGGACTGGAAGAGGAGCAACCAGGACTAGAACCCGGTGCCCATATGGGATGCTAGCACCGCAGGTGGAGGATTAACCAAGTGAGCCACGGCGCCGGCCCCTCAAAAGAAGGCTTTAACACAAAGTTTTGACATGGACATATATGGAATAAATATTATTTTTACCGTAAGGAATTTTCAGGGAAAATTTTCAAGCCAGAATTACAACACAGGAGTCCAAACACCTTTGGCTAAATGAGGCAATCATCTGGATTCTGATTCTTTTTTTCAAATTGCACTGTTAACTTTAAACCATAGGAAAACCAGTCAGACATAAGCTGAGAAGTATAGCCTGAAACTGATCTTAGTCTTAAAATTGAGCTGGAATGATGAAAAAAAAAAAAGAAAGAAAGAAAGCCTAAATAAGTGACATAATTTTTTTACACTGTTTCCCAATATTATGACCCAAAAGAGAAAAGAGGAAGAATATAAAAAATGAGCATATCTCATGACTACAAATAATGGAATATAAATACATGTAAACATAACACATTAGCTCATCAACTGAATATTTTTTCTTAATTGGTATTTATATTTTTATTTGTTGTTTGAAACACAATTCTGTGATGCCTTCAAAAATTTTTAAAAATTCCATTTATTAAGGTAAATCTTTCCCAAATAATGTCATATAGATTTTTTCATTTCTTTAAACATCTGTAAGTAAAAGAATTGTCAATTTTCCATATAAACAGAGTGAAAAATCAAACTTTTAATAAAAATGGAAGATTGGGGAATATAAAGCCCAAACTTAGTAAAAACAACAAGTTGCATTAAAAAGAAAACTTCAGCTCACTGTGTTCTTTTTCTACTAAAGTATGTCATACATTTTATCTTTGCAAGAGTTTGACGAGTTTTGCAAGTAAAATTCTGTTTCCTTTCCACTTGCTAATAGTCATGAGAATCTGTAGTTTGCACCTTCCCATTAAAAATGTATTGTATTTTTTGAAATTATTCACCCCGCCTTTTATCCAGATCATGTCTTTGAAAGGAGGAAGTAGATAATAAATGGAATAATTCATGATTTCCCATTAAATATGAAACTTTCTTTTGCAGAGTTTAGAAAATGAAGTTCTACATAATGTACAAAAGTTGATTAGAACTTTTTTAACCTTTTCAAGAAATGCCTTACACATTAAGCAACTGTGTGAGAAGGTTTCTCTGGGAAAAGTAAACCAATCAATTCTTTACACCTGTAGCTTTGTCTTATTTATTCTAATATTGCTGTCTCCAAACACGGATTCCCTTATAACACTTTGAAAGTACTGAAATGATGAGAAAAACAAAAAGTACACATTGGACTATCAAAATGAAAAGTATTCAAGAGAAATAAAACATGTTTAAAATATACAGGGAAAATTTTCATAAATTAAAAATGAACACAAAACATTGTTCACGCTCTTTTCAGCAATGTCACACCAACAGCGTAAGGGAAAATAACAAAGCCTGCATGGAGCTTTCTCGCATCTCGAGGTTTCTTCCAGTGAGGTGATGAGATTTTGTGGTGAGGAAAAACACATACACTCATAACACTTCTCTTTTACACACTGTCTACTGGTATTCTTTTAACTACAACCTGTTGGCTTCTTTGGATTTTTTTTGATAAAGTAAAAAAATTAAACCAAATTATTTTTAGGCTCAATTCAGTGCCCTCATTTTATGCTTCTTGGGTAAGAAATCTATATTTTAACTAAAGAGTTAAGTTCTGACTATTGAAGGGCACCAGTTAACATCATTTTTGGAGATCCTTGTTTCTATCGCAAGGGTAATTCAACTTTTCACTAAACACATTTCAATCCCCCTCAAATCAAAAAGTGCAGAATATATTTTCCCTGTCACACCTGATGCCTAAAAGATAACTACTAACCTGTAAGCCATGGGAAGACATCTTTCCTATTACTTGATCTTTAACTGCCATTACAAAGAAGGTATTTACTGACATGAATGGTGAAGCCAGGATTCTCACAGACCCTATGTACGAAAAGGTTCAACTTCTAGCACATCACAAAAACTGACAAAATCAAAAAGCAAGTTGATTATTTTGATGTTCTGGGCAGACAACAACTGTATATAAGTATCTTGTTTTCCTGAATGTCATATTAAATTTATTGCATCTTTTTCAAAAATTTAGAAAACTAATATATGTACATCAGTAAGAACATTCTAAGAATAAAAGGAAGTATTTGTGAGAAGATAAAACAAAATCCTTGAAATCAACCATTTTAATTTATAAAATAAACTACAGAGATGGAACTTGTCATTTCCTTCTCTTTTATTCCTACAAAATACTGCCAAAAAAAGAAAACTTACAGCATTACTAATATCACGTAAAGTACAATTCAGTCAGAAAAAAAAAATAAATGGTCATAGGAATATCAGAGATTCCTATAAAATTAATTTACTAAGAAATACAGCAGATAGAAAACAATGCAACTAACTGCACAGCCACAAAGTATATGAAATTACCAGAATAAGAAATTGATTTTAATGAATTTTTTCAGAAAATTACAGAAAAAACATGGGGAAGATAATTGCCTAGCTTCATTGAAATAACAAGTACAAGCTGATATTAGATTCTGATAGATTTTTCAAGTAGAACTGTCTACCAAATAAATAGAGAATATATTGTCATTTTTCAAATATAGGAGAATATTTATGAAAACTGATTATGTACTGGTCACACTGGAAATTCATAAATTGATATCATACATTACTCAATCTTGAATCTGTACAAAACAAAATAAGTAACAACAAAAACTACTGACATACACATTTTAAAATATATTTGTAATTCATTCATTATTTAATGGTGAAATACTATGAAACTTTTCATGTATTTGGAATTGAAAGGAAATAAAAACTCTGAATAAAAAATCCTGGAGGGAGAATTAATCTCAGTATTTAAAATGATTCTTACAGATTTCAGTGCATTTGATAAAAATCAGGGGTAACTGACACAAGCAAAGAAGCAGGCTTTCAACTCAGGATGCTAGAATAAAAGCCTACCAAATTATACACAATGAAAGAAACCCAAATAAAGAATAAGGAAGGGCAAATGAAGGGTAAATTCATGAATTAATCCAAGGGGACAAAACTTACACCCACTGAACAAAAGAACAGGTTTTGTGGAAAAAGAAAGAAATCTTTACAAGGATAACCAAGAAAAACAAAAATAATACTGAAAATGGAAGAAAATACAGCTTCTAGTTGTAATTACAGCCACATATAAATGATTACATATGTTTAAGGTTATGACAGGTGCTGTTCAATACTATGCATGTAGTTATCTTAGATAAAGCTTACACCATTTTTAATGACATAGGTACTGTTATAATCTCCATTTCATAGATAAAGAAAGTGTGGTACAGTTTAATTAATAAGATAACAGTTACACACATTGTGAGTGAGGGAGCTGGGGTGAAAACCCAGGCAGTCCAGTTCTGGAAACCATGTTATTAGCCATCATTATCTTTACACTACTAACAAGACACAGAGAATACTTCAAAACACATGGAAGAGATTTAAACATTATTAGAAAATATCATGCTAGACTTTATCACAATAAATATAAAATCTTCATACACACTAAAAATACCCCAACCAATTACCAAAACTGGCAGTGTAAGACACATCAGTTACAACAGACCCACTTCCTTTCCCCTTGATACACTTTCACACTAAAGGAGCAAAACTATGGGGGATTTACAGAGGAGTTCAAATAAGCTTTGAATAATAAGAAATTTCCATCTCATCCAAAACGTTCCAGAACACTGAAAAAGATGAACGATTCTTTGGTTCACTGTACAAATCCCAACATTTTATTTAGAAAGAAAATTTCTTTACTTGTGTAGAGAAAATTTGTAGCTTTGAATAATTATGATTTAGATACAAAATTCGCATGCACATACACAAAAGAAACAACTTGCAACACATTAAAACAAAAATGGGAATTGTAAGGATATTTCAAAATTGGAAAATCTAGCAACTTAGTGGTAATCTTAGTACATGCTAGAAAATTATTTAATAAAGTTTAAAATTCACTCATGATTAAGAAAAATAGAAACTTTAAAGAATCTCTATTTTGGTAATACATAGCTACTGTGGCACAAAGCTTTATGTTTTGTGATACACTGTAATCACTTCTACTATGTCAGCCGTATGAAGGGGTACTGCCATCACTGCTGTCACTTAACACCACTGGAACTTAAGGATTGGAGGAGGGAGTGGAGCAGGGATGGAAGTACAGTTATTTTCTTAGAATTGTACCTATGAAAGTTGTTCTCTTTATATGAATAAAAATTTTTTTAAAAAGAACTCAAACTATAAAAAAAAGAAAGTTAAGGTTCTTGTTAACCTGAGATTCAGTATTTTAATATCAATATACTTAAATAGCATAATAATCAGTATAAGCTCAATAAAAACTCAATGATATTTTGCTGACTCTCGAGAAAATAACTCCAAGATTCACTCAAAGCAGTTAATATACAAGAAAAGTCAATCAACTAGAACAAAGAGGTGAGCTGTCTGCCAAGTGTAAAATGCTTTTTAATTATATTAACAAAAAGAGTATGGCAGTGATACATTTAAAGTTAAATAAACCATAGAACAGAGCCAGACAAGGGAATATATGAGGGTACTTCAAACAGTGGAAACATGGAACTGAAAGACAGTGCACATTTTCTGTATTTTGAAGACCCTTCATATATGTACATGTGTGTGTATGTATATGTATGTATGTGCATCTATGCAGGAAAAATTGGCATTTAATAAAAGTGGCATTTCAGTTCAGGGGAAACTATTTGGGATAATTGCAAATATTATTGGGTTTATTTTTATATTAATGTTTTATATAATATCTGAGGGTACATAAAATGCTACTGCAATAAGTAAATGGAATTAAAAGTTTATTTTGATGCAAAAGCTTGCAATCTATGTAGTTATTTCATAATATGCATTTTCATGAAATTTTTAAACATCTCTTGTATGTATAGACTTCAATGTTTCTTACCACTGAAACAAACTTGTCTTTATTTTCCATGAACTTCTTGTGTCCCCTCTTATATATCATGTCACCCTTCTGCATTTAATAGCACACTGAATGAATACACTTAAAATCTTAGTTTCCAGGTCATCTCCTACTGGCTATCACTTAGTATCCATTAATCAATCTTTCCACATCCTTCCTCCCCTCTCCAGCATATGGTAACCATCATTATGCTCTTAACTTTAATGAGATCACCATCTTTTTTTCAGACTTAACATGTAAGTGACATTTTTGTGTTTGGTTTAATTCACTTAACCTAATGATGTCCTGTTCCATCCATGTTTTTGCAAACGCCAAGATGTCATCTGTTTTATGCCTAAGTAGTATTCTACTGTGTAAAGGAATCATATTTTCTTAATCTGTTCATCAGTGGATGGACACTCAAGTTTTTTTTTTTTCTTTCTATTTCTTGGCTATCAAAACAATGCTGCAATTAACAGGGAAGTGTATATATATATATATGTGTGTGTGTATATACACACAGACACACACACACACACATACAGTAGTGTGGTTGTTGGATCATATGGTAGTTCTTTTTTTTTTCTCAGTTTCTTGAGGAAACTCCATATGGCTTTCTACAAAGACTGCATTAATTTATATATCCACCAACAGTGTACAAGTGCTGTATTTTCTTCATATTCTTGCTAATGCTTATTGTTTTTTTCTATTTTTAATAATAGCCAATCTAATTGGAGTGAAGTGTTATCTATGATTTTGATTTACATTTGCCTGATCATTAGTGATGTTAAGTATTTTTTCATGAAACGCTTGCTCGTTTGTATATCTTCCTTTGAGAAACATCTATTTAGATCTACTCCCCATTTTAAATTGGATTGAGTTTTTGCTTTTGAGTCATGTGAGTTCCTCATACAATCTGGTTATTAATACTTTGCATATGTATAGCTTGCAGATATTTTCTCTCATTCTGTAGACATCTATGCATTCTGTTGATTGCTTATTTCACTTTAATGAAACCCCATTTGTCTATTTTTGCTTGTTTTCTGTGTTTTGGGAGGTCAGTCCAGAACATAATTGCCCATTCCAATTCCTTAAGAGTCTCCTCTGTTTTTTTCTAGCAGTTTCAAAGCTTGAGGTCTTATATTGAGGCCTCTATTCCATTCTGAATTTATTTTTATAGATGGTAAGTGATAAGGGCCTACTTTATTTCTTCCACATGTGGATATCCAATTTTCCTAGTACCATTTATTGGAAATACTTTGTTCCACTTTATTTTCTCAGCACTTTTGTCAAAGATTAGTTGCTGAAGATGCGTGGGTTTAATTTCTGGGGTCTCCATCCTGTTCCACCAGTCTAGGTATCAGTTTTTATACTGATTACCTTAAATCTGTGATATATTTTGTTTTTAGAGATTTATTTATTCATTTGTTGACAGTAATACAGAGAGAAGGGGAAAGGGATTGAAAGAGACAGAGATACACAGAGAAAAATTTTCTATCCAGTGGTTCATTTCCAAAACCCCTCAACAGCCAGGGCTGGGCCAGTCTGAAGCCAGGAGCCAGGGTTCACCCTTGTGGGTGACAGGATCCCAAATACTCAGGCCATCATTTGCTTCCTTCTAGTTGCATCAGCAGGAAGTTGGATTGGGAGTGTAAAGTATCCAGGACTTGAACCAGCACTCCAGTACAGAATGCAGGTATCCTAAGTTACAGCTTAACTCACTGCACCAGAACTTCTGCCCTTTGGTAATACATGCATGATTCCCCCTGCTTTGTTCTTTTTGCTCAAGATCACTTTGGCTATTTGGGGTCTTCTGTGGTTTCATACAAATTTCAGTCGTATTTTTTTTTTTAGTTTTATCAAAAGTCACTGGCATTTTGATAGACATTGCGTTGAAGCTGTAAGCTGGGCAGTATAGAGATTTCAGTCATACTGAATCTTTCAATCTATGAACACAGGATGGATATTTCTTTGTGTCTTCTTCAATTACTTTTATCAATGATTCATAGTTTCCATTGTAGAAATATTTTACTTCTTTAAGTTTGTTCATAGTTATTTCTGGGTAGCTATTGGAAATGGAATTACTTTCTTGATTTATTTTTCCGATAGTTCATTACTTTGTACAACAAAGCTACCGATTTTTGTATGTTGACTTTGCATCCTGTAACTCTGCTCATTTGTTTTCAAATTTTTATTGGTTCTACAGCTCTTTTGGTGGACACTTTGGGTATAAGATCAAGTCACCTATAAATAGTGACCATCTGACTTCCTCCTTTCCAATTTGGATGCCATCTATTTCATTCTCTTGTCTAATTGCTCTGCCTAGGACTTCTAGTACTGTGAGAAATAAAAGTGGTCATTCTTGTCTTGTTTCAGATTTTCGAGAGAAAACCTTCACATGCCCCCCCCCCCCTCATTCAGCATGATGTTAGCTGTTGGCTTCCTATATCACAAACCAGATCTCAAGACATACTACGAAGCAGTTATAATTAAAACAGCCTGGTACTGCCACAAAAATCATCATGTAAACCAATGGAACAGAATAGAATTGCCAGAAATCAATCCATGCACCTACAACCAACTAATCTTTGACAAAGTGAAAATCAATCCCTGGAGCCGTGATAGACTCTTCAACAAATGGTGCTGGGAAAAACTGGATCTCCACATACAGATGTATGCAACAAGACCTTGTCCTTACACCTTACAGAAAAACCCACTGTAAATGGACCAAAGATATAAACCTAAGACCTGATACCTTCAAGTCACTAGAAGAGAGAATTGGGGAAACACTGCAAGACACAGGCCTAGGCAAAGACTTCTTGGAAAAGACCCCAGAAGCACAGGCAATGCAAGCAAAAATAGACAAATGGGATTACATCAAGGATAGAAGCATCTGCACTGCAAAGAAAACAATTAACAAAATGTAGGAGGCAACCAATACAACAGGAGAAATGACTTTCAAACTATGAAACTGATAAAGATTAATATCCAGAATCTCTAAATAACTCAAGAAACTCAACAACAACAAAACAATTGTTCAAGTTAAGAAATGGGCAAAGGATTTGGACAGGCATTTTTCAATAGAGGAAAATCAAATGGGAAACAGACACATGAAAAAATGCTCAGGATCCCTAGTCATCAGGGAAATGCAAATCAAAACAACAATGAGGTTTCACCTTACCCCAGTTAAAATGGCTCTCATAAAGAAATAAAAAAAAAAAAACAATAAATGTTGGCAAGGATGTGGGATTCCCAACTGCTGTTGGGAATGCAGACTAGTACAGTCATTGTGGAAGACAGTATGGAGATACCTCAGAAATCTGAAAATAGGTATGCCATATGACCCAGCCATCCCACTCCTGAGAGTTTACTCAAATGAAATGAAATCAGCAAATGCAAGAGTTATTTATATTCCCATGTTTTTTGTAGCTCAATTCACAATAGCTAAGATATGGAGTCAACACAGATGCCCATCAGCCAGATTAAGAAAATGTAGCATATATACTATAAGGAATATTACTCAGCCATAAATAGAATGAAATCTTGTCTTCTGTAACAAAATGGATGCAACTGGAAACCATTAAACTTAGTGGAATAAACCAGTCTCCAAAAGACAAATATCATATATTTTCCTGATCTGGGGTAAATAATAGAGCACAAAAAATGTAATGTATAATTATTTGCATTGTAAACTGCATAAATTTATTCCTGTGCATAAACTGTTGAGAGGAAATGGCTTAGAGTCTAAATGAATTAATTATTAGCTTGTAACCATTGAAGAAATATTTAGATGTTATATTGTCATTGGTTCTATTTAATTGAAAGTAATGATGAATGGCTGACAAAAATTGTGTATGGGTGAAATGGTTATTTCTCCATTCAATTATTGTTTATAGCCATTGTCTATATTCCAACAAAACTAGGGTCTTTTTTCTTTTTATTTGTTAAACTTCTTATTTGGTGAAGTATTAAGCCTTTTTAGTACAATGTAAATTTGGAATAAGTTATCTCAAAAAGTAAAACAACAAAGGAAAAGCAAGGAGATGGGTGGAAGGGAGGGAGGAAGGAAATATGTTCTTAGACCGGTATCTACAAATTCTATCAAATCTGTTAAAATTAATTAAAATGAAAATGAAATAAAAAGAAAGAGAAGGCTTGGTTCCCTGGAAATTCTTGACACTCACTGTACATTACTGTTTATGCATAAATGGGGATAGTCCATCCCTATAGGTCTCATCCAGAGTTTGTGTTATGCCCAGACTCCTAGTACTGCAGCCATGAATGCCACTGCCCTGATGCTAGGGCCCACTCGGAGTCCACAGTCCCTCAAGACCAGTGCAGCCGGGAAGTAGGACCAAAGCCCAATCTACCCTTAAGGGTGTGTCTCCTGCTGCAGTAGACTCACTGCCTGTGCCATTCATACCAGCCACTGGTCATGCTGGAGATAAAAGACTGAAACATTAGGGCCACAGAACTCTACTTGGTACTGAAGCAGGTTCAGATACTCTGTTAGTAGGCTCTGCCTCAAAACAGGGACTGTTGGATCCGTTCAAAGTTGAGTTTTATCAGATTGACCCTGCATCCAAATCAGTCCTGTGGTTCCTTGCTGTCTGTCCCAGGTAAGGGTAGCAATGAGAGATGTGGACTTTCAGCTGCCCAGCCAGGCTATGGGTGGGTCACAGCTGTGTCTCACAGTCATTAGGCCCTAAGCAATCCTCAGGATATGTATTAGGCCCACATGAGACTGTCAGTGATACAGACCCACACAAGTCATACTACCAGGACACAGGTCTCAATGTGATCCTGGAGCAAATCTAGAGTCTCTTGCCTAGGACTTTCCTAGGAAAGGGACCCTCAGGATCTGCCCAGTGTTGGGCTTTACCAACCTAGCACTGGGTCCTAAGACACAGTCCTGTGGTTCCTTGCTGTCTTCCCAAGGTTGGAGGACAGTGAGAAAGGCAATCCCTTGGCCAACCACTCTGAGTTACACCTGGGTTAAACAGTTACTGGGCTCCATGAAATCTTGGGGATATCTGTGGGTCCTGTTGGAAGCTGGTGGTAATACACACCAGAACTATTTCACCTGATTGGAGTGCTGGTCTCAGCCTGATGTTGGGACAGGTCTAAAGGCTTTGTTTATGAGCACTGGCCTTGGAATAGCAGTCCTTGTGTTTCATCAGGTACTGGGCCTCAGGGCAGTTTTGTTTTGTTTTGTTTTCTGTTTTTCTTTTTTAGTTACTTTGATAGCCCATTTAAGTTTATGTTGTAATCTTCTTTTATCCATAGGTTAGTTAGAAATATGCTATCTCACTTCTACATTTGGGGGAGTTTTCCAGAGATCTTTCTATTATTTCTAATTTAAGTTCATTGTTGGAAGACAATATAACTTTTAGGATTTAAAACCTATACACCTCTACATATTTTTATAAGAAAGACTAACTCTAGGCTCAACATGAAGAGAATCTTTTTTTAAGATTTATTTATTTATTTGAAAGGCAGAGTTACGGAAAGGCAGAAGCAGAGAGAGAGAGAGGTCTTCTATCTGCTGGTTCACTCCCCAGATGACTACAATGGCTGGAGCTTCGCTGATCCGAAGCCAGGAGCCAGGAGCTTCTTCCCGGTATCCCATAGGGTGCAGGGGCCCATGGACTTGGGTCAACTTCTACTGCTTTCCCAGGCGACAACAGAGAGGTAGCTCAGAAGTGTAACAGCCAGGACTTCAACCGGCACCCATTTGGGATGCCAGTACTGCAGGCAGCAGCTTTACCTGCTACACCACAGTACCAGCCCCTTACATATATTTTTTAAAACATTATGGCTGTGAATGCCATCTCTTATTAATGCTTCTTGCATTTGAAAATTATGGATCCTACTCTTCTATGGTAGAATATTCTGTAAACATCAGTTATTTTTAATGTTTGTTTATTTTCATCTACTTGAAAGGCTGAGAGGAAGAGACCAAGATCAAAATCAAGAGCAAATGTCAGTTAATAAGGAGAGGGGATACAATCCAGCGACAGAGTCCCGAGAAATTCACACACAGAAGCTCAGGAGTCCAACAGAGACTGGGGAGGTCCACACTGAAGGAGCAAAAAAGAAAGGGAAGTGGCAGAGGCAACAGTGGAGGTACCGCGGAGATGCCGAACAGGAACACTGGCACACACACACCTTCAGCGAACCAGGTGAGAAGGGAAATCGAGAGTCCATGAAGCTGTGGAGAGCAGCGGGCAGGGGAGCCTGGCGAACTGCGTTTGAAGTTCCAAGCAGGAAGAAAGAGAAAGTACAGGGGAACACATGGATAAGATGTGCATGCCCTTGTCCATCTATATCTCCCCTCTGTTCCAGCAGGACCTGCAGCTGGTTGGGAGAAGCCATATTGATTGTTTACATTTTCAAATGTACGCAGGGGGCTACCACATTTGCCTCCTGTGCACACGCCCATCAATTGCAGGGACCACCTCACAACACCCCCAACCTGGGAACAAGGATCACAACATTTCTGAGTAATTTCCTTCCCACCATGCAAGCTGTACAACCAGGAGAAGTCCTAAATATCAAAAACTCAAGCTTGAGTCATGTACCAGTGGGAAGCCAGCCCAGACCCAGCAGGTGGGGCTTAGCGCACCCGACCTCTGGGACCTCTCAGATCTAGCCCTTTCGTGATATAGAAGTAAGACTCCAGGAGGCGGGGCTGCATGCTCCCACGTGCAATGCACAGACACATAGCAGCTCATAGCAGAGGGAAATCTCATTACAAGCACAAAGACACAAATTAAAGAGAAAAGCAAACAGAAATGACAAAAGAAAAAAGGAAAAACCCTAAATAAGAATAAGGAAGACACTATGAGTCCCCTAAAGGAACACTACAACTCTTCAATAATAGAAGCTGAAGAAGAGATTGAGGACATGACAGAAAAGGAATTCAGAAAATTAATAATTACTTAGAGGCAATCAGAAACAAATTCATGATCTAAATGAAAAGTGCTCCCAAGAAATTGAGATTTTAAAGAGAAGTCAGATGAAATACTAGAAATGAAGAATTCAATAGATCCAATAAAAATGCAGTGGAAAGCCTTAACAATAGAATAAGTGAGGCATAAGAAAGAATATCAGAACTAGAAGACAATGTTCTGAAAATAATATAGTCAGACCAAATCATACGAGAAAAAATTAGAAAATTAAAAATCATGGTTGGAGATCTACAAGATTATATTAAGTGATCAAACATATGGATCTTAGGAATTATGGAAGGCATGGAAAGAGAGAAATGATTAAAAGGCCTTCCTAATGAAATAATAACAGAGAACTTCCCTTATCTGGAGAAAGAAAGAGATATCCGAGTACAGGAAGTACACAGAACTCCCAATAGACAGGACCAGGAAAGAACTTCACCATGATACACTGTAGCAAAACTCTCCTCAGTAAAACATAAAGAAAAGATTTTTAAATGTGCAGGAGAGAAACGACAAATCACATTCATAGGAAACCCAATTAAATTCACTCCAGACTTCTCATCACAAACCCTACAGGGAAGGAGAGTATGGAGAGACATATTCCAAGTCCTAAGAGAAAAAAACTGTCAACACAGAATACTGTACCTTGCAAAACTCTTTTCTATGAATGAAGGAGAAATAAGGATCCTCCACAACAAGCAGAAATTGAAAGAATTTGTAACTACTCACCCAGCCCTACAAAAGATGCTCAAGGATGTGCTACACACAGAAACACAGAAATGGGAACGTCACTACAAAAGCAGATGAACACAGAAAATGACCCAGCAAAAGTACAAATGAAATCCAAATACATAAACAGGACTATCTACGGAAACATGGCAGGGCAAAGTCGGTACTTAACAACAGTCACGTTGAATGTAAATGGTCTCAATTCTCCAGTTAAAAGACAAAGACTAGATAAAAGGATTAAAAAGAAAACCCATCTAGTTGCTTCCTACAAGAAACACATCTTACCAACAAAGATGCATGCAGACTGAAAGTGAAAGGATGGAAAAGATAACCCATACTAACAGAAACCAAAAAACAGCTGGTGTGGCCATCCTAATATCAGACAGACTTTTCTCTCTGTCTCTCTCTCACTGTCTGTGACTCTACCTCTCAAATAAATAAAATATTTTAAAAAAAATGTTATTTAGGGGCTGGTGTTATGATATTGTGAGTTAAGCTGCAGCCTGCAGCACTTGGCATCCCATATGTCCCAGCTGCTCTGCTTCCAATCCAGCTCCCTGCTAATGCACCTGCAAAGCGGGAGAAAGCACTGGGCCCAAGTGTTTCAGCCTCTACACCCATGTGGGAGACCTGGAAGAAGCTCTTAGCTCTTGGCTTTTGGCTTCACATTGGCCAAGCCTCAGCCCTGGCCATTGTGACCATTTGGGGAGTGAACCAGAAGATGGAAGACCATCTCCCCTCTCTTTCTCTCCTTCTGTAACTCTGCCTTTTAAGCAAATGAAATATTTTTAAGTGGTATTTAATGCAAAGGTGATTTTTAAAAATCCCTGCTTTCCAAGACTCTATAAGCAGTCTTTCCTTACGGCCACTCACAGTAAGACATTTATATTAATTTATGTTGTAACTCAGGGTATATATAACAGAATTAATCCTCACAACCCTAAATAGATCTCAATATTATTATGTCTATTTTTAGATGAGGAAACTGAAATACAGAAATGATAAGTAACTTATCCAAATACAGAAATGATAAGTAACTTATCCAACCAGTCACTCTGCTAAGAGAATAGAAGGCTGGGATTTGAGTCCAGGGAGTCTGGTTTTCAAATCTGTGCTTGGGGCTGGTGTGGCCCAGCAGGTTAAGCGGTCACCTACAATGCTGGCATATCAAAAGGTGCTGATTCATGTCCTGGATACTCCACTTCTGACCTAACTGCCTGCTAATGTGCCTGGAAAAATACTGGAAGGTGGCCCATCTAGTTGGGTCCCTGTCAACCCTGTGGGAGACCCTTCAGCCTGGCCCAGCTCCAGCTATTGTGGCCATTTGGGTAGTGAACTAGCAGATGGGAGATCGATCAGTATCTCTTTCTCTCTCTCTCTCTCTCTCTCTCTCTCTCTCTCTCTCCATCTCTCCATCTCTCCCTATCTCTCCATCTCTCTATAACTCTTCCTTTCAAATAAATAAAATAATTCTTTAAAATATATGTGCTGTATTCCATTATTTCTGGCAGCCTCCCAATATTTAGCCTTATTCTATGCAAAACACTCTTTTCTGTTCTATTTACCATTCTCTGTTTTCATTTTAAAGTGTTGGTTATGACCCCTAAACTGATGATTCACAACTGTTACCCACTAATGAGCCACAATCTATAGCTTGTTAAACATTAATAAAGAAGAGGAAGTAAAACCCATGCATACGGTTGTCAATGGCTATTAGAGAGATCAAACAGGAGCTGAGTTCTGCCATGTTGGTGAAGATGGATCAAAGGAGAGCTCACAGAGCAAGAAAGTTCAGCAGAGGCTGGAAGATAAGCCAATGTTTACAAACACAAGACACGAATGAAAGAGGAGGTACTCCAAGAAAAGCGCATGTACGACGCTATGGAGAAGTAAAAGATCACGGCCTCTCATTCACTGATCCAGCAGCCACATGAGGCAAGCACTGTGTGAGTACCAGGGATTCACATATGAATAAAGCAGACATGGCCCAAGATCTCCTGGCATTTATAGTCTTATGGGAAACAGAGAGTCCCATAATGGGAGGAATACTGGGAGTTATAATACACTAGCAAGGTTACCTAACATAGTTGAGTCACTTAAGAATCAGTAAGGGGGGCAGGTGCCATGGCTAACTTGGTTAATTCTCCGCCTGCAAGGCCAGCATCACATATGGGTGCCAGGTTCTGGTCCCAGTTGCTCCTCTTCCAGTCCAGCTCTCTGCTGTGGCCCAGGAGGGCAGTGGAGGATGTCCCAGGTGTTTGGGCCCCTGCACCCACATGGGAGACCAGGAAAAAGCACCTGGCTCCTGGCTTCGGATCTGTGCAGCACCAGCTGTGGCAACCATTTGGAGAGTGAATCAATGGAAGGAAGACCTTTCTCTCTGTCTCTCTCACTGTCTATAACTCTACCTGTCAAAAAAAAAATTAGGAAGGGGCCAGTGCTGTGGCTCAGCGGGTTAACACTCTGGCCTGAAGCGTAAGCATCCCATATGGGCTCTGGTTCTAGTCCCGGCTGCTCCTCTTCTGATCCAGCTCTCTGCTATGGCCTGGGAAAGCAGTTGAAGATGGCCCAAGTCCTTGGGCCCCTGCACCCATGTGGAGGACCTGCAAGAAGTTCCTGGCTCCTGGCTTCAGATCAGTGCAGCTCTGGCCGTTGTGACCAACTGGGGAGTGAACCACTGGATGGAAGACCTCTCTCTCTCTCTTCCTCTCCTCTCTCTGTGTGACTCTGACTTTCAATAAATAAATAAATCTTTTAAAAGTTAGCCACTAAATAGGAAAGAGAAAGGCATTCTATGTCAAGAGAATGGCAACACACGAAGAATGAGAGATGAAAGAGCATTTGAGTGACTTCAGAAGCATAATGGTGCAAGGGTTCAAGGATGGGCTTGGGAGTCACACTGACTAGATTCAAATTTAAGTTCTTCTACTTTTTATCTGTGTGACTTTGGGCAACATAGTTAGTATCTCTGTGCTCAGCCGTTGGCCATAAATGAAATTAAAAACTGTTTCTAGGAATAAATGCATTAATACATATAAGGTTATTAAAACTAGCTGAAACATACCAAGGACACAACAAATATCAGGCATATTAGCATTATTATTTTTGTGAAGAATAGATTTCAAAGTGGGAACTGAAGGAATAATCTGACAGAGGGTGGGTTTTGCTTGGCCTTTTTTAAAAAATATGTAATGAGGGACTGGCATCTAGTAGAGCAGTGAAGATACCATTTGGGGTGCCTGCATCCCATATCAAGACTGCATGGTTCAGCCGGCGCCGTGGCTCACTTGGCTAATCCTCTGCCTGTGGCGCTGGCACCCCAGGGTTCTAATCCCGGTTGGGACGCCGGATTCTTTCCCAGCTGCTCCTCTTCCAGTCCATCTCTCTGCTGTGGCCTGGGAGGGCAATGGAGGATAGCCCAAGTACTTGGGCCCTGCACCCACATGGGAGACCAGGAAAAGCACCTGTCTCCTGGCTTCGGATCCGTGCAATGCTGGCCGTGGCAGCCATTTGGGAGGTGAACCAACGGAAGGAAGACCTTTCTCTCTCACCGTCTAACTCTGCCTGTCAAAAAAAAAAAAAAAAAAAAAAAAAAAAAAAAAAAAAAAAAAGACTGCATAGTTCAAACCCCAGGTCAACCACTACAGATCCTGCTAATGTGCATCATGGGAGGCAGCAGGTACTTGCATTCCTGCCATCCTACATGGAATTCCCATATTGAGTTCTAGGTTCTTGGCTTTAGACTGGCACACCAGGGAGTAAACTAGCAGATGTAAGATCTCTGTCTCTCCTTCCTCCTCTCTTTCTCTGTTTTTGTGTTTTGCAAATAAAAATAAATAAATACATAAATAAAGATTTTAAAATAAATCCATTTTTCTGTGAGCCTACTACGTGCTGAATGTTACTGGAAGTACTGGAGATTCATCAGTGAAAAAGAGGTTCCTCCAATTTCTCAGGTCACTTCAGAAGAGGTCATCTTTTTAAATATAAAATCCTAGAATGAAATAAACTAACAAGTCAAAATACACTATTAAAATGTTTCTAAAAAGTATTATTCATCTCCTTGTCACATGAAACAGATGAACAAAATAATGCATTGCTACTAAATTTGAATTATTTAATTTGGAGACAATATAAACTCACTGACAATGGTGCCTGCAAGTCCCAGTTATTATTTGCTCTTCCAAAGTATGTCTCTGGGCAGTTTCAATAGTCTTCTATTCTATTTTTATTTTATTATCTTACTTGTAAACATTTTTATTTTTATTTATTTATTTTTTTTGACAGACAGAGTGGACAGTGAGAGAGAGAGACAGAGAGAAAGGTCTTCCTTTGCCGTTGGTTCACCCTCCAATGGCCACCGCGGCTGGCGTGCTGCAGCTGGCATACCGTGCTGATCCGATGGCAGGAGCCAGGTGCTTATCCTGGTCTCCCATGGGGTGCAGGGCCCAGGGACTTGGGCCATTCTCCACTGTCTTCCCGGGCCACAGCAGAGAGCTGGCCTGGAAGAGGTACAACTGGGATAGAATCTGGTGCCCCGACGGGGACTAGAACCTGGTGTGCTGGCGCCACAGGCAGAGGATTAGCCTATTGAGCCGTGGCGCCGGCCCTTACTTGTAAACATTTATGGTGTGTAATATGATAATTCAATACATGGACTCAATTGATGATGATCAAATCAGGTTAATTAGCATTCCATTCTACTTAAATAGTTTTAAAAACTTTTGATTAACAATAATTGTACTTATCGACAGAGTACAGTGTGATAGTTCAATAAATGTATATACATTGTGCCATAATCAAATTAGAGTAATAAATGTTTCATTCTCCTTGTCACTACTTAGGAACCTTTGAGTTTCACTCTTGTAATTGTTCCTAAATTATTGTGTACTAGTCACCTCACTATGAGCCTAGATATTACTCCTTTTTTAAAAAAAAATATGTAATGAGGGACTGGCATCTTACTCCAGTTTCCTTTTCTAGATCTTACTACTTTTCTCTATGTGTTTAAATGTCTATCATCAACTAGTCTTTCTTCTACTCTTGCCTCCCAAGCTCAGGTAGCAACCACTGTTAAGTTTAGATAAAATGTTGTAGCTTTATTTACGAAAGAGAACATGTGTTATCTGTCTTGCTGAATTTTACTTATTTCATTTAATATCTTTCACTTCCCCCTATTTTGCTGCATATTACATAATTTCATTCTTTTTTATGTCTAAATGTTATTTCATTGTGCAAATATAGCATGTTTTCTTTATTCATTCATGTTTTGATATATATCTGGGTTGACTCCACAGCTTAGCTACTGTGAATAGTGCATCAATAAATATGAGAGTGCTGGCATAGATTAGCAAATGCTGCTTTCATTCTATTCACGTATACACCTACAAGTGGGATAGCTGAATCATACAGAACATTTTTTAGTTATCTGAGGAACCTTCAAACTGCACTCCATAATGGCTGTACTAAACTTCATTCCTACAAGCAGTGTGTACGAATTCCCATTTTTCCACATCCCCACCAGCATTTGTAATTTTTTGTCTTTGTAGCAATCACCATTTTAACTGGAATGAGGTGATACTTCATTATTGTTGTGATACTGAACATTTTTTCATGTATTTATTGGTCATTTGAATTTCTTCTTTTGAAAAATATCTTTTCATATAATTTGAGCATTTTTAATTGATTTTTTTTTTTTAGTGGGTGGTAAAATAGCAGGGTTTATTAGGGAAGGGACATCCGTAAGGATGGATGGGCACCTCTCCAGACAGAGCCAGAGAGACTGGGGGGAAGGAGCAAGGTTACATGGTTGAGTGCAGAGATTACACCTGGCCAGACCAGGTGGGCAACTCAGCAGAGAGGCAGAGGGCTGAGCGCCTTTTAATTGATTTTTAAAAGATTTATTTATTTTATTTGAAAGTCAGAGTTACACAGAGAGAGAATGAGAGGCAAAGAGAGAGAGGTCTTCCATCCAATGGTTCACTCCCCAGTTGGCCGCAACAGTCAGAGCTGTGCCAATCTGAAGCCAGGAGCCTGGAGCTTCTTCTGGGTCACCCACACGGGTGCAGGGGCCCAAGAACTTGGGCCATCTTCTACTACTTTCCCAAGCCAGAGCAGAGAGCTGGATCAGAAGTGGAGCAGCAGGATCTCGAACCAGCACCCATATGGGATGCCAGGGCTACAGGCGGCGGTTTTACCCACTAAGCCATAGCACTGGCCCCTTTAATTCATTATTTACAATTTCATTGTTGAGATTTTTTTTTTTTTTTTAGTTCCTGAGATATTCTGGATATTAACCTTTTCTCGGATGAGTATTTTGCAAATATTTCTCTCCCATTCTGGTGGTTGTCTCTCTTCATTTCATTTACTGTTTACTTTGTAGAAGCTTCCTAAATTTGGTATAATCCATTTGCCTATTTTTGCTTTTGTTGCCCATGGGTTTTGGTATCTTATTAAATAATCATTGCATATATCAATAGCCTCAAGTGCTTCCTCTGTGTTTTTTTCATTCATTGCATAGTTTCAGGTCTTATACTTAGGTCTTTGATCCATTTTGAGTTGATTTTTGTTTAGAATGAGAGGTATGGGTAATGGTTAAATTTTCTGCATATGAATATAATCCAGTGTGTCCAGGACATTTCTCTACTGTATGCTTTTGGTGCTTTTGCTACAACTGGTTTATATGTGTGAATTTATTTCTGGGATCTCTATCCAGTGCTATTAGTCTACATATCTGTTTTTTAAAATTTTTTTATTTTATTTTTTGACAGGCAGAGTTAGACAGTGAGAGAGAGAGAGAGAGAGACAGAGACAGAGAGAAAGGTCTTCCTTCCGTTGATTCACCTCCCAAGTGGCCGCTATGGCCGGTGCATTGCGGCCTGTGTGTGAGTGTGGATCTGAAGCCAGGAGACAGGTGCCCCCTCCTGGCCTCCCATGCGGGTGCAGGGCCCAAGGACCTGGGCCATCCTCCACTGCCTTCCCGGGCCACAGCAGAGAGCTGGACTGGAAGAGGAGCAACCGGGACAGCATCCGGTGCCCTGACCGGGACTAGAACCTGGTGGCGGGCGCCGCAGGCAGAGGATTAGCCTAGTGAGCCGCGGCGCTGGCCTACATATCAGTTTTGATGCCAATATCATGATATTTTGGTAAATATAGCTCTGCAGCATGTCTGAAATCAGGTACTGTGACACATTCATTCTTATTCTTTTTAGTCAAGGTTGTATTGGCTATTCAGTATCTTTTGTGCTTCCTTACAAATTGTTTCTGTGAAAAATACCATCGATATTTTGATAGGTATTTCACTGAATCTGTAAATAATTTTGGGTCATCAGCCCAATTTTTTTTACTTTGTTATATTTATACAACGGGAGCACATTTTATATATTTCATATATACAGTTTTAAGAGCATAATGATACCTCCTTATCCTACTCTCCCTCCCTCCTATCATCCCTCCTCCTTTTCTTATTTTAATTTATTTTTTACAATGACATACTTTCAATTTATAATCAATTTATATTCAATTTCAATTTATAATTACATATTAATTTTTCCAATATGGATATGGGATCTTTCTATTTTTCCCATTTTCACTACTTCAATCAGTATTTTATAACTTTTACTGTAGAATTCTTTCACAGTGGTTAATTTGGTTAAAACTTTTCCTAGATATTTCATATTTTTGTATGGCTACTCTGAATGAAATTGCTTTTATGATTTCTTTCCCAGCAAGTTAATTACTAGTATATAAAAATGCTATTGGATTTTGTGTGTTGATTTTGTATCCTGCAAGTTAACAATTTGTTTATCCATTCTAACAGTATTTTTTTTAATATTTAAAATCATATCATCTGCAAACAGGGATGATTTCACATCCTTGTTTCTTCCTTAGATGCCTTTTATTTCTTTCTCTTGACTAACTGCTCTCTGGCTAGGAATTCTAGTATGATATTGAGTAGGAGAGGTAACAGCAGACATCCTTGTCTACTTCCAGATCTCAGAGGAAATGCTTTCGGCTTTTCCCATTCAGTATGATGCTCACTGCGAATCTGATACACACATTTTTTATTCTGCTGAGGAATGTTCCTTCTATGCCCCATTTGTTCAGAGTTTTAATCATGAGTGGATATTCAATTTTATCAAACCCCTTTTCTGAATCTATTGAGATGATCATGCGACTTCTATTCTTCTTTTTGTTGATATGTATTATACTGACTGATTCATAGTCTATATTATCTATAGAAAAATTTCTATATTTCACCAAAAAACTATTAGAGCAGATAAACAAATTCAATAAAGTTGAACAATCCTAAAATCCCTTGTATAAACCCCACTTGATCATGATGAGTGAGTATTTTGATGTATTATTCTATTAAATTTGATAGTATTTTGTCAAGAATTCTTATATATACATATTCATCAGGGAGCCTGATCTCTAGCTTTCTTTGTGTGTCCTTGTCTGCTTCTGGTGTCAGTGTGATTCTGGTCTTGTAGAACATATTTAGAAGGGGGATTTCCTCTCGTTCATATTCTAAGATAGTTTGAGAATTGGTGCTAGTTGTTCCTTAAAATTTTGGTGTAACTCAGCAGTTAAGCCATCTTGTCCTGGCCTCTTTCATTGTTGTTGGAGAGCTTTTTACTACTGATTAAATCTCATTCCTTGTCATTGGTCTACTAAGGGTTTCTATGTCTTTGTGGTTCACTTTTGCTCAGTTATATGTATCAGGAATTTATCCACTTCTAGGTTTTACAGTTTGTTAGCATCTAATTCTTCCTAGTCATCGCTAATGGTTTGTTGTATTTCTATGGCATTTGATAACGTTTTAATATTCGTCAATTCTTCCTCTATGTCAGCTGTCATTTCAGAATTACAGTTCCTCCTCACAGATGCAATTTACTAAAGTAGGGAAAACATGAGGTTTCTGCACAAAACAATATGTCCAACCTAGTTAAGATAGAAAAAAATAATTTTATATGAATTTCTAAGTCAACCAACTTGGCCTAATGATGGCTCTACACCTTATCTGACAGTAAAATGTGTAGTTTATTTCTCTAGGGCTTTCCTCATTTGTGTCAAGGTTTGCACACAAATCCTGATGTTGGTTAACCTAAATGTGATATCTGAATTAGTGAGTTATCTCTGATATTCTTATCAGAAAGGGACTGTCAAGTTTTGCCTGGGGTGTGCAGATTATGGGAAAGAAGATGTATTCTTCTACACCTGAGTTTTCTGCCTATATTTAATTTTGCTTAACAGGCTTCTACTTTACTTTCAAGAAAAATGTTAAAACTGTTTTGAAAGATTTTTATACAGTGATATGTAGAAAATTGAGATTAACCGTTAAAGAATGGGGTTTGGAGATATATGTAAACGTGTGTGGGTGTGAATATAGTATGTATGTACACGTACATTACACATACAAACATGCACACATACAACATATGTCTTTATCAACATGTAGTATATATACTTCTGATGTTTGTATGTGCATGTCATGTGTATATCTCTAGCTCTATCCACCTGTATCTGTATCCATATATCTTGATATGATGCCTCCCTAGATCAAAGAATGTGGGAAGTGTTTAAAATCATTTCAAAGAGTCATTCCAATGCAAACAAAGTTTTAAGTTTGCAAATGACTTAATAAAAATTGTCAAGGAAAAGTATCTTCTGGAGGTTTATATATTTTATTATCTACGGCCATGTATTTAAATGTTTTTATCTCAAAAGAGAACAATAACACTGAACCCTATGAACCTAGTGAGAGAATCATCTAATTGTGGTTACCAGAAAAGACCCTGGTCTGCTAAAATGAGAAATCTTCAAAAAGTTCATGGAAAATGTGTACTATGAAAAAAAACTATGCATGGACTTCAAATTCTGGGATGACAAAAATAAATCTCTTACCCAGGAACTTTGAGCAGTACCCTTGCATCTGCAGAAATCCAAGGGAAGCAGAAGAGCCCTTGTGAGGCCATTATCTGACCTCGCTTTAACAACTAAAGAGATGAGAAAGGTTTGAAAAGACAACAAAATGAATTTAAAAAATCATTCAAAAGCAAACAAAATGAATGAAGCTAAAGAAAATGAATGAAGCAAAACATTCCTTGATGTTGCTATGAAATATTATAGCCTCAATACACATGTTCACCTTGTTACACACACACGGTGCCTGACCACTGTGCAATCCAGGTGTTACATTTGTATATGACAAATGTATCTGTAGTTTATAAAAGCATCTTTGGAAGAAAATTTTGAAATTGCAGAGGAAAAGCTAGACTCGCAAAGGATAATATCCATTAAGTGTAATACAATTCAAGATGAAGCAGGAGAAAAAGGCTTTAAATGATATGAAATTCGGGGCTGCCAGAGCCAGAGAAGGAGCCAGCTTTTGAGAGCAAAGTGAGATCGGACTGCAGCAGTCAGTGCCAGAGGGAGAGCCTAGTGGACTATAGTGACTTTGAGTCCGATCTGGAGCCATGAAAGGAACAGGGTGCCCAATAAACCAAAGAAATAAAGGGGCACCTTTCTCTCTACCCATCTCCCACACAGCAGCACCTGGCAACTGGCTGAGAGAGGGTGTTGCCATTTGAGACGTAAGTAGGTAGCAGCTATGACAGCTCTTGCACATGCTCATCAACTGGCAAGGGCAAGATGCCACCTGATCAGCAGACACCCACAGCAGCTCAGGTGCGCACATCGGAAATGAGGTGGCAGGAGGGGGTGGGAGAAGCAGTCATTCTGATATCAGTACTGGCTGCAGAGACTCTTGTATATGCCTGGCAACTGGTGGGGACGATGAGTAGGGCTGCAGCCAGTGGCTACTGTGCACGTGTACAATCCAAGGACTTTATCAGAGGGAAAACCCTGCAATCCTCACTGATTTTTAGTCTAGCTGGGAGGATGGATGGACGCCCACATATGATGGTGAGGTGACCCCAGCTTCTCAACATATCATACGCCCCAGGACTCAAACTGCCAAGGTGGAGCACCCACAGGTATCTGGCTCTGGGAAGGTCTCTGCCTTTCTGTGGATGGGACAGTCTAGAGTGGAGGAGTGTATTTTCTCTGCCCTGTGGGAGCCCTGAGTCCTGAGACTGTGGGAACTCTGACTGCATGAGAGATCACAGGTTGTAGCTGGGTCTTGGGACAATCACTATGTGTGGCTCCATTTGCTCAGAGCTCCCTGACTGCCTGGGGTGGATCGTGGCAGCAGGAGCCATGCTCACACTGAGGACTGCACAGATCCTTTGTGCAGTTCATGTGGAAGCACGGATGACTACTGCATCTACCGAGGACTAACACCCAGGCATTGGTCACCTTGGGAGGCAGGAGGTGAGGGTGTTATTATGCCAACAGAGGTGACCATACCCCCCTTTCTGTTAACAAGAGGAGATCTATCTTGTTCAAGATGGGTGTAACATCGGATACTCGCCCCACTCTTGATCACTAACCAAAGTTCTCCAGCCACACCCAGCATACATCTATGGGTATTCACTGAAAGAGCAGACAACTTTACAAAGCCACAGAGGCATAGTTCAAAGATAAAAGCCATAAGAGGAGAAAACCAACAAGTAGCTCCACAAATAAAATTAGAAACACAGAAATAAAAAATAAAATAAACACAGAAATTTAAGAAACGAGAATGAGGAAGACAAAATGAACCTCAAAGGACTATAACAACTCTTCAACATTAAAATGTGAAGATGAAGAGATTGATGAAAAGCAATTCAACAGATCCATCACAGCATTACTCAGAAGCAATGATAAGTAAATTCAATAATTAAAGAAATCTATACAGGACATCAATGAAAAAATTTACCATGATTTGGAGATTTTAAAGCAAAATCAAAATGAAATATTAGAAATGAATAATTAAATATTTCAAACAAAACATACAGTGGAAAGCCTATTAACAACAGACTTAGGCAGAAGAAAGAATATCAGAGCTAGAAAGCTAGAATACAAATCTCTGGAAAATTTTCAGTAAGACCAGAAAAGAAAAGAGAAGAAGAAGAAGAAATTAGAAGACTTAAAAACAGTATCGGAGATTTATAGGATACTATCAAATGACCCAACAGACGGGTCTTAGGAGTTCAAGAAGGTGTGGAAAGAGCAAATGGATTAGAAGTCCTGTTCAGTGAAATAATTATAGAAAAATTCAATAAGTTAGAGAAAGAAAGGGACATCCAAGTACAGGAAGCACACAGAATTCCTAATAGACATGATCAGAAAAGAGCTTCACTATGACTCACTGTACTCAAACTCTCCACAGTAAAACACAAAGAAAAGATTCTAAAATGTGCACAAGGAAACACCAGATTACTTTCAGAGGCTCTCCATTTATACTCACAGCTGACTTCTCATCAGAACCTCTACAGGCTAGGAGAGAACAGAGAGAAATAGTCTAAGCCTTAAGAGAAAAAAAATCTGTCAACCATGAATAGTGTACCCAGCAAAGTTCTCATTATGAATGAAGGTCAAATAAAGACCTTCCATAACAAACATAAATTGAAATAATTTGTCACCATTTGTCCAATCTTACAAAAGATGCTTAAGGATGTGCTGCACACAGAAACACAGGAAGATATTCATCACTGTAAAAGAACACAAAGGCAGAAAATCTCCCAGTGAAAATACAAAGGAAATCCAAAGTAAACAATAGGAATATTTATTGAAAAACTTCAGGGCCACACAGTTACTCATCAACAGTAACCTTTAATGTAAATGGCCAAAATTCTCTAATTAAATGATACAGCCTGTCTGAATGGATTCAAAACAAGACCCATCTATTTGCTGCCTAAATGACAACTCACCAACAAAGATACAGACAGACTAAAAGTTAAAGGATGGAAAAAGATATTCTATGCTAACAGAAAACAGCTATAGCCATTCCAATATCAGACAAAACAGATTTTAACACAAAAACTGTTAACAGAGGCAAAGAAGGGCATTACGTAATAATTAAGAAATAAACTTTACAGGAAGATGTGACTATAATAAATGTAAACGCACCCAATGCTGGGGCACCTGCACCTGGCTATTTAGAACAAATGTTAATGGATCCAAAGGGAGACATAGATTCCAATACAATAGTAATGGGGAACTTCAACACCCAACTTTTATCAATGGACAGATCAACTAGACAGAAATAAACAAACAGACCTAATCAACATTATGGACCAACTGGATCTACCTGATAACTACAGAACACATAGTTGCAGAACATACATTCTTTTCAAAAGTGCATGGAACTATCTCTAGGATAGACCATATGCTAAATCATAAAGCAAATCTCAGTAAATTTAAAAACATCAAAATCATACCATGCATCTTCTCTGACCACAACAGAATGAAGCTGGAAATTAACAAGTCAATAACCTTAAGAACATATGCAAACACATGGAGACTGAACAACATACTTCTGAATGAACAGTGGGTCACAGAAGAAATCAAAAGAGAAATAAAAAAATTTCTGGAAATTTTATGTAGATGACAATACAACATATAAAAACTTATGGGATACCGCAAAAGCAGTGTTAACAGGAATATTTATAGCAATTGGTGCCTACATCAAGAAATTGGAAAGGTACCAAAAACATTAGCTATCAAAGCATCTAAAGGACCTAGAAAAACAACAACCAGGGGCTGCCGCCATGGTGCAGTAGGTTAATCCTTCACCTGTGGCACCAGCATCCCATATGGGCACCAGTTCTAGTCCCGGCTGCTCCATTTCCAGTCCAGCTCTCTGCTATGGCCTGGGAAAGCAGTAGAAGATGGCCCAAGTCCTTGGGCCCCTGAACCCACAAAGGAGACCAGGAAGAAGCTCCTGGCTCCTGGCTTTGGATCAGCACAGTTCCAGCCCTTACGGACGTTTGGGGAGTGAACCAACGGAAGGAAGACCTTTCTCTCTCTCTCTCCCTCTCACTGTCTGTAACTCTTAATTCTCAAATAAAATCAATAAAATCTTTAAAAAAGTAAAAAGAAAAACAACAACCAAACCCAAAATTATTAGGAGGAAAGAAAATTAAAATTAGACAAGAAACAAAACTGAAACAAAAAAATACAAAAATCAGTGAAATGGAAGAGCTGGTTTTCTGAAAAAAATATACAAAATGCACACACCACTGGCACAACTAAAAACAACAAAAAAAGCAGAAGAGCCAAATCAAAATAATCAGAGGTTAAAAAAGGAAATGTAGGGGTTGGTGCTGTGGCACAGTGTGTTAATGCCCTGGCCTGAAGCACTGGCATCCCATATGGGCACCAGTTCGAGACCTGGCTCCTCCACTTCTGATCCAGCTCCCTATTGTGGCCTGGGAGAGCAGTGGAAGATGGCCCAAGTCCTTGGGTCCCTGCACCCATGTGGGAGACCTGGAAGAAGCTCCTGGCTCCTGCCTTCGGGTGGGCACAGCTCCAGCCATTGTGGCCAATTGGGGAGTGAACCAGCGGATGGAAGACCTCTCTCTCTCTCTCTCTCTGCCTCTCCTATCTGTGTGACTCTGACTTTCAAATAAATAATAAATCTTTTTAAAAAATAAAGAAAAGAAAAAGGAGGGGCCGGCACCGTGGCTCACTTGGTTAATTTTCTGCCTGTGGTACTCGCATCCCATATGGGCGCCGGGTTCTGGTCCCGGTTGCCCCTCTTCCATTCCAGCTCTCTGCTGTGGCCCGGGAGTGCAGTGGAGGATGGCCCAAGTGCTTGAGCCCCTGAACCCACATGAGAGACCAGAAAGAAGCACCTGACTCCTGGCTTCAGATCAGCACAGTGCCGGCTATAGCGGCCATTTGGGGAGTGAACCAACGGAAGGAAGACCTTTCTCTCTGTCTCTCTCTCTCACTGTCTGTAACCATACCTGTCAAATAAAAAAATTTTTTTTAAAAATGAAACGTAACAATGGATACCACAGAAATAAAAATCATTAGGAATTACTACAAAGAGCTATATGCCAACAAATTGGGGAACCTTAGAAGAAATGGATACATTCCTAGACACATACAATCTACTAAAAATAGGTCATGAAGACACAGAAGAACTAACCAGAACAATAAGTAAGGCAGAGATTGTATAAGTAATAGAGAACATCCCAATAAAGCAAAGCCCAGGACAGGATGGTTTCACTACTGAATTATGCCAGACATTTAAATAAGAATTAGTTACAATTCTTCTCAGGCTATTCAAAACTATTGAAAGGGAGAGAATCCTCCAAAATCCTTCTGCAATGCCAGCATCACCTTAATTCTAAAACAAGAACAAGATACAACAAAGAAACTTAACTATAAACTGGTATCACATATGAAAAATGGATGCAAAAATTCTTAACAAAATACTAGCTAATTGAATCCAACAACACATCAGAAAAATCACTCACCCGGACTTAAATGGTAGTTAGCCTTGGTATGCAGGGATGGTTCAATATTTGCATATCAATCAATGTGATAAATCAAATTAACAAACTAAAAAATATTGTTATCTCAGTAGATACAGAGAAAACATTTAATAAAATATAACATTCTTTCATGATGAAAACTTTAAGAAAATTGAGTATAGAAGGAACATTCCCCAACACAATCAAGGCAATTTAGGAGAAACCCACAGCTAGCATCCTATTGAATGGGGAAAAGTTGGGAATATTCCCACTAGGATCTGGAACCAGACAAGGATGCCCACCCTCACCATTACTATTCAATATAGTCCTGGAAGTTTTAGCCAGAGCCATTAGGCAAGAAAAAGACATCAAAGGGATACAAATTGGGGAGAGGGAAGTCAAACTATCCCTATTTGCAGATGGCATGCTTCTATATATAGGGGATACAAAAGACTCTACTAAGAGGCTATTGGAACTCATAAGAGAGCTTGATAAAGTGGCAGGATATAAATTCAACACACAAAAATCAACAGCCTTTGTATAATAGACAGTGCCATGGCTGAGAAAGAACTTCTAAGATCAATCCCATTCACAATAGCTGGAAAAAAAATTAAATATCTTGGAATAAATTTGCCAAGGATCTCTAAGAAGAGAATTATAAAATATTAAAAAAGAAATAGAAGAAGACATAATAATGGAAAAATCTTGCATATTCATGGATTGGAATAATCAGTATCATCAAAATGTTCATATTACCAAAAGCAATTTAAAGATTCAATGTGATACCATTCAAATACCAAGGATACATCTCAGATATACAAAAATGTTGCTGAAATTCATATAGAAACAAAGGAGACCCCAGATGGCTAAAGCAATCTTACACAACAAAAAGCCAGAGGCATCACAATGCCAGATTTCAAGATATATTTCAGGGCAGTTTTAATCAAAACAGCCTGGTACTAGCCAAAAAAAAAAAAAAAAAAAAAAGAAGAAGAAGAAGAAGAAGAAGTATAGGCTAATGGAATGGAAAAAAAACTCCAGACGTCAATCCATGCATTTACAACCCACTTATCTTTGACAAAGGAGCTAAAATCAATCCTTGGAACAAGGACAGTCCTTCAGCAAATGGTGCTTGGAAAATTAGATCTCTTCATGTAGGAGTATGTAACAGGACCCCTACCTTACACCTTACACAAAAATCCACTCAAAGTGGATCAAAGACTTAAATCTATGACTCAATATCATCAAATTACTAGAGAACATTGTGGAAACTCTGCAAGACATTGGTGTAGCCAAAGACTTCTTGGAAAAGACCCCAGAAGTACAGGCAATCAAAGCCAAAATTGAGAAATGGGATTACATCAAGCTGAGAAGTTTCTGCATTGTAAAACAAAAACTCAGCAAAGTGAAAGCCAACTGACAGAATGGGAGAATATATTTGTAAACTATGAAACTGACAAAGGATTAATATTTGGAACCTATAAAGAGCTCAAGAAACTCAACAACAATAAAACAAACCATACAGTTAAAAAATGGGCAGAGGAGTTGAACAGGCATTCTGCAAAAAATAAAATTCAAATGGTCAACAAACACATGAAAAAAATGGTCAGGATCACTAGCCATCAGGAAAATGCAAATCAAATCCACAATAAGGGGCCAGTGCTGTAATGCAGTGGGCTAAAACCCTGGTCTGTAGTGCCAGCATTCCATATGCATACTGGTTTGAGTACTGGCTGCTCCATTCCAATCCAACTCTCTGCTATGCCCTGGGAAAGCAGTGGAAGATGGCCCAAGTGCTTTGGCCCCTGCACCTATGTTGGACACATAGAAGAAACCTCAGACTTCTGGCTTTGGATTGGCTTGGCTCCAGCTATTGCAGCCATTTGCGGAGTGAAGCAGCAGATGAAAGGTACCTCTCTCTTTCTCGCTCTCAACTCTCACTCTCTCTGCCTCTCTGTAACTCTGCCTTTCAAATAAATAAATAAACCTTAAAAAAAAAAGACAGTGTGGTTTTACCTCACCCCTCTTAGAATGGCTCTCATACAGAAGTCAACAAATAATAAATGCTGGTTAGCATGTAGGGGAAAAGGTACCCTAATCCACTGCTGGTGGGAATGTAAACTGGTACAGTTGAAGACAGAAATGGAGATACCTCAGAAATCTCAATACAGACCTACCATATGTCCTAGCCATCCCACACCTGAGAATTTACTCAAACACAATGAAATCAGCATATGAAAGTGTGATCTGTACCCCATGTTTATTGCAGCTCAATTCACAATAGCTAAGATATGAATCAACCCAGATGTCCATGAACTGAAGACTGGGAAAGAAATTATGGTGTATATATATTTATATATATATATATATATATATATATATATATATAAATCTATATGTGGTATATATATAGTAATTTATATATATATATATATATATATACACGATGGATACTGCACAGCAGTAAAAAATGAAATCATGTCATTTGCAACAAAATAGCTACAACCTGAAACCATTATACTTAGTGAAATAAGCCAGTCTCAAAAAGACAAATACCATATATTATCACTGATTTGTAGTAACTAATAGAGTACTAAAATTAATCTATAGGGCTGAAACTGACATTTTGTGATTCGATGATTATTTATAGCTCTTGTCTTGACTATTCAGGAACAGTGTTTTTCTTTTCATACCATTTGTTGAACTCTTTTAGTGTAGGGTTAATCTTATGTGTATAAAGTTAACTGAAAACAGATCTTTGTAAAAATTAAGAATGGAATAGGAGGGGGAGGAGGAAGAAGTGTGGGAATGTGGGTGGGAGGAAGAGTGGGGTGGGAAGCATCACTATGTTCCTGAATTTATGCATAGGAAATACATGAAATTTGTATACTTTAAATAAAATTAAAAGAAAAAAGAAAAGAAATTAGTGGCTGTGATTAGCCTGGTGATTAAAATGATGGTTTATATGTCCATGTCCCTCATGGTTCTAGCTCTTTTCTCCAGCTAAAACACTGACCCTGGAAGGCAGCAGTGATACTGAAGAGATTTGGTTCCTGCTAACTACATGGAGACCTAGATTGAGTTCCCGCCTTCTGGCTTCAGTCAGCCCAGTCCATCATTATGGGCATGTGGAGTGTGAACCCATGGATGAGAGCTCTCTCTGTCTCTATCCCTTTCTCTTTCTCTCTGCCTCTCAAACAAATGAACCAAAATTTAAGAAAGGAAAAAAGATACAAATTAAATTAGCCTTTGTTTCTTTACAGCCTACACTTGCTGACTATGGTAACTGATACTCTAACTGATCTGAGTGACAAAATAACACAGTAAACTCATCTGACAATACTGAAAGTAAGATATTCTGAACAAAATCTGTATCTTAGAAATGCACACAAATCTATTCTTCCACATAGGAGAATTTCATAGGTAAACTAGAAATTACTAAGCAGACCAACTCTGTCCCTAGATGATTTGGTTAACCTGTATCTTCATACACATAGCTGGTACTGTAATAATTGCCCCCCAGAAATATTATTTGGATATGTAAATGACTTTATTACTTAGCTACTCAAAGGAATTATGATATGATAGTAAGTAGTATTTTAAATCCCTTTAAAAAAGAATAATGGAGCAGGTGCTGTGGCGTAGCAGGTGAAGCTACTGCCTGAGGTGCCAGCATCGGGTGCTGGTTCGAGTCCCGCCTGCTCCGCTTCTGATCCGGCTCTCTGTGAGGTCCTGGAAAAGCAGTAAAAGATGGCCCAGGTCCTTGAGACTTTGTACCAGAGTGGGAGCCCTGGAGGAAGCTCCTGGCTTCTGGCTTCGGTTGGGTGCTGTTCCGGCCATTGCGGCCATCTGGGGAGTGGACCAATGTATGGAGGACCTCTCTCTCTCTCTCTTGTAACTCTGTTTTCTAAATACATAAATAAGTCTTTGAATAATGCATTCTGATAAACTATGCAGAATTTAAAATCCAAATACAGAAACACTTTCTATATAACTTTCTTTAGTTGTTAAAGACCAGTTAGGTAGTATTAGTGAAACTTTTGAAGACATTTAAACAATGTAAAATCATCAGTGTGAAATACAGAATGTTAATGTAACATTATTTTTAAAAAATGCACCAACAAGGTATGGCAATTATCTGGTCATTTAAAAAAAGTAATAGACCATACAGAAATTCCTTGTGCAAATTCAGATGGTGATGGTACAAAACCCAGAACTCTACCTGTTCAAAGAAAAAAAAAAAAAAAAACACCCTGTGTTAGATTTGGCCATTGCAGTTAACAACTACATTGACTTGTCCTGCTCAAGTATTCATTTAAATTTTATTATGGTGCCAGAGGAATGTTAACTGGGGAGCTCACTTTCAAGGTGACACTTACATGACAACAAGTGTCAGCATTAAGGCCCACATGGTATGGGGTAGGAGGAGAATGGGAGGTAAGGTCAGAGAGTTCAGCAAAGTCCACAGCACGCACAGCTTCAGGCCACATGAGGAGTTCAGATTTCATCCTAAGGGCAATGGGAAGTTCTTGGGGGTTTAATCAAAGGACTGCCACTGAATATTCTCAAAAGATCATTCTGGCAGCTGGATTCAGGTGGCATTACAGTGGATGGGGGAAGAGCAGCAAAGAGATTATTGCAGCAGTCATGGCAGGATTATAGCTGGGAAATGAAGAGAAGTAGATGAAGTTAGGATACATTTTGGCATCATATTTAAGGGGGTATATGGATGGGTTAAAGGGGGCGGGTGTGAAGGGAAGGTAGAACTCACAGCTCCCTTGGTGCTACGTGCTGAATTAGGGGAAGATTATGGGTGGAATATCGGGAAGTGCAGGAGAGCAGCAGGAAAGAGCAAGAGTCCAGCTTAAGGTTATATTAACCTCAACACCTATTACCTATCCAGTATACCCATTAGGGATGCAGTCTGAAATAAAATTTGTTAGGTGATGGAGAAATCAGTGCTACATTTATAAATTCAGAAGTCATCATGTTGGGGCTGGCGCTGTGGCATAGCAAGTAAAGCCACCGCCTGCAGTGCCGGCATCCCATATGGGCCCCAGTTTGAGTCCCGGCAGCTCTAATTCTGATCCAACTCTCTGCTAAGGCCTGGGAAAGCAGCAGAAGATGGCCCAAGTCCTTGGGCTCCTGCACCCATGTGGGAGACCTGGAAGGAGCTCTAGGCTCCTGGCTTTGTATTGGCCATCTCCGGCCATCATTTTGGCCAATTGGGGAGTGAAGACCTCTCTCTCTCTCTCCCTCTCTCTCTCTCTGCCTCTCCTCTCTCTGTGTGTAACTCTGACTTTCAAATAAATAAATAAATCTTAAAAAAAACAAAGAAGTCATCATGTTACTGCTAATGTTTACAGCAATACAACTGGATTCAGGTTGAGAATATAGCTGACATATAGGGCCTTGGACCCGGTCATCAAGTACTTTACCACTCAGAGTTTGAAAAGAGAAATTTAGCCAGCTAAGGAGACAGCAGTGGTGCAGTTTTGAGCAAAACCATAGAGCATCGCATCCTGGAAACAGAAGTGTAGAATTTTTTTTTTTGGCTTAAACAACAATCATTTCTTTCTTTTTTTTAAAACTTTTCCAAAGTACGACTTATGGATTACAATGGCTTCCCCCGCATACCGTCCCTCCCACCCACAACCCTCCCCTCTCCCACTCCCTCTCCCCTTCCATTCACATCAAGATTCATTTTCAATTATCTTAATATACAGAAGATCAGCTTAGTATACATTAAGTAAGGATTTCAACAGTTTGCTCCCACACAGAAACATAAAGTGAAAAATAATAGATGATTTTTTTAAATGATGATGAAATCAGATCAGACCTATTGTCATGTTTAATCCCAGTGAAAGTCAAGTTGGGAATTGATAATTTCTTTTCTTTTCTTTTCTTTTTTTTTTTTTTTTACAGAAGATCAGTTTAGTATGCATTAAGTAAAGATTTCAACAGTTTGCACCCCCATAGAAACACAAAGTGAAATATATTGTTTGAGTACTCGTTATAGCATTAAATCTCAATGTACAGCACATTAAGGACAGAGATCCTACATGAGGAGTAAGTGCACAGTGACTCCTGTTGTTGACTTTACCAATTGACACTCCTGTCTATGGCATCAGTAATCTCCCTATGCTCCAGTCATGAGTTTCCCTCTGAGTTCTCCGACTCTTATCTTGTTTAGACAAGGTCATAGTCAAAGTGGAGGTTCTCTCCTCCCTTCAGAGAAAGGTACCTCCTTCTTTGAAGACCTGTTCAGAAAGTATAGAATTTGCAAGAAGGCAGAGGGCATTCGACTCTGTCAAGTAAGACGAAGGAGAAACATAGCCATTACATGTGGTCAAAGTAGAGGCCATTGGTGGCCACAAACAGAGGCTTCAGTGTCTATTGGGGCTGGAAATCTGTTCAGAGTCAACTGTGGCAAGAGTGGATTGTGAAAATATTGACAGAAAGATTCTGCTTTCTGTGAATGGTAGAGAAAAGTGGCAGAGAAACTGGAGAGGGATAAGCATTAAAGGCATACAATGGAATAGGCAATATCCTGCTGAGACGGCTCCAATGGAAAAGGAGGAAATGAAGATGTAAAAGGAAAACAAAAATCATGGTTAACTGCAGGAGTTAACTGCTTGGAGCAGGTCAGAGGGGATGGAATCCAAAGTAAAGTACAGGGAAAATCCTTAAAGAGAACAGAAACCCTCTACCTACCACAATAGGGGGGGAATCAGAGTGCATGGAATTTACATGTTGGTTGGTACATTTTGAGCTAGATTATAAGGGGTTATTTTGGGGACTAGAAAAAGAGCCTGTACACATTATAGAATATCAGAGTTAAGTGTATATCTGTTATATTACTGAATACATATAAATCTATCATTGTTGTGAAGAAAAAGGAAATACAAAGATTTGAATATATATCATAGATTTTTAAAAAAAGTTTATTTGTTTATTTTCACTTACTGGGAAGGCAGAATGGGAGGGTAAGAGAGAGAGACAGAGACAGAGGGAGAGAGAGAGAGATAAACCTTCCATTCACTGGCTTGCTTCCCAAATGAATGCAACAGGCAAGGCTAGGCCAGGCCAACTTCATCCAAGTCTGTCATGTGGGCAGCAGGGCCCAAGCACTTGAGCCATCATCCACTGCCTATCAGAATTCATTAGTAAGGGCCGGCGCCGTGGTTCAATAGGCTAATCCTCCTCCTTGTGGCGCTGGCACACAGGATTCTAGTCCCAGTCCGGGCACCGGATTCTGTCCCGGTTGCCCCTCTTCTATGGCCCAGGAGTGCAGTGGAGGATGGCCCAAGTGCTTGGGCCCTGCACCTGCATGGGAGACCAGGAGAAGCACCTGGCTCCTGGCTTTGGATCAGCACAGTGCGCCGGCCGCAGCGCGCAGGCCGCGGCGGCCATTGGAGGGTGAACCAATGGCAAAAGGAAGACCTTTCTCTCTGTCTCTCTCTCTCTCTCACTGTCCACTCTGCCTGTCCAAAAAAAAAAAAAAAAAAAAAAAAAAAAAAAAGAATTCATTAGTAGGGAGCTAGATTGGAAGCAGAGGTGCGGGAACTGGAGTCAGCACTCCAATTAGGGATGTAGGCATCGCAAGCAGTGGTTTAACCCACTGTGCTACAAAATCTGTCCATATATCCTTGGTCTTCCTTTAGCCTGATGGAAAATTTGATTCTTCCATTTCTACCCGTTTTATCCTTCCATGCTGAAGATTTATAATACTATAATACTACTAGACAGGGAGCCAAACTCAAAACCTTGTTAAGTGTCACCCTACCATCATAGCCATCATTGGCCTTTAGGTTGCATCCCACAGTAGAAGCAGCACTCATTCACTCCTCATGTGTCTCCTGTTCATAGGTCTTATTGTCTCAAATAGACATTAAGGTTCCAGGATATGGTCAAGTACTTTACAATAAAATATCATTGTCTCTCTCACTGTGAAAAACTTAGCAATAGATATAAAGTAAGTACTTAGTAAATATTTGTTGACTAATGTATCTGTTTAGAGATGAATGACTAATAAAGAATATTATGCAGCAATTGCTTTGCTAACAGAATATTCATAATTCTTCACAGCATCTGCTCGACATTGCTGGGAGATGCTCAAGTCATTCATCAATTTTCCTTTTCTTTATATTGTGCAATTAATTTGTGTGCATGAGCTCTAGAATGTATATCAATCAAAGGATAATAGTGTGCTGTGCTCAAGCTATCTTCATACCAATGATTTGCATGCACTAGCTTACTGAAAGGGCTTTCATTGAAGATAGTACTCAAGGGCAGGAAGCCCCAAAGGGAATATAATAGGAAGGACAGGAAATGACCAGTGCTTACTGTTTTCTGTAGCATGAAGATGAATTTGAAATCAATGAGGTAATATCCTTGGTATTATTATTAAGAGAAAATGTAACGCTGTAGCCTCTTTTGTAGTCTTAGATAAAATTTTTCTTCAGTCTGCACTGTAAGCTTATGTATTAATAAATTTTAGGAATATGGATGTCAGTCTGTTGAATTATATAAAACAAGTTTAATTCCCAATTAGTTTAATTCCTAATGTAATTTATAAGACAATTAAAGTATTTGGATATAATTATTTTTAAATCAGAATGTAAATATCACAAATACATTTTTAGCTTTAGGCGCAATTGTGCAATCATACAATACTGGCCATTAGTTTTATCCAACAGGTTACCATGGAGAGATAATGAATTAACAATCAGTATAGCATTTAACGGAACATCCCAGATACAACACATGGCAGTTTAAAGAGCTCTCAGAAAGTGAGTGATTACATTCCTGTAAAATTTTTTCATTCTATGAAATGCCTATAGAAAGAATGAACTACTTTGTTTTCCCACACTATATGCAATTTGAAAAAGATAGTATCTGATAAAATGAAGTATATCCAGAGACTTAGAATATATGAAACTTTTAGGATATATGAAACTTGTGCCAAAAAATCAATAGGAACACTTCTTCTGTATAATTCCACAGCCCTGGACAATACTAATAAAATATTTTAAAAACATTTTCTGCATAAAGTATTTTAATTGAAACATTTTACAAACTCCATAAGATGCATGTGCATCTATTGTATTTCCATTTTTAACACACATCTCAAGATCCGATGGTAACAGAATCACTCAGTTTTTAAGTAAGAAACATCAAACCTGTTTAACTTTCATTGCTGGTTGCTAGTGACTTGTCAGTATTCTATAAGGATTCTTATAGTCCTTTTATTGAGTCCATAAATTATGTTCTAACTAGTAGTAAAAATCACAAAGTTTACAATGTTTGTTTAAAAAATAAAGGCATACACTTTAGAATTATTTTTAAATTAACCAATGAATAGTGATCCTTTTCGTGGGTTCTCAGGAGGGAAGGAAGAAGATATATTAATCAAGATTTGTTTTGTTTTTTAATCATCAGGGGAAAACATGTGTGAATATTTCTCTTAAAGCTTTTTTTCTTCCCTATTGAAGCAATACATCTTAAAATGAAGGTTAATAAGCAATTAATGGCACAGCCACAACTAAATATTGCAAATGTGATAGTATAATATCTTGGTAAATATGAGAATTTTGAGAGCCACAAAATTAAAGACATTGAAATGTGTAAGATCAATAGACATGACTTATCACTATTTAATATGAACTTTAATTTTTAAATGGCACATTGCAATGAAAAAATGTATTGCACAGTAAAATTCGAATTTCAATAAAGAAGCAAGACAAAAGAAACAAACTTTATATTAAAGCACCTTTAAGAGGTTATACTTACGCAGCAACCTCCTCTTTTGACAATCCTTTGAAATTCACCTCCAGATAATGATCTATGTCATCTTTCTCTTTGATCAATTGAGACCTAAATGAAATGGAAAGAAATAATAAAGCACTGCCTTATCAAGTTGAAAAGATACCAAATATATAAAATGCCACCAGGAGAACAGAAATATCAGACTATAATGCTATATATAATAAATGTTCTGCAACAGCTATGGTTAGGTTGCTGATTGATAGTTTCCAAATTTTTATTTCTTGAATGGAAAAAGATAGGGAAGAATATTAAATTCAGAATGTAAATAAATACAACATGAACACACTGAAATAATCCAATGTAAACTGAGTGTCATCCTCAGAGCTTAGGGAGTCTTCGTTTTAGTCACATTGTTTCACGATATAACTTTCCAGTTGCAAGAAGTTACATTTGTTTGGCACAGAATCTTGAACCAGAAACTCCTCTTTGATACAAATGTGTAAACTGTATTTATTCCAAACTTATTTTGCTCTGAAAATGCCTTCTGGATAGTTTTTTAAAAAAACACACATAAGATCTCTAATTACTATAAAGGTTTGGTGTGCAAAATGATTTTAAGAAGACTTTTTTGAGAACTGTATTATACTTGTAGGACATTCATTCTTCATACCTTTGCATCTTAAAAAAATTAAAATGTTAACAAGTTCCCATAACCATTGGGATAGAGGACCAAACAAATATCTGTATTTATTCAGAAGCTATTAAATAATATTAATATAAATGTTGCCTTAAATGGTTATGATAAAAATAATTTTCTTAATAAAAATGGATGCAAGAAAAAGTTTTCTTTAAATTCTATCTGATTGTAGGGATGTGAGACTGGGTTATATTTTTGCTCGTCTTGAAGAGAAAATGCAAATCTGATCATTAAATAAGACAGGAAGAACAGGCTTTTTTCAGACTTCGCACATATTTCACAGCATTCAAAAGTAAAAGATCAAATATCAAAACATTTATACACAAATTATGCATACATTGAAATATTTCTCAGCTACAGAAAAAAGAAAATTTTGATTTGCTATCCTAAAAGAACTTCTATGATAGTTCAGCTGAGTATATTTATTTTGGGCCTGGGCCTTTGCTTTTTCCAAAAAAATACTAAAAATGAGCTATGAGAGGAACAAGTCTCATAATACTTTGATCATTTTGCCTTACAGGAATTGAATGGTATGCATATAAAGGAAATAAACTTACATTTGGAAATTATTTATATTGATGAAGAATCCCTATATTACTAAAGGTCAATGAAAGTACATGTGGCCACTTCAAAGTAGCCCAACTCTGTTAACATTCACAATTGTGATAAAATACATCCAATTCTCTGCCATGCACTTTCTCAGTGACAACTCCTAGAGTTTAGCAGCCATCTACAGGTAGCAGCAGTTTATGGATGTATTTCCAGGCCCCCTGCATCAGTTCATGAGCTAAACTGTGCCTGCCATCTACCCTAGGAATCAGGCTGCACCCTCCTTCCACGAAACAGCAGTCAGCACTCAGGAGGGATCTCATGGACATGCATTTCATTCCTAATGCTTCTGCTTTGTCTCCTGCACATACTTACAAAAGGAAAATTACCTCAAAACTCTTTAAGAACTGTGACACACTTGCAATAGGAAATAAAATGATCAAATTAACACTGGTTGGACAGCTAAATTCAGTCATTATCATATTTGAATAAGGTTCATCAATCCTTTTGAGAGAGCAAATCTGAATATCTGAAAAGATGCAACTATTTTTCTGTTTACTTTATTTTCTGAAGGGCACTACTACAGGACATTTCTTCTGTGTGGGAGGACAAAATGAAAGCCAGAGGCACATACCTGGGAATGGTTCCACGGGAGCATGGCAGCTTCTGTTTGGCTAAGGTCACAAGCTTTGGGTGTGTCACGGGCAGTGGAGGCAGGGTGGTCATTTTGGACTATAAAAAAAAAATAATAAATATGGAGGAAGAGTATTCTAAAGAATAAATCTTCAAAGAATCCTTTAAGATATTCTTAGCACCCACAGCCTGTCATCTGTGTGTGCAGACCTAGAGCTCTCTTCCTTGGGAACGATATTTAGCAAGTGGATTCTGCGGGTTGTTTCCCTCATTATTTTCTTCTGGCTGCCTTTTGACCAGTTTACTACTTGTCTGCATTTCCACCACAAACAAAATGGATTAAGGAGAATAATCTGGTTGAAAGCATTGCTGATTCAGACAATCAGCAGCATTGTGAGAGTTTTGTTAAGGGGGATGGTTGCAATTACAGTGAAGAATTTTAGGTTGGCTATGGATTTCCAATTTTTATGCTTTTTTTTTTCTTGTTATAGTCAAGAATTGAAAATTGCTCACACTTTGCTGTTTTCCTAAAACCTTATCACTCACAAATAAAGACCTTCCCTTAGATACGATAGATGCTAAGAATGTTTTTCAACAAGATAGCTGCCCTGAGAAAGCACACAGATTTACTAGTTTAATGAAGCACTTCACAATTCAGTGGTTTTAAACAGTTCTTTGAAATAGCTGTATCTCTCACAGTGTACACAGCTTGGGACTTTGGACAGGGACAGCTTCTCTCTTGTCCATGACGACTGGGGTCTCTCCTGGGAAGACTCAGAAACTGGGGTAACCCAGGGGTGGAGGACAGTACATATCTTTAAGAGTCTTGACTCCTGTATCTGGTGGTCTGGTGGTTGGTGCTAAATATTAGCTAGAGCTTTAACAGAGCTTCCTCACAGCATGGCAACCTTGGATTTCTTCTTGGGAGATCAAGGCACAGAGATGAGGATCCCAAAGAAAATCCAGTCGGAAACTGCATCCCCTTTCGGGGTCTGGCCTCGGATATACCTTCACTTCCTCTATGGTAACAGGTCTTCCAGGATTTAAGGTCAGTGAACACAGAGCATCTACTGAGAGCAGAGTATCAAAGTCACATTACAGGAAGTGAATGTGGGATGAAAGATACTGCTGAGGCCTCTTTGGAAAACACATTGTGCCACATGATGAACAACAAGGAAGGCAAGTCTATATTTTTAAAATACAGTTGTCTAAAACTTATTCCAAAGAGGAAGAGATGTGGGCATGATGTCTGAGAAAGCTTGTCCCATGTTGCAAATGCTCTCAGATGCAAAAGAATCCACGCTTCTGTTAAATAGAAAGGCATTCAAAAGCCCAGTCTCCCAATCCCACCCCCACTATATCTGTATCTACTGGCTTCAATCTCCACTCTTAGCTTCACTAAGCAATTAGAAGTCTTGTTTAGGTTTTAAATGACTTTTATCCAGTATTGACTACCCATGTGACCTATCACAACCAATCTTTTTTATTTAATAAATATAAATTTACAAAATACAACTTTTGAATTATAGCGGCTTCCCCCCCATAACCTCCCTCCCACCCACAACCATCACATCTCCCACTCTCTCTCCTATCCCATTCTTCATCACAATTAATTTTCAATTATCTTTATATATAGAAGATCAACTTAGTATATACTAAGTAAAGATTTCAACAGTGTGCACCCACAAAGACACACAAAGTACAGAGTACTGTTTGGGTAGTAGTTTTACCATTAATTCGCATAGTACAACACATTAAGGACAGAGGTCCTACATGGGGAGTAGGTGCACAGTGACTCCCGTTGTTAATTTAAGAACTGACACTCTTATTTATGATGCCAGTAATCACCTGAGGCTCTTGTCATGAGCTGCCAAGGCTCTGGAAGCCTCTAGAGTTCACCAACTCCAATCTTATTTAGACAAGGCCATATCAAAGTGGAAGTTCCTTCTTCCCTTCAGAGAAAGGTACCTCCTTCTCCAATGGCCCGCACAACCAATCTTGCTGTGAATAAATTTGACAGAAATTTATTGAGCTCCTACTTTGTGCCAAGCACTCTTCTAGATATCAAGGTTGCAGCAATGAACAAAAACACAAAAATCAATCCATAATACAAGTGTGGCCCTACACAAGCCAAGTACAGACAGCTGTAGATGATGAGATTCCATAGTGAAAAATAAAGCAGAGAACTAGAAACTACACAAATATTCATCAATAGCAAAGGCATAAATAAAAGTTAGAGATGAAAAGAAAATAAGGACAATTTTGGTGATGTTCCAAAGTTGTAGGGTCTTGAGGGTTATTATAAAAACTGTGGCTTTTACTCTGAGTTAAAAATCCATTGGAGAACTCTGAGCATAGAAGTGATTTCACCTTGAAAGGGTCACTCTGGCTTCTCTCTCGAGGTTAGACCACAGAGAGAAAATGTCAACAGCAGAGAGGCTACCTGGGAAGCTGCTCTGACATGGGGGTGAGACAGGATGGTGATGTAAGGGGAAGTAGAGTTGGGGAGACCTGAGACAAAGCTCCCTCTGGACAGTAGAGACACAGTATTTCTCCAGTGCCAGAAAGTCACAGTGGGGTGGGGCTAATGGGGGGGAGGGGTCTCACCATGGGAGTCAGGCTGGGATAAGGGTAGGAAGGGCACTATGGCTTCAGGGGAAATATTTGGAAATTTAATGTAGAAATGGGTGGATCTGTGTTTCTGGAAAAGATAATTGTGTTGGCTTAAAAATATGCTTTCACATAATTAAAGAGATAATTCTCACATAGATTGCTATTTTAGCTATAACAGAAGCCTAATATGAAGCAGCTTATCAAGGCGTAATGTGATCCATGAAACATAATTTTCACTTATTTTTATGCAATTATCACTTTAAAGCACACAGTCTAAACAGCAGTACTAGTCTACTCCTTTAAGACACTGAAAATATACTATGTTAGGTCCCATAACTTCGTAATTTAGTGATTTCATTATTTTTTTAATTTAAAAATATTTTGCAGGGGTAGACATTTGGCACATTGGTTAAGACACAAGTTGTGATGCTCACATCCAGTACTGGAGTGCCTACGTTTGAGTTCCAGCTCCATTCCTGACTCTAGCTTCCTGCTAACGTGTACTCTGGTAGGATGGGGTCTTGGTTCAAGTGGTCAGGTCCCTGTCACCCAGATAGGAGACCTGGATTATGTTCCTGGGGAGTGAAACAGCAGATGGGATCTCTCTCTCTCTCTCTCTCTCTCTCTCTCTCTCTTTCTCTTTCTCTTTCTCTTTCTCTTTCTCTTTCTTTCTCCAATTAAATAAAAAAGAGAGAAATCAATTTTTTGGAACAGATGCTTCTTAACTAGTTGATTTACTTGAGCAACCAGAACTTACCAAATGGTAAGACTATGCAGAACTTGAGATAAGAAGTTATAACCAACATAGTTGAGCCCCATGTACAAGTCTGAGAGGGCACCAAAGGTTCCTCAGATCTACCTCCCACGAGCCTACTTCAGAGAAGCTGTGCCATCTCTGTATGGCACCGTCTTCCAAACTTACAGAGTAAACCCGACTCACCTCTCCCCCTAATCCTGCCCCGTCTAGCCCTAGTGGATTTCAAAAAGGAGAGAAGAAAACAACTATGCTTGGTTTGGTCGGGGCATTCCATGCTTTAAGACTCTTCCAAGAGCCTCACTTTGGGTGCAACTGGCATTGGGCCAGACCCTCTCTGCACCATCGCAAGGAGCTTCAAAATGTGGAACAGCACTTGCAATTTCCCTAAACAGTAGGAAGACTCAACTACTTTTAGACAGCCAGAGGAGCACATTGCAGAAGTCCTGATCCAGCCAACATATACCATCCAGCCAACATATACCATTCAGCCCTTTTGTGCATCTTCACAAAACTTAGCTCACCAGTAGACTATATAAAATTTATCCTTTTGATGTTTGCTTAGGCTAGACGAATTCTGCTAGAAAATATAAGCATCTCATGAAATCAAATGCAAATGATATACATGGAGAGCAACATGTCTTCTTTGTTACACAGATCAATTGCAATTCTTTTTTTTCTTTTTTCAAATTCTGAGTCAACGTTTCCTGCCATTAAAGTTTCAGCTGCCAGTGCCTTCATTTTGCTCTCCTCTGATCTGAGAACATTAGCAGCAGGAGCACCTTTACTCTTAAATTTAGTTGAATGTAAGTATTGCAAGCCCTGCTGGCAAGCCTCAAGGCACAAACTCTGAAGGGGGGGTGGTGAGAGCTGCATGATAAAGTGGGAAAAAACTTATTAACTGCATATTGCAAAACTAACCCTCATCCAATCTGTGTTGGAAAGTTTAAGCTCAGCATTAGGGTGGAAATCGGGAAGGTCTCTCCTTGCTTTCAACCTCCACATCTTAACCTGCTTTCTGCTGGTTCAGAAAGGGCATTTTGTTTCTCACCATCAGTACATGGCTACATATGAGTATTTGATTGCGTAATCTGAATTTTATGGATAGACACATAACATTTGAAATCACCAACTATTTAAAGGGATCCTGTACCAAATTATTTTCTCACCTAATTAATCACTGCTCTTTTATGCCTTCTAAGTTCAGTCTAATTTATGTTGATATCTCTGATTGTAGGAAGTAGCTGTATTGTGGCTCATAGAAGCAGCAAAAGGGGGGGAGCAAGTGGGAAAAAAAAATGTTAAGTATGCCTAGCGTATTGCCACTTCAGGTCTGAATTACACCGGTAAAGTGAAGTGTGGCTTCTGTTTATTAACATGAGTTGCCTTGTTTTCCTGGTGTTGGTCAGACAGCAGTTCTAGCTCCTGGATGAGCTCAACCAACACTCACCCACAAAAAACGGGACTAGCACTAGGGGTGAGAGACACAGGCCTGTCACAGAAACCGGTCATATCAACCTTCCCCAACACACTGCATCAGGGTTCTTCCAGCTCAATCCCAGAGGAATACAGGCAAGAAGGGTACGACTAGAGGAAGGGGACTTGCTCAGGTGAGCAGGGGAGGACACTGAGGGGTACCTCTCTGGCTAGTACCAAAATGAGCCTAGCACCAGGAGCCCAGACTGAAGCAGTCTGTCAGGAGGACCCAGAGGCAGCTCCCCCCAAAGACAGCAAGTGGGCGGCGCTACAAGTGGCACCACAGGGGCTGAGACAAAGATCAAAAGGCCGCCTGAAGCCATTCCACTGTTGGTATTCAGAAGAGATTTGGTGCATTCTTTGATCTGCTGGTTGGCTCCCGTATCACAGTTGCAGTCTCTATGTTTGGCCCCCACATGCAAAGACAAATGAGAATGGAGAAATACAGGATGAAAGCTTTGAGAGTGCTAGGTCAGGTGGATGTGTCCCACGGTGTGAGTTTAAATTTCTGGCCCCCCAAGTAGAATTCTTCAAAGGCTAACCCTTCTCCCCACTATCCCCAGAGATGCCCTCCATGGAGGAAGCCTACAACTGTGTAGACCAAGGCTACTTTTGGAGGGACCATGTCTGAGGCGGACCAGTGTCTCCTGAGTTCAGTCACTTTGGGGGTAAGAGCAGGGAGGAGAAAAGTGAAGTCAACAAATGACTGCAAGTAAACTTATCGTATATGATCGAGAGATTTCAAGACAGATCTGATTATCACCACAGAAAACCACTAAGAGTTAGAACTCTTCAGATTATCACCAAGTTCTTAGACTATGAAAGTTTAAAGAGAACTACAGAAAGGATATTAATTATGTTCCTTAAAAGTTAAAAAAAAATTGCACATAAATGAGTTTCAACAGTCATTAAGTCTTTGTCCCTTGCATTAGAATTTTGGACACCTTTTGCACTCTGTCGGGTAATTTGCTAGGTTGTTAAACAGAACAAGTACTTCCTACCATCTGACACTTACTGCAAGTTCAATCAAAGCAGAAAGCAGGAAAAGTGCTTGAAAAGAGACCCTGGTTCACCTGACTTACATTTGCAGGTGACAGCTGAAGAAGGAGCCTGCACTTACACTTCAGCCTGAAAACCAGCGAGCACAGAGCACCAGCAAAGGAGAGAAAGAAAAAGTTAAAAGTCGGTCAGTGGGATAACTTCTCTCTTCACCCCACATTCATTCATAGAGTGTCTCCTATGTTTAGGGGAGCTTAAAGAACAAAAACAAAAACAAATGCAGCTCCAATCACGAATTCAACAGAACACCAAAATATCTGAACTATGCAAATGGACTAATGTCTTCCAATACAAAGATGACGTCAGGGATGGCCATTAGTTTGTTCTGTCAAACTCAGGAGATGAAGGTATCTTTCCGGAAACCTAGAGCTTCTGAGCTCCCTTTATCCTCTATTTAGTTCTAATCGAGGCTAATGGACTGATCTCTGAGCCTGTTTACTTTTCCACTCCGACCTCAGAGGGTCAAGCGAGCTGGGAAGCAAGCAGCGTGCCTTTCCCTACTTCCTCTGCGTCTCTTCAGGTAAAAGGTGACGAGCTTCTCCGGAAGTCAGAGACCCGAGGATGGAGAAAGGCCAGGAGGGGTGGGGCCAGGAGGGGTTCTGCGGACTACAGCCCACCCCTCCTAGGAGCTGGAAAAGTTCTGACCCAGCCTCGCCTCTGCCGTCACGAACCTCGCTGGACTGGCCCCGGGCTACAGCTCCGGTTTTCGGTTCCCCCGAAGTGAGTCCCCCACCGGTGACAGATACTGGACGCCGCCCCCTCCTCCCGCTGAGGTTCCGTGGCCCCGCAGCAAGGCGCTAAAGGAAGGGGACGCCGAGAGCGTCTCCAGGGAAACAGAGGGGCGGGGCGGGCCGCCGGGGGCGGAGTTAGGCTACTCTAGGGCTCGGGATTGGGGCAGCTCTCAGACGCTCCGAGAAAGGGGCGGGGCAAAGGGAGAGGGCGGAACCTATTGGCTCCCGGACTGGGTCTTCAGACGCAGCAGGCTCTTCCAGCCCGGCTACTACAGGAAGTTAGGCTCCCTTAAGAATTAGTTCCTGAAACCCAGCGGCCTGTAATCATTTCCTTCATGGCCCTGCAGTATCAGTTTTTTGTACTGCCCTTTTGTTTACAATATTGATGCAAAACCCTCAGACTAGCATTCATACCTCACCCCCATGATCTGACCCTACTGTGTGCACTATGTAAGTCATTCATTCCCTCTTCCTCTGCTGCAGTCAAAACCAACACAAGGGACCAGCGCTGTGGCACACTAGGTTAATCCTCCGCCTGCGGCGCTGGCATCCCAAATGGGCGCTGGTTCTAGACCCTGCTGCTCCTCTTCCAGTCCAACTCTCTGCTGTGGCCTGGGATAGCAGTGGGAGAAAGCCCAAGTCCTTGGGCCCCTGCACCTGCACGGGAGACGGGGAAGAAGCTCCTGGCTCCTGGCTTCAGATCGCGCAGCTCTGGCCTTAGCGTCTGGGGAGTAAACCAACGGAAGGAAGACCTTTCTCTCTTGTCTCTTTCTCTCACTGTCTATAACTCTACCTGTCAAATAAATAAAAAATCTTTAAAAAAAAACAACACAAATATTTCCCAATCCCGTCTCCAGATGATCCAGTTTTCAGGTGTGCTTAGCTAAAAACTCAAGGACTCTTTCAGACAGTCACCTTGCATCCTACCCTTTTAAAATTTATCTTTGAGTTCTCACCTGAAACTTGGGATTTTAGATTTAGATTTTTTGTATAACAATTAAATGTCATCTTGTTCATGTCAGCCCAGCAAGGAAGGGAGGCAGTAACATGACTCACAGGAGTCATACTATCAGCCGTAAATCGATTCTATTTGGAACACAAGTGTAACAACCAGAACCACACTCTTACTCCAATATCAGATTTGCTGCAGCAAATTATTAAATTAATAAATTAAATTATTAAATTTCCACATTACATATTCAACTAATCACTGTGACTGCCTGCAACTGGGCTCTACCCCTCCCCCACATCAGTAAGGGGGAATTCATTTCCCAGTTTCCAGCATCACCTTAACACAACCCCACTGTGACCTGTGTGAATTCTGCCCCAGCCCTGGCTTTTCCACTGGTAGGAGTTTCTGAATTCCGTACGCCTTCCTTCCTCACGTTTTGCTCTCTTAGCTAGCATTCCAGGTGGCTTCTTCCTGCCACTTCGGATTTATTCCTCCTGCTTGCTGTTTTGCACTGACAGTTCTTGGACTACTTCTCTTTGTCTCTCTGCGTATTCCTCAGAACTGGGAAATCCAGTTAAAGAATTTGTTTGCAAGTGGCAGGAAACTCCAACTAGCTTGAGAAAAACGGAAACCATTTTCTGCCAACAAAGCATGCCACCTTTGGGTGCAACTTTATCTAGATTCAGGCCCTTCTGAAAGCTTTGAGAACTTTCAGACACCTCCACCTTTTCCTACACAAAGCTCTCTCCCTCTCTCCACTCCTTCCTTGTAACCTACCCTTATCATGTCGTGTCACTCTGTGTGGTGCCTGGTTTATATGAGTCAGTCCTCCCCGGAGATACTGGGAATTCCTCAAAAGCAGAGACTGTCTTATGGTCTTCTGAATTTCCTGGGACAGTACAAGGCTTGTATATGGTATGTGCTCACAGTGTTCTTTGAATTAACTGAATGAGTGACCGGACAGATGGAGGCTGCAGGAGCTGATTCTTCTTGTGTAATTCTTCGGAGTTCCTGCTCTCCCTTCCCCATCTAGAACTTAAGGAGGAAGGGGAGGTGCCACAACTGACATCAGTCTGAATGCTCTCACCCACAGAGCAGCATCAAGATCGCCCTCTTCTCACCTTTGGTCTGGGGAAAGGTTTTTAGTTTACGTCAGCCCCCAGAGCAGCCCTGCTGCTAATCCTCTAGGTGCAGGGTTGGGAAAGAACATCCTGCCCATGAGTTGTATAAGGCCAACCAAATCTTTTGATCTGACCCTGCCAAGGCAACCTCAGATGGGCCTGGAAACTCAATAAAGCTATAGCAGACTGATTTTTAAATTGATATTTTTATGGCCTTCAAATGATGTTATAAATATCCAAATGGCCCTTGGCAGAAAAAAAGTTTCCCTCAACCTGGTAGGGGAAGCCAGTGCTTCTTAACTACTATGGATAACTTTTCTGGCCTTGTTTATAGTGTAATAATCATCACTTGCAGTAGGAAAACTATTCTGAATCTTTCCCGTGTCACTGAACACATTCCCAAGTAATACATGAAGAAAGGCTACAGGATGGAGGAGTCAGCATTGTGTTTTAGCAGATAAAGCCACCCCCTGTGACACTGGCATCCCATATGGATACCAACTCAAGTCCAGGTTGTTCCACTTCCAATCCAGCTCCCTGTTAATGCACCTAGGAAAGCAGTGGAGGATGGTGTAAGTCTCTGGGCCCCTGCACCCATGTGGGAAACCCCAATGAAGCTCCTGGCTCCTGGCTTCAGCTTCCAGCTCTGGCTGTTGCAGCCATTTGGGGAGTAAACAGCAGATGGAAGACCTCTTTCTCGTGCACGCTCCTTCTTTCTGTAACTCTGCCTTTCAAATAAATAAAGGAGAGGCAGAGAGAGGTCCTCCATCTGCTGGTTCACTCACCAGTTGGCTGCAACAGCCAAAGCTGCGCCAATCCAAAGCCAGGAGCCAAGAGCTTCTTCCAGGTCTCCCACACGGGTGCAGGGGCCCAAGGACTTGGGCCATCTTCTACTGTTTTCCCAGGCCATAGCAGAGAACTGAATGGGAAGTGGAGCAGCTGGGACTCGAATCACCACCCATATGAGATACCAGTATTGCAGGTGGCGGCTTTACCCACTATGCCACAGCACGGCACCCCTCGCTTTTTTTTTTTTTATACAGGATGTAAATGGTTGAACATTTTTGTATCTAACAATGTCCTTATTTTGCCTTGGTCTGCTTAGCAAGGTAAGATAGTCTTAGTGATCACTTCTTTCAGCATTTAGAAGGTGTTATTTCACTTTTCTCTAGTAAAATATGTGATACCTAAGAGCAGAAATTAAATACCAATTTTATTTTTTTCTTTTGCATGTGGTCTTGTAATAAGATCTGTGTCTGCAGTGACAACCACAAATCCCAGTGGCCTAAAACAAAATTTTATTTTTTAATTATGATTTGTAACCACCACAAGCCAACCTTGGGTATTGAGCCAGGGTGTCCTAACTCAAGAATCAGGCTGGACAGCTGCTCCCATCTGAGGTATTGCAGGTCTGTAGTGGAAAAAACAGAGTAAACTGCACCTTGGATTTAAAGGTTTCACAGGGAGTGATATCAATACTTCCTCTCCATTTCTTTGGCCACAGCGAGTCAAATGGCCATGTCAACGTGAAGACACCAGGTAACTGCAATTATTCCATGTGTCTGAATGAAAAACATGCTGTCTGGGAATGGCCATATCACTAACCCAGAGCTGTTTTTGTTTTTTCCTTTTCAGTGCAGGCATTTTTAAGGTTATTCTCTTTATTCTTTTTGTACTGACATTTCTTAGGGTCCCTAGGTAGAAACCTTAAGCTAAGTACTCCTCCTATCCTAACTTAGACTTAGATAATTATTCTCTTTTTAAAAATAATTTCCATATCTCATACTCTATTACCTTTTTCCATGATTGTGTTTATTCAATGAAAATCCCTGGGGTTGGTCCTTTTTATCCCTGACATTAATTTTCATTCCCTTTACATTTTTGTTCTAAAATCTAGATATTTTTAAAAATATTAATTTCCAATCTTTTATTGGTGTTTTTTGTGAGTAGATGTCGCTCCCCCTCTTCATGGAGGAACGACACTAAGGTCTGCCTAGGCTTCATATCCGAGTCACGGCACCATTATGTCGCTCCCCCTCTTCGTGGAGGAACGACACAGGACCCTGCGCTGTTCTTTCGTCTGTTCGGCCCTCCCCGGGTTTGCTGCTGGTTCTTCCCGGGTTGGCTACTATCCCTTCCACCTCCGTGGAAGGGCAGTTCCCCCTGGCCACATTCCCCACTTCCGCAGGGGAGCGGCACACCGCCGGCCGGCTCTCTCGGGGGCTGCACAGGTGTTCCTTCAGCTAGATGTTCCCCATAGATGTTCCTGGTACATGCCGTCTCTCTCCTCCTTTATAGTCCTCCTCTGCCAATCCCAACTCGGCTGCCCACACGCCGAGTACGCTGCTCTCCTCCAATCAGGAGCAAGTCCTACAGTTTATTGGTTGAACTGGAGGCAGCTGTGCAGAAGCTGTTTACTTCTCTCCCAGCGCCATATTGTGGGAGAGCAGATGCATAGAATAAGTCTTAATTCCAGTAACTCAGTCCAGTCCGGATTGCTCCCCACAAGTAGAAGTTTATGTTTAGTTTTTGACAGTTTTTTCTTACTTATTTGTTTTTTAATTTTTTTACTTAAAAATTTTAACAGATACATAAAGTTACATACACTTATGTAGTACCGTGTGATGTTTCAGCCCTTGTATGCATGTGTAATGGGTACATATATCTCAAACAGTCAAAATTTCTTCATGGTGAAAACCTTCAAATTCCTATCCTCTAGTTTGTTTAGTAGAGAAATATACAATCCGTTATCTACGGTCACCCAACTGTGCAGTAGAACCCCAGAACTTCTTACTCTTAGCTAACTGTAACTAGAACCCATTAATCAACCTCTCTCTTCTCTAGACTCCCCCTTTCCTCCTCAGCTTCTGTTAACCAATTATACTTTTACTTCTGTGAGGTCACCTTTGTTTAGACTTCATATATAAATGAGTTCATGCAGCACTCGTCTTTCTGCCTGCCTTGTTTCACTTAACATAAAAACCTCCATTTCTATACATGTAGTTGCAAAGAACAAGTTCTTATGTTTTGATTACTCCTTTTTTAACAGACCTTTTTCTTCTTTCATGGATGCAATATCATCTCAATTATCTCTATATATAAATTAATTTTTAAGTTTCCTTTTTTTTCCTTTAAATTACTTTTTCCTCCTAGGAAAAGCTATTCTTTGCTTAATGTTGACATTTATTTATATTATATATAGCTCATTGTCCTTGGCAGCTGTATTAATTAGCACTGGATTCAGCTGCTAGTAACAGAAACAAACAAACAAACAAACAAAACAAAAACCAGAACTGGAAAGGCACTCCATGGTGTCAGACTTTTATGTAGATGGACTCCATTTTCAGATCATCTAATTGGGAATCCAGCCACTGTATTAGTAGGTTCCCCAGGGAAAACATGCATGGGGGAATAAGGGAATGCTCTTTGCAAGACAATGATTACATCACTTCTTGCTATGTCCCACTACAAGACCTTCACCATGTTTCTACCTAAGCTTCTAGAAAGCTGAAAAAGATGACTTTTGGGGGGCTATCCATATAATTTGCTGAAAATCGGGGTTCTATGACTATGGAACGTATGAGAATGGACAATGGGGGACAAATAGCTTCAATGGTACAGATGTCAATTATTCCTTTTTTTTTTTTTTTTTTTTTGACAGGCAGAGTGGACAGTGAGAGAGAGAGGTCTTCCTTTTGCCATTGGTTCACTCCCCAATGGCCGCCAAGGCCGGCGCGCTGCTTATCCTGGTCTCCCATGGGGTACAAGGCCCAAGCACTTGGGCCATCCTCCACTGCACTCCCGTGTGGGGAGCAGCTCGGACTAGACTAAGTTACTCGAATTAAGACTTATTCTATGCATCTGCTCTCCCACAATATGGCGCTGGGAGAGGAGGAAACAGCTTCTACACAGCTGCCTCCAGTTCAACCAATAAACAGCAGGACCTGCTCCTGATTGGAGGAGAGCAGCGTACTCGGCGTGTGGGCAGCCGAGTTGGGATTGGTGGAAGAGGACTATAAAGGAGGAGAGAGACAACATGCACCAGGAACATCTAAGGGGAACATCTATCTGAAGGAGCACCTGTGCAGCCCCCGAGAGAGCCGGCCGGCGGTGTGCCGCTCCCCCGCGGAAGTGGGGAATGTGGCAGGGGGAGCCGCCCTTCCACGGAGGTGGAAGGGTCGGTAGCCAACCCTAGCCAACCCGGGAAGAACCAGCAGCAAACCCGGGGAGGGCCGAGCAGACAAAAGAACAGCGCAGGGTCCTGTGTTGTTCCTCCACGAAGAAGGGGAGTGACACTCCCGGACCACAGCAGAGAGCTGGCCTGGAAGAGGGGCAACCGGGACAGAATCCGGTGCCCCAACCAGGACTAGAACCCGGTGTGCCGGCGCCGCAGGCGGAGGATTAGCCTGTTGAGCCGCAGCGCTGGCCTCAATTCTTCCTTTTAAAAGAAGTATTGGATGTTTAGTGTGATTTTCCTCTGTTGTCTAAATAGTTCCATTTTTCACCAAGTTTCATCTTTGGGTGATTTTTTTTTAATGTAATTCTCTTTCATTTCTTAATTCATTTCTTGAAGAGGCTGCAAGAGAGAGTGAAAGAGAGAGAACACTCCTCATCCACTAGTTCATTCCCCAAATGCTCAGAACAGCTGGGACCGTACCAGGTCAACGTCAGGACCCACGAACTTAATCCAGGTCTCCCGCATTCCTGGCAGGGACCCAACTACCTGAGCCATTGCTTTGTGCCTCCCAGCATCTGCATTAGCAAGCAGCTAGAATCGTGAGCAGAGCTGGGACATGAACCCAGGCACTCTAATATAAGATACAGGTGCTTTAACCACTAAGCCAAACACCCACGCCTTGGTGAGACTTTTCATAGCTATAGATGAAGTGGACAAGTCATGTCTCCTTGATGACAGATAGGGAACCAGCTATTAGACAGTACCCTTTATGTTAGAATAGGAAAGAGTCAACACGGAGCCTATGAGTTCCACTGACAGTTTCATGGTTTTATAAAGGAGTTGCCTGGGTTAAAGCTCTCCTTCCGTCTCTGCATCTGGCATGTGCGGGGGATCAAGTGGGGCACTGAGTGATTAAAATGTATCATTGCTGAGATTGAATTTCCGTCATCATCTCTCCTCTCCTCCCCTTGCTATGCTTTATCTGTAGATGCTGAGCAATGGCTCCAGGGTTGATGCTAGGAAAAGACTGCCCTTTATGTCTTCAGCACTAGGCTTTCTTTGTCTTCTCCATCCTTCAACCTGCTCTCTTCTACCCTGTCTTTGGAAGGTTTTTAAAATATTTCACCCTTTGACATCTCCTAGTACTTCACTGCTGCTCTTATTTATGTTTCTTTGTGATGATTTAAAATTTTTATTTCTCTGGGATCTTGAAGAGAAGAGAGACAAATATAAGTGCTCAGTTTTACAGCCTGTGAATCTTTCTCAGGGTAAGATTATGGAAATAAGACATAAGGAAAATTAAAAAAAAGTAAGGAAGAGAAAACATAGATCAAAGCAAAAAAATGTGGGGCTGGCATTGTGGTGCAGTGGTTTAAGCTACTACATGGGACATTTATATCCCATATCAGAGTGCTGGTTCAAATCCTAAGTGCTCCGCTTCCTACACAGCACCCTGCTAATGTGCCTGGGGAAGCAGCAGAAAATGGCCCAAGCGCCATCTGGGCCCGTGCCACCCATGTAAGAACCCAGATGTAGTTCCTGGCTTTTGGCTTCCTCCTGCCCCAGCTGTTGTGGGCATTTGAGAAGTGAACCAGTAGAAAGAAAGAAAAATCTCTCTCTCTCTCTCTCTCTCTTTCTCTCTCTCTCTCTCTCTATATATATATCTTTCTCTCTCTTACTCTTCCTCCCTCCATCTCTCCCTCCCCCACCCAGTTTCAAATAAATAAATAAATATTTAAATAGAAAATGCGGTGAAAAGTGACAGAAACACTGATTAAACCATAATAGCCAAGTCATAAACCTCCTATCTTAAATCCATGATAGATAGCTAAAATCGCTTCCTAAAACTTTAGACCAGATTAATTTATTTATGCATAAGTTGGCTAGTATATATCCACTATTCTTCCTAAAAATATATGCTGAGCAAACATTTTTTCCCATCAGACTGAATCCAGTTGGACAATATTAGGTGTCCTATACACCACTACACTCAGGACAAGGGTGCAACATAAGCCAGGCCAGTTTTAGAATTCCACCCTTGAATTTGAATTTTTCGAGTAGCAAAACAGATAACCTGAGAATGTTTGGCATTCACTCCATACCTGCTGTGGTGTCCTATCAAGACAATGTTTGCCCGTGTGATTTCTCAATCTTGGAATCTACATTGATTCCTACAAGTTCCCAAGTCCAATTTTTCAGCTTCTCATCTATTTCCTTTAGTTTAAATACAGTAGAATTTTGTTGCTTGAGAATAAGTCCTAACTGATAGAGATGCTGGAGCCAGAGACTGTATTTATGGAAAGATTCTTCAGTAAACCTAGAGTTCTTGGGATTGGTTATCTACATTGAGCGAAAGGTAACAAAGCACTGGTTCTTAATTTGTAGAGAAACATGGAAAACCATGCCTCCTTTGGTGAAATAGCTAGTAATTATCAACTGAGATTACTTGTGACCAATTATGCATTGAGGGTAGAACTAATATACCATGGAGCTACCAAAGACCATCACAAAATAATGAGGAATTCAAGTACCTCAGTTAAGTACTTGCTTTCGGGGGTACTGAATAATTTATTTCTTTTTTAAATATATACCTTCATCTTTTTTTTAAAGATTCATTCATTGTACTCGAAAATCAGAGTTAAACACAGAGAGAGAGAGAGAGAGAGAGGGAGAGAGAGAGAGAGAGAAAGGTCTTCCATCTGCTGGTTCACTCTCCAGCCAGCCTCAAAGGCTGGAGCTGCGCTGATCCGAAGCCAGGAGCCAGGAGCCTCCTCTGGGTCTCCCACATGGGTGCAGGGGCCCAAGGGCTTGGGCCATCTTCCACTGCTTTCCCAGGCCACAGCAGAGAGTTGGACAGGAAGTGGAGCAGCTGGGACTCAAACCAGCGCCCATATGGGATGCCAGCACTGCAGGCGGCAGCCTTACCTGCTATGCCACAGCACCAGCCCCGGTACTGGATAATTTAAACGAGAGAATGACAGATTCAAAATAGTAAGTTCTGTCTCAAAACATACTGTAAATCTCAGGGTCTTTATGTAATCACCTGAAAAAAAAAAAAAAAAACCCAGGAATTTAATCAGAGCAAAACCTAATGTTATAACCTGGGTGGATCTCTCTTGTGAGCGTTAGGGCAGTCATCAGAAAAGAGTATCACTGTAACCATGGAAATGAGAATATCATGGCATATTCAGAAAACCTTGGATATCCAAAATCCTCATCTTCCACTGAGGCATCTTTGCGTAGAAAATTCCCTTCCTTGTCTCATGTGACTCTTCCTTCCTTGCTTGAAATGTTATTTCTTTGCCTAAAGTTGTTCCTTTGAAGAAAAACTAATTTCTTTTTTATCCATCTTCTCATAATATACAGATCTGTAATAAGAAGAGGATCCCATAAGGTTCTGGAGGAATAAGTGAAAATAATCAAGCTCTGAGATGACTCATGTGTTTACACACACATACACACACACACACAGACAGAGAGAAGCAAAGTGATTTTGTTATTTTATGTCAGTAAAATTTTAGGCAATTTGCTTGCCTTCAGCATAGGTTTTGAAGGTTCTTTAAGAAAAAGAATATGACATAATATACAAACAATTAACTTGTCAAATGAGTGCATGTGAAGTAGGCAGGCATTACAGGCTAAATTTGATTAGATTTGTGAACTGGAAGACCATGTCTTTGCCACACCCCTGTGTGTCCTCATCCCCCTACCTGGCCACATATGGGTGCCCACCAGCCAATCAGGTTAATTAACCACTCCCCTTTGGAAGTGGGTTACAAGCCCAGGACACGGTGTGTCCCTACCTTCTCTTCTTCCCTGGACTCTTGCCAGGAGGTGGGCTTGCTGTACCCCTGCGCCTCTGTACCATGTAACCCGGAGGCCATGCACCCTAGGCTTCCTGGCCGAGATGCTCTGCCACATGGCTGGTTCCTGGTGCTCGGTATGAACCCCTTTTCACCTCTCTCTTAAAGAAAGCTCTCACTCTCCTATGCATCTCTCTCACTAAATAAAAGCTTAAAATGTACCATGCTGCCTCATTTACCTGTGCCGATATTAAGAATTCTTCTCTAAATATTAGGCAAGAACCCTCTCGGGCTTATAAATACTGGGGATTTAGTAATAAGCCCGTGGTGAAATTGTATGGCACCCCAAATTCCGGTAGCACATGTGGCACCCCAGATAGCACTTCTGGGGAACTTTAAGGGCCACATTTTAGTGTAAATGTTAGGGGGTCTTGTCCGATTTCACATTTTCCAGAGACTCTAAATTCCAGGAGCTATTTTCAGTGAATATGTGTATTCCATTTAACCTTTTCCTGTTTTGCCAAAAACCTGACCAACAGTAAAGTAAGTTGTATCACAAAAGAAGACAAAAGAAAATAAAAAGAAAACAAATACAAGTTTAATTGGAAGGAAGAGATTTAAAGTCTTCCAGACATAGGAGTACCAGTGTGTGTACATCATATTGTCTCACCCTCCACTATGGTCTTTAAGAAAGTTTTGAAAATTTCCCCTTTACCAAGGATTTGAGATACAAAGAGGAAAGGGGCCATAGCATTTACATGTTTTTATTAACTTCTTCTCCTCGGTTAAAAGTGCTGGTGGGAGTTGTTATAATTTAAGTGGACGCCATAACATCAACGGACGTGCAATGATCCCAGTTGGAGAGTCCAGCTCATTACATCTCAGCAGGAGATTAGATGTATTTAACCATAAAACACAGTTGTGCCATTGTGCTCGTTAGAGCAGCCTGAACTTTGGAGATCTCAGGCTGTGATTAATTGTTCATGATCTTGCTAGGAATCATATTAGTGGGTAGCCCACTTACTTAGAACTTGATATGTGTGAGAAAAAGCGGGGGGGAATCTAAATCTAGTAAACAGAGGCCTAGCTGGAGTTATGACTTGGGGAACAGAGAGTCTTGCTCTCTCACCCTATTCCAGGATGGATTCACAGACCCTTTAATGAAGGCACTGAACCTCAGAGTTTAGATGTAACACAGCCAGTGCACACTGTGACACTGGATTAGTCAGCTTTTCATCATTATAACTAAGTATGTGATGCAGCCTACTGATGAAGGAAGAGCTGTGTGTTGGCTCATGGTTTTGCATATTTACAGTCCAAAATTGCGCACTGATCTGATTGTGTGGTGAGGTAAGGTGGAAGGATGGCAAGGACAGAGTACATGTGGAACAATGATAACCTGGTGAGCCAGGGAGCAGAGAGATGGGGTAGGCCTAGCTCAGATTTTAGCACCAACCTTGGCACATGGATGACTTTCTGAGAGCAATCCCAGTGACCAATGGGCCTCCACTGGGCCCACCTCCTAAACAACCTAATCGGATCAAGTCCTCACCTTCCAAGTACCATTAACTTATGACTTTGGACAATAAGGATGTGCATGAGTTGGGGATCCAAGTCCTCTTAGAACCACAGCAGAATCTGTCTCTTATTCTTTCTCAAAGGTAACTCTATTTATTCAAATAACTGTGCTGAGAAAAGGAGAATATCCTAAACATTTGGACTTTTAAACAGAAGACACCAAATCTCAGTAATTTCTAGGGACCTAGAATACCCTTCTAATAGTTTAGGTAAACAAACTTTTTTTTAAAAACAATTCTAAAATAAACCTATTGGACCCTGAGTACATCCTATAATTATTCCCTTGAGTGTATAAATACATTCATAACAATTGCAGACAATTTTTCTGGCCACCTGGCATATGTAATACAGGTTATTATGGTAGGAAAGGGTCAGGAGGAGGCTCTTGAAACTTTCCCTTCATGTAGTCATGGCATTGGGTCAAATGATGAAAAGAATTTAGTGGATTCTAGTGAGGTTCACTCAGAAAGGTTTCCTATGGGCAGAGGATACACAGAAACAGGGTTAAAGAAAACTGAAGAAAAGTTCACATTGGTTCTGAACACTCAGAGGCAACTTCTGTGTCCTCCCTCAGGTTCATTCACAGGAAGTAGTTCATCTACAGAAGTAAAGTTTACGCAGGGATCTTTATTCTCCGCTGGTTGTAGAGCCAGAACAAGGCTAGGGAACGAGGTGAGACAGGTGTAGATTATCAATCTATATATTACTAACAACCAACACAGACAAGCTAGAAAGAATGGATGCAGGGCAGTTATGTTATTAAACAACACATTATCGACCACTATTCAGTATATTGCATTGCTATCCAGGTGGAGGGAAAATATCACAGCTCCAGGCACTCTTAGAGATGAACACAAAGCTACTATGAGTTGGCTGCAAGATAACCCTACATTTCTCCATCAAAATAATAAAACAAAAGTAATATTGTATTTCTGGGAGGAGTTTTACTCTTGAAAATTCCTAATTTCTTGCATCTTCTCATTTAATTCTTTAGGTCAGCTGAGCAGAACAGATGTAGTGCTATGTCTTGCAGATGAAACAGATAACTTGATGGAAACTTTAATTCTGCTGCTGTTCCCAACAGAGCCCTTTTTGCTGGGACAACTTAGTATGTAGCATATGGGGTCCTCCCACCCCTCCTCCAACACCCAACACATACATCTTGATAAAGGAGAAGCAAGCAAACAAACCAGAAACAGGTTGCTTTTACCTACCAGGGAGAGCAGTGCACTTTTATTTTCCAAATCAGTGATCTGTCAACTCTGGTGTTTTGCTGCTATTTAGGCTACTGGGACCTTTTTTTATTTTACCATATCACAGAATGCTGTACTGGGTCACTATATTGATAGGTTTTTTTTTTAAGATTTATTTATTTATGTGGAAGTCAGAGTTACACACAGAGAGAATGAGAAGCAGAGAGAAAGAGAGGTCTTCCATGCTCTGGTTCACTCCCTAATTGGCCACAATAGCCAGAACTGCACCGATCCAAAATCAGGAGCCAGGAGCCAGGAATTTCTTCCAGGTCTCTCATTTGGGTTGCAGTGGCCCAAGGACTTGGGCCATCTTCCACTGCTTTCCCAGTCCATAGCAGATAACTGGATTGAAAGTGGAGCAGCCAGGACTCAAACCGGCACCTATATGGGATGCCGGCAGCGGCTTTTCCTGCTACACCACAGCGTCAGCCCCTGATAGGTATTCTAGTATACCTGGCGATCAAGAAATAGCAGGTATTCTTCATGCCTTGGCACAAAAAACATGTGCTAAAAGGAAAGATTCACATTTTATGAGAATTTAGGAGTCTTTTGCCTGGTGAAAATGTTTTTGGAGAGAGTAGTACATTTAGACGCCTGAACACTCCAATATGGAGGATAATTTGTTGAAATTTGCACATGAACCTTCAAATGCTTATTTAGTTACTTTGAGTTTTGGAAGCTGATATGAATTATGGTCTCTTATCACCTCTACAGCTGCTTCCTATAATAAAATAATTTTGCAATTTTTGTTTTCCAGGATCTGCCTTGATATATTCCCCTCTCAACTCTGGTTCATCAGTTTCCCAGTGATTTTTGTGAGTCCTTGATACTGTTCAGTAAATTAATTTTTCTAAAGCTAGTAAATTTTTAAAACCATAAGCAAATATTACTGATTTATATAATAATTAAAGATTAGATAATACAAATGAGCTAATAAAATGTAATTAAAGATACAAATCAATAAGTTAATTACAGATGACTTCAGTTACTCACACTGAACATTTTAGTACATTTTATGTTTTCTAAATTAATGGTTGAAATTCTAAGATTCAATTAAGAAATTGCATCAGAGTATATATAACAATTCATTTATTCATCTGCTATTATATAGAATTTTGATCAAATTAGTTTAAAACCTCTAGACTGAAATATTTTATTTATATGGTGTCAAATGTTGGTGTGTTTTTGAGTTGGCTGAAAATATGGCAAAATGCTTTTTGGTTCATTTTACATTTGTGTAATAAATGAGGGGAGAAGTCTAGTAAATATTTATTGTTCTTACATAAACAGTGCACTGCATCAAGAATACAAGGGAAGAACAATAGGAATTTACTTCACGCAACTTAATTGTACAAAGAATGACTATTTGGATTAACTAAGCAGACATTTTTTTCTTGATCCCAGAACTCAAATAATATTCACAAATGTGTAATTCAGCTACCATTTGGTTTGAAAGAGCCTGTTGAGCTAGCCTGGAAAATGTTATCATTTTGCTGTTTCCTACAGCAATTTATGTATCAAACAATTCAATTGAATTTTAAATTATAACCCACTTTAAGGTGGAGCTATCTGTGCAGTGATTTCTCTAGAGTTGTATATAAAATGTTTTAACTGTAAAATGAACTTATGTTTAAAATACTGCTTTACGCTGTAATACAGGTATTAATACTTTTGAAAAACTATTGGCTTGTCAATGCTTGCAAGTAATAATTTTTATGTTGAATTCAAAGTTGAAGGCCTTTCTGCAGATTTTACCAATATGTACAACCTTCCTGTAATTGTTGTAATTGTCTAGCAATTAAAAGAATTTATAAAAATAATTTTTAAGATCCAAATAGAATCGGCAAAGAGTGTGTGGACTATACATTCTCGAATTACCCTTTTGTTTGTAAGATTCGGTAAAAATGAAATGGGGCTAGCAATGAAGCAGTGGTGGGTGAAGAAATGAGACTTAGGCATAGCAATGTCAGAAAAGACCCCCCTGAAAGGTGAGGGTCTGGAAAATGATTTCATTAAAACCATCAACCTTCAAGAAACCCTGGAAAGCCGTTCTGGCCTCCCTTGAAAATATAATCTGATGTAATATAATCTGAGGGACCAGCACTGTGGCACAGCGAGTAAAGCTGCTGCCTGCAGTGTCAGCATCCCATATGGGTGCCGGTTCGAGTCCCAGTTGTTCTACTTCCTATCCAGCTCTCTGCTATGGCCTGGGAAAGTAGTAGAAGATGGCCCAAGCCCTTGTGCCCCTGCACCCGCGTGGGAGACCTGGATGAAATCCCTGGCTCCTGGCTTTGGTTTGGCACATCTCTGGCTGTTCGGCCAATTGCAGGGTGAACCAGTGGATGTAAGACTTCTCTCTCTCTGCCTCTGCCTCTGTCTCTTTGTTACTCTGCCTTTCCTTTCTTTCTTTTCTTTTCTTTTTTTTTTTTTAAATTTATTTGGCAGGTAGAGTTATAGACAGTGAGAGTGAGAGAGACAGAGAGAAAGGTCCTCCTTCCATTGGTTCACTCCCCAAATGGCAGCTACGGCCAGCACTGGGTTGATCCAAAACCAGGAGCCATGTGCTTCTTCCTGGTCTCTTATGTGGGTGCAGGGGCCCAAGCACTCAGGCTATCCTCCACTGCCCTCTCTGGCTCAGCAGAGAGCTGGACTGGAAGAGGAGCAACCGGGACTAGAACCAGCGCCCATATGGGATGCCAGCACCGCAGGCAGAGGATTAACCAAGTGAGCCACAATGCCAGCCCTCCGCCTTTCAAATAAATAAATAAATCTTTAAAAAAATATAATCTGAAAATATAATCTCACTTGACATCCTATCTGAATTTCACTGGTTGTGGGGAGCAGCCCGGACTGGACTGAGTTACTGGAATTAAGACTTATTCTATGCATCTGCTCTCCCACAATATGGCGCTGGGAGAGAAGTAAACAGCTTCTGCACAGCTGCCTCCAGTTCAACCAATAAACTGTAGGACTTGCTACTGATTGGAGGAGAGCGGCGTGCTGGGCGTGTGGGCAGCCGAGTTGGGATTGGCAGAGGAGGACTATAAAGGAGGAGAGAGACGGCATGCACCGGGAACATCTAAGGGGAACATCTAAGGGGAACACCTGTGCAGCCCCCGAGAAGAGCTGGCCGGCGGTGTGCCGCTCCCCTGCGGAAGTGGGGAATGTGGCCAGGGGGAACTGCCCTTCCACGGAGGTGGAAGGGATAGTAGCCAACCCGGGAAGAACCAGCAGCAAACCCGGGGAGGGCCGAGCAGACGAAAGAACAGCGCAGGGTCCTGTGTTGCTCCTCCACGAAAACAGGGAGCGACAACTGGTTATAAATTAGATGTAGCTGTTTTTTCCTCGATGTGTATACATCACTTTGTTTTTAAATCCAAAGTATACAAACAACCAAATTCCATTTAAAATCTTATAAACACTGTTAGAACTGAACTTATTTATTCACTGATTTCATACTCTGAAATGCAGCTTTAATGCAATTCTGCTGGCCAAACTGCCAAATCTACTAATTTTAAAAAATACCATATGAACCTGACTATCCACATATACTTCATGATTAATTTTACTCATCAGCTCATTCCTGCCTACCATGAGTAAAGCTATAACAGTAATGTGTTGTATTGATGGAGACAAATCTCCATAAAATAATAGGCTCCAATAGTTGTCCAGATCTCTTTAAAATTTAATTGTGAATGTACCTGATAATACACCTACACACACACACACACACACACACATATACTTCTATTGAGCTACTTATGTCTACACAAATGTAATTTTATTAAGAGACATGATAATATGTTTAAATGTAATTCAGAAGTGAAGTTTCTTGCTTTCCAAGAAAAAATGTAACTGTGTATGTGCAAGGGGAGTTTTAAATTGATAAACAAAATATAAAATATAATGAAATTTCTCAAAGACCATTATGAACAAGATGACAAACATCATATTTAGTTAAATTCTACTTTAACTTCCAGTATAGTCTCTCAGGCAAACAACATATTAAATAAAAGTACAAATGACAGCTGAATCAGATGTAACAGAGGAAAGCATATGAAGTAGCAGTTCTAAGCACTGAATTTCAGATTCTAAATCCACACACCCACCCATCCATCCATTATTTAAACAAGCCATACACTCTGCTGAAGTGGGAATGTGAAGAAGTAAGTTATGTCTTCAATGAACTTACAGCCTAGAAGTGAAGAAAAACATGCAGAAGACATGTTTCTTTTAAATTCTGTGACCCATTTATATCAGCAACAGAAAGAACTAGACTGATGTCTGTCCTCCATTCTCTGTTTATCATAGTTTGGGGGCCTGTGAAACAAGATCAAGGTAGCAGTAGTTGGGTGTCTGGAGGGAGCTTCCCAGTTGCTTCATCCACCAGAGGGTCCCAACACTGTGTCCTCAGGTGGTGGAAGAGCAGATGAGCATGTGTTCACTCCCTCAAATCCATTATAAGGACTGTAATCCTATCCATAAAGGCTCCACCTGCTTGATTTAGTCACCTTCTAAAATTCCCACCTCTCAATATTATCGCATCAGAGATTCAATGTCAACATATGAATTGGGGAGGCACCCTCAGACCATAGCAATAAACCTAAACAGACTGACAGGCTGGCAGATTTGTGTATATTACACATCAAAGAATAAAAACAAGAGTAATTTCCGTGGTTCTGTGTACAGTTTTAGCAGTACTATTTTAATATTATTTTCTGGGATAACCAGATAATGGAGGATCTATTATCTGTTGCAGTGGCCACGAGAATGTACTCACAGAGCACTAACTATATGGAGTTTGAAGAACTTTAAATAGAAACAAAAGAAAATAAGTAGTGGAGAATGAAAATTATGCCAACTTTCATTTGAATGACAAGTTACAGAAACAAGTTTGCATTTATTCAAAATATTGACAGGAAATCATACAAGAACTGAGGGAGAATGAATAACACTGAGTAATGTTGGACAAAGATCTGAAAGCAGAAACAGCTGAGATTTTCTGGTTGACTCCCACTGGGAATGGAATGATCAGATTTTGGTTGTGTAAAAGAGAATTGCATTATGTAAACGTGGGGCTAATAGTACGTGTTGATGTTGGGCAGTCGGACCCATTCTTTTTGTTCACCCAGCATCTGAATCTTCCAGATATATTTAGGAAATCTTGTACCTTGTAAGAGTCTTCTTCCATCTGTAGACGCTCAGTATGCCTGAAAACTGATTTCCCAGACTCCTTTGCAAGGAGAGCATGGAAATATCACCAGCTTCAGCCAATGAGGCACAACTGCTGTAGTTGGTGAACCAGAAGTGAGTCAATGAGGAGTCACTGGCTGCAAGGCCAGGAACAGGGGTCACTCCACACCCGGTTTTCAGAGGCAGCACTGTAGAGGGCTCCAAACCAGCAGATTTGGAAAGCATCAGGGTCTCCACAGGACTGATTATGAGGCATGACATTTGGCGTTGTTCTACCCTTCAAGTTTGGTCGTTTCTGCTCTTTGCAAATAAGACCTGATTAATATTCTACCTCTCCTGAATGAGTAATTTGAGGGATTCCTGGTGGAGATGTGCTCTTAACCGCCTGGACCAGACTGCACTGGACTTGAATGTAGTCAAGACCAGCACCAGCCTCCCAGCTGACCTTACTGTTTGAATAAATTGTTTCAAGTCTGCACAGGGTAAGTCCTGCCTCTGCTTTGTGAAACTACCTGCAAAAGTGCAGGATGCACCCAGTTCTGCTGTACGGCTTCAGTTTTCCCAGCTAACAAGCAACAGAGCTGGGATTTATTCAGGCATTCTCACTCCAAAGTCCTTGCTCCTAACCGTGATGTTCTAGAGACTTTGAGTAGTTCTGCCTCAACAGACAAGAATGGTACTTTTGAAGGTGCAACTTTGCAGCTCTTCTAAATCACATCAATAATATAGTCTCCATATCCTCTGATTGGCTGCCACCTACTGACAAAACTGATCAATTTGATTAGCAAGCTGTATCCATTCCTGACACTTCCACCATCGTCCTAGAGCATCCTGCACCTTTCACATCATAAATGCACTGCTCATACTCTTGCACTCGCTCCTCATCAGTGTGCCAGTGCATCTTTCACTCTATGAAAGAACAGCGAGGTCTCAGCACTCCGTTTAGGCTGGCTTCCACCACTGGAGGTTTACTGCTTCCCCTTCCTGCTTTCTGATGTGTGCTTCTCTCATTGCTCAGGCTGGCTCCTTGTCAACCCCAAAAGTTTTATCAAGTAACTGCCTTTGACTGGTGCAAGATTTATGGAATGAATAGATTAAAGAGGGGCAAACACAGATCCAATTATGCTGTTTTAACTGAATATGAGATTACCACAAATAAAATGGATGTTGTGCACCCAATTTTGCACAGAATTCATTGGTAGAAGGCCTATTTTCATATAAGCAGAACCTTGCTCAGTTGATGATTCCCATTGTTTTAATATGGAAGAAGAAGGCAGTCTAACTCAAAATCCATAATGAGCCTCAAAAACACCCCAAATAACCTTGCTTTTAAAAAAATTTAGATTGAGAGATAGATGAATACAGTGTGCTAATGATTAAATAAACTCTCATTGTCTGAGTTTCCTGTAGATACAGTTCATTGTGCAAGTTGTTAAGACAATAAATTCCAGAAGATTTATGTGTGTCATGTTTCACTGTTCCACAACACACTGAAGACAGGGTAAAATATTTTCAAGAAATCTGACACCTAAAATGCTATCATAATGTTTCCATTTTCCCCTTCATCACTTTTATGTTCCAGAGAGAAAAAGTTGAAAACTGCAATAAAATAATTGCAAAAATCCTCTAAAATATTGATGAAATACATAATAAAAATATTTGTCATTTTTCCATTTTTAGCACCATCACAACTAGCTAGGCTAATAATTATTTAATAAAGGAAAAAGTGATGTATGTCACGAGTTCATAGGGGCTACAGGTGCCAAAGAAGGTGCATTAGGAAGGATTAAAAACAGGTAGAGGAAGAGGTTTTTAAATATAACTGAGAGCTGTAAAATTCACCTACCACACACCAGACTGATGATCAGTAAAAGTACACTATTATATGAAATGGCTAGCAAAAGTGCTACCTCTGACATTAAAGACTTGTGACTATAAAGACTTAGCTGTCGTGTGGAAAATTGTCTCTAATCAATTCCAGTGAAATACAAGTTGCCTAGAAGAGACTGTGTCACGGCTGTGACAAACAGCAAAAGGCAGAATATGAGCATGACTTTGCCTCATGTCCTCCCAGAGTGTCCAAAGATACTGAGGCTGATGGCAAAGACCAATTCTAGCTGTCAAGCCAGAGATATCACTAGAGTAATATAATCCTACAGGTGGTCAAAGCCTGGTAGGCACGTCTTTTAAGCTATCTGACTTATTTCTAATCCTTTGCTCACCAGTGGACTTTCTGACCTACAATCTCCTTTGTACATTGACAAAAGAGTTCTGTCCTGAGTTAAGCAGTTCATCTTTGTTGCATCATCAGATACAGATTTGAACATAAGTTGGCAAAGTAGAGTCATCAGAAATTACTACAAAGAGTTGTATACAAGCAAACAGGGAGATCTATCAGAAATGGATGGATTCCTGGACACATGCAACCTACCTAAATTGAACCAGGAAGACATAGAAAACCTAAACAGACCCATAACTGAGACAGAAATTGAATCAGTAATACAGTCCTGTGGGGAGCAACTCGGACTAGACTAAGTTACTGGAATTAAGACTTATTCTATGCATCTGCTCTCCCACAATATGGCGCTGAGAAGGGAGTAACAACTTCTACGAAGCTGCCTCTCGCCAATTTGATTGACTGAGCTGCAGGAGCTGATCTTGCTCCTGATTGGAGGAGGGCAGCGTACTCAGCGTGTGGGTAGCAGAGTTGGGATTGGCGGAAGAGGACTATAAAGGAGGAGAGAGACAACATGCACCAGGAACATCTATCTGAAGGAACACCTGTGCAGCCCCCGAGAGAGCCGGCCGGCGGTGTGCCGCTCCCCCACGGAAGTGGGGAATGTGGCAGGGGGAACCGCCCTTCCACGGAGGTGGAAGGGTCGGTAGCCAACCCGGGAAGAACCAGCAGCAAACCCGGGAAGGGCCGAGCAGAGAAAAGAACAGCGCAGGGTCCAGTGTCGTTCCTCCACGAAGACGGGGAGCGACACAGTCCCTCCCAACAAAGAAAAGCCCAGGACCGGATGGATTCACTGCTGAATTCTACCAGACATTTAAAGAAGAACTAACTCCAATTCTTCTCAAACTATTCAGAACAATTGAAAAAGAGGGAATCCTCCCAAACTCTTTCTATGAAGCCAGAATCACCTTAATCCCTAAACCTGAAAAAGATGCAGCATTGAAAGAAAATTACAGACCAATATCCCTGATGAACGTAGACGCAAAAATCCTCAATAAAATTCTGGCCAACAGAATGCAACAACACATCAGAAAGACCATCCACCCAGACCAAGTGGGATTTATCCCTGGTATGTAGGGATGGTTCAATGTTTGCAAATCAAGCAATGTGATATACCACATTAACAAACTGCAGAAGAAAAACCATATGATTATCTCAATAGATGCAGGGAAAGCATTCGATAAAATTCAACACCCTTTCATGATGAAAACTCTAAGCAAATTGGGTATAGAAGGAACATTCCTCAATACAATCAAAGCAATTTATGAAAAACCCATGGCCAGCATCCTATTGAATGGGGAAAAGTTGGAAGCATTTCCACTGAGATCTGGTACCAGACAGGGATGCCCACTCTCACCACTGCTATTCAACATAGTTCTGGAAGTTTTAGCCAGAGCCATTAGGCAAGAAAAAGAAATTAAAGGATACAAATTGGGAAGGAAGAAGTCAAACTATCCCTCTTTGCAGATGATATGATTCTTTATTTAGGGGATCCAAAGAACTCTACTAAGAGACTATTGGAACTCATAGAAGAGTTTGGCAAAGTAGCAGGATATAAAATCAATGCACAAAAATCAACAGCCTTTGTATACACAGGCAATGCCACAGCTGAGTGTTAAACTACACCTTTAAGAATTTTGGTTAATGAAAATCAGTTGGGGCCTGCGGTGCTGGCATCCCATTTGGGCACCAATTCAAGTCCCGGCTGTTCCACTTCTGATCCAGCTCACTGCTGATGGCCTGGGGAAGCAGCAGAAGATGGCCCAAGTGCTTGGGCCCCTGTACCCATGTGGGAGACTCTGAAGAAGCTCCTGGATCCTGGCTTCAGATTGGCCAAGCCCTGGCAGTTATGGAATGAACCAACTTATGTTCCAATGGATGGAAGATTTCTCTGTCTTGTTTTCTCCCTCTGCAACTCTACCTCTCAAATAAATAAAGAAATAAGTCTTTTAAAAAAAAAGAAAATCAGTTTTTTACCTCCTGATTACCTTTTGGTGAAGGGTAAACATTTGTCTTTGAATCTGCAAAGCTGTAAACCAGACACAAGGATCTCATATTCAAATACTGCTCTTCTGGGAGCAGCCTCTTTCAGTATCTCTCTGCTTCTCCAAGCAAGTATTAGTCATTTAATTTGTCTGTTTTCCCAATTTCAAAACACATGGGGGTTAGGGAGGGCAGACACTGTGACTCAGAGGGTTAAGGCATCACTTGGAACACCCACATCCCATACAAGAGTTCCTGGGATGGAATTTCACCTCCCCTGCCCAATCAGCTTCTTACTGATGAACCTGGAAGAAGTAGATGACGGCCCAGGTACTTGGGTTCCAGTACCCATGTGAGAGACTTGAATGCGGTTACTGGCTCCTGGATTCATCCTGGCTCAGCCCCCACTGTTGCAGGCATTTAGGGAGTGAACCAGCAGATAGAAGAGACTCTCTCTCTCCCTCTCTCTCTCCTCCCCCTCATCCTCTCCCTCTCTCTCTGTTACTCTACCTTCCAAATAAATAAACAATACTTAAAAAACTTGTGGGGATTATTTAATTCAGCTGAAAATTTGGGATTTAAGTCTGCAAAAATCACAAAACGACATACCACCATTTATGTACAAATACACTAATCCTCATATAAATAGGTATCACACAATTTAATATTATGATTACTACAGAAAAAAAATTTATAAGTTCTGGGCCTTTTCTTCATAATCCTCCTGCAATAAGAAATACAAATAATCATCCCTTTTTTTCAGACCTCAATCCTTTCAAGAACTCTATTTTACATATTGGTTTGTGACCTTAGCAGACTGATTTTCATAACATGATTTTAGATAACTTTCTTTTGAATTTTCAGATGAAACTGTCATAAGTCTTTTAGTTCTTTAGCCTATGTGAAATTGTAAACAACAGGCTTTTTACTACAATATTCTTTTATTAGCTATACTGCCGTGTGCCATTTCTACATTCTGAAAATACATAGCGCTAAACAAAGCACTCGAGTTTTCAGTCTAATGGGCCTTGTGAGCACCATACTCTAATGGGGAGAATGAGAGACAGCTACTAAGTGAACAAGATGATTTGGAGGCTGTGAATCAAATAAAACATAACACAGAGTGATATGTGTGTGGTTGTGCAGATCCATGCATGCCCGGACATATGTATGAGGACGTTTATTTCTATTGGGTAGTTAGAGAAGACTACCATGTGAAAGTGCAATCTAAACTGAGACTTGAGTGAGTTATGTGTCTTTTAGGACTATAGCCCAAGTCCACTTAAACTATTCTCTCTGTTTCAGTCCATTCCGGCTGCTAAAACAAAATAATATAAACCAGCAGCTTATAAGCAACAGACATTTATTTCTCTTAGTTATGGAGGCTGAGAAGTTCATGATCAAAGCTCTGGCTGGTTTTGTTCAAAGATGAGTCCCTCATTTTTTGGGAGAGTGCTAATCCCATTCTTGAGCCCTAATCACTTCCCAGAGGCCCAGCTTCCTAACACAGCACCTTGGGGAATAGGTTGTAACATATACATGGGAGGGGGCAGGCAAATGGTACCCTTGTCTACACTTAGTTATAGTGATGCTACAGTTAATAACCTGGATTATGGTTACAGAGTCAAATTAACTGATAAGGACAAATTAAGATTTGACAAAGCTGTGGCTGATTTGGCTAAAGGACACAAAGAGATAACCCCACACTGAGTTTTCACTGTAGAATTTCTCACTTCTCAAGAGTTACTCTTATCTTTCTTTCATGAGCACGAAAAACCTGGAGCTTATGACTGCCCCAGGCAAGTGAATTTGAAGGTCTTCTTGGGATTGAATGAAAGATAATAATCAAAATCTAGGTCAAGATACTATTTATTCTATGGAGAATTGTTTCAGTTAATGCTTCAAATTTAAGTCAGAACACATTTTAATCTATGATTCATACCGTGCCTATCAGATATTCTTAATGACTGCACATATTGTAATCTCATTCCGACTTTCACTTTGAGGAATTTCCTAACATCAAGTAGTACGGCCATTAAATTATCATTATAAAGATATCAAACCTCCTTCATTGCATCTATTTCTCAAGACACATGTATGAGGTATATGTCTGAAAGCTTTAGAAACTTCACTATACCTCTTTAGGTGGAGAATGAAAACAAAAGGTTGTGGTAGAAAAAAATGAAATAGAATGGGAGAAAATGGCAAAGGAAAATGATCTAATTTGATGCATAACAAACTTTCCCCTCAAAAAGAACCAGAAGGAAGCCACTGCTAGTTACCATCAGCCACAGATATAGGCATATAATTTTTAAATAATTATTAAACACATATGAGAAATAGAAACATGCTTGTGAGTAAAACAGCAAAACCTCCTAAGATGGTAAACAATTATTGGAGAATAAAGATAATTATCTGTAATGAATATTTCTTTATGGAAAAGATTAAGATACATTGCATATGATTTGCAATGCAACAAAATCATTCTAATTTGTATCACATAAGAAGTAAACACTGATATGTAAGAGTATACATATTAACACATTAAGGGTTTATTCTGAAAGTTTCTTTTGTCTTATCAATTCATTCACATAGATCATTATGAAGACTGATTACATATGAAGAAACATGTGCCACACCATCACTGAAATTAGGATTTAGGATAAAGGATTAAGTCCCCCAAACTTCTGAGATAGTTGCCAACACAGAAAATAATGGAAACAGACTCAGATTAGATTCTCTGGTTAAAGGTTTTACCTAGTAACAGGACTATTTGGGAAAAAAAAACAATAAAGCATTAAGATGGTAGACGTGGCATGCTCCAGTTATGTTGGAATAAGAGTCACATTTACATATCATGTGGTCTAGAGATGCTAAGGAAGCTGGGTTTGATAGGTCTCTGTACTCTGGGACAAGGAAACTATTTATAATAAAGCGCACACATTCAGAATGAAGAGTGGAAGAGAAAACCACTTCTGGTTATTACTTAAAAAGCCAGGGACATGAGGTATAGGTGCAGCAGCTGGCAGGAGGTTTATAGGGAAAGAACATTCATGTGAAGGAGCAGAGATGAATGAGAGCAAGGTCAGACTTCTGGCTCTGCCTGATGACCAAAACGGCACCAGAAACTTCTTCTAAAATGATGACTAGTGCTCATAAACATGCTAGACAGGTGTAAGGACTTTTATTAGCAAATGAACTTCCATAACTGCCAAAGACTCAGGAATACTGGGGAAAATCTCCAGGTAAATGGAGAGCATTTACTCTAAATTATAATGGAGTAAAATGGAGGTCTACAGAGATGAACTGACCATCCAACATAACCAGAGGCAAAACACAGATCTACCATTTCTTGTAATTTTTTTTTTTTTCATTTTAAAGCCAGAGTGACAGATAGAAGGCAGAAAGAGAGACAATGAAGGCTCTTCCATCCATTGATTCACTCTCCAAATGGCCTCAAAAACCAGGTTCAGGAACTCTATCTGGGTCTCCCATGTGTGTGGCAGGGACTCAAGCACTTGTGCCATCTTCCATTGCCTTCCCATGCACATCATCAAGAAGCCAGATCAGAAGCAGAGCAGCTGGGACTTGCACCAGCACTATGATACAGGATGCTGGCGTCACAAGCAGTGGCTTCATTTATGGCAGCACATTTGCAACACAATGCCAATCCCAAGCCAACTATTTCAAAGACAGGCTCCACTCCAAAGACACTGCAAGAAAGACAACGTGTGATCTCCCCTTCAGAGATGAGAGAGATCACTGAAATTCACAAATAAGCCCCAAACTGCTTTTTTAGTCCTTATGTCCAACTTTCCCCCTAGCTAAATCAGCCTAAATCAGAGAAAAACATAATTAATTTGAGTTTCATCTCCTTTTATCACCTCTTTTATTTCTCATGGATTTTTTAATGAGCAGTGAAGTGGCCAAAAATTCAAAAAGGAGAGAAAAGATATAAAAATCTCAGACAGTGGCTCATCAGCACCAATGTAACCAAGCATTAACACTAACATATTCATCCATTGCAGATCAAAAGTGTTTGCTATCTTCTAAAATCTCAAAGAACTCAAGTGAATCTGGAGCAAGTAGAATAATTTCTCTGGAATACAATGACTGTCAGTCTGTCCCAGAATGTGTTCTGTGAAACAGAGGCAGGATTCTCCTTATCACGAAACATGTAGCTGAAACTGAAAATAAAAATGGTCTTACTGGTGAGCTGTTCTCTTGCACGATTCTATTGACCTTCATATTTTTCTACGGTGGACAAACGCAGACATCAGAGTATCTTTCAATGGAGGAGAAGGGAGACGTAGTCCTTCCACTTGTCAGAATTCATGCAGATACCTGTGCTCTCTCCGGCTCAGTCTTTTTCACATGTGCGTGCATACACATACCACACACACACACACACACACACACACATCTGGAGGAGTAATTATTTATTTCCCTTCTGAAGTGATGTCTTTGAAGCCACAGTAGTATATGTCAATTCCAAAAAGCAGAAAGTCCTCAATTGTGTTGTCCTTAATTTGTTACTTTAACTTCCTGCCTCTTCAGGCTGATAGCATCACTCTCTTCCATGTATCTTCGAGAGCCTGCTGTGGCAACTGCTAAACCCATCTCCCATGGACTCTCTTTGTTCCCAATCCTACCCCTCCCAATCTATTTCTGTGGGCTGCTGCTTCAGTTGAAGTTTTCTTTGTTAAAAAGCTCTATGAATCAATCTTAAAAAATAGTGTCATAGAACTTGGTATCAACTCCATTAGTAGAAAAAGAGAAAGCTACCAAGCTGATTCAGACATGTTAAGCTTCTTATTTGGACTGCCAAGTGCTTTGGAACAGGCTCAAAGATTTACTGCGTGGTTCAGACCTTGAACTAAGACTTCCACATGGAGCAAGTATAAAATGGGGGCTGAAATCCAGCGCATTTCCTGGTGTGGCAACCAGGGCTGTGATCTCTAGAAAACAGGGTCATGTGTTCTGTCACAGAACAGTACTTTTTTTTTGTTGGCCAAGCCTCATGCCAGTTTAACAGGCATACACAGGTGCCTCTTTTTCAAATGGGTCTGCCTGGAGCAGAGGCGGTCATTAGTATAGTCAGATTCTATCCCACCACCACATCTCTGTCCATTTTTTGGACAAAAATAATTTTCATGCTTTTAATTAAAGAAATAGCATCAACAATGATTTTTAAGCTCTCTTTAGAAGTAGAATTGTTTCTTCCACAAAATGCTGTGTCTAAACCAGAGTCAATCTAATTAAATACTTTTTAAAGATTTATTTGTTTATTTGAAAGGCAAAGTTAGAGAGAGAGAGAGAGAGAGAGAGAGAGAGTCTTCATCCACTGATTCACTCTCCAAATGTCTGCAACAGCCAGAGCTAAGCCAATCTGAAGCTGACCAGAAACTTCCTCTGGATTGCCCACATGAGTGCAGGGGCCCAAGAACTTGGACCATTTTCTGCTGTCTTCCCATGCACATTAGCAGGGAGCTGGATGGGGAATGAAGCAGCTAGGACTTGAACCAGCACCCATATGAGATGCTCGGACTTAACCCACTATGCCACAGTCCTGGACCCACTCTGATTAAATTCTATAGAAAGAACTGGCTTTTCCTTCTGTTCCCAAAACATGGTTCATTACGGACTATAAGAATTTCTTTGCTCTATTTTTTGATGAAACATTAGATAATAAATTTCTACCACACTCCAAGTTTCTTCTTCCATGCCGAATGCATTTACTACTGCACAAATGCAAAAAGAATGCCCGCAATTCATCGTCATTCCTGATTCGTCTCCTCACTTGGTTTTTGTAATTTTCCAGGGACTAAAGCAGTAAACATGGTTATCTTGCTTGCATGAAATGGCAGTGCCAAGCTGAGGATCAAAAAGTCATCATTCATTTTATGACAAGTGTTGTTTTTTTTTTTTTTTTTTTTTTTTTGACAGGCAGAGAGGACAGTGAGAGAGAGAGACAAAGAGAAAGGTCTTCCTTTACCGTTGTTTCACCCTCCAATGGCCTCTGTGGCCGGCGCACCGTGCTGATCCGAAACAAGGAGCCAGGTGCTTGCAGGACCCAAGCACTTGGGCCATCCTCCACTGCACTCCCAGGCCACAGCAGAGAGCTGGACTGGAAGAGGGGCAATCGGGACAGAATCTGGTGCTGGCCATTTTATGACAAGTTATGAAACAAATGGCACTCCTGTTCTTTATGTTTTTAATAAGTGTTCCTTCTCTTACCTTGTAAGTTTATGCTTTATCAAGTGTCAACTGAAGTATATTTCATGTGCCTGTTTTAGGTGCTGAGAGCACATATCCACACATAAAGCAGAAGATGACTTTCTTAAGATACAGATGATTTTTTTTTTAATTTTTGACAGGCAGTTAGACAGTGAGAGAGGGAGAGAGAGAGACAAAGAGAAAGGTCTTCCTTCCGTTGGTTCACCCCCTAGATGGCCGCTAGGGCTGGTGCGCTGCGCCGATCCAAAGCCAGGAGCCAGGAGCCAGATGCTTCCTCCTGGTCTCCATGCGGGTGCAGGGCCCAAGCACTTGGGCCATCCTCCACTACCTTCCCGGGCCACAGCAGAGAGCTGGCCTGGAAGAGGGGCAATCGGGACAGAATCTGGTGCCCCAACTGGGACTAGAACCTGGTGTGCTGGTGCCGCAGGCAGAAGATTAGCCAAGTGAGCCGTGGCGCTGGCCAAGTTACAGATGATTTCAAATTACTTCCCCTGACTGTTAATGAACAACTTAATACATTATCCCTCTTAGTAGTTTTTTTATCTGTTCTACTTAATATGACTGGTTTAGATCTGTAATTGATGCACAGTTATTCTTAAGTGTTGAAAATTAACTGAAATGTGATCCCTGTTGAACATGGTGGTGGGAATGGGAGAGGGAAGAGATGTATAATTTAGGACATGCTCAGGCTGACTTGCCCCAAGTGGTGGAGTTGGAAGCATACCAGGGGATTCCAATTCAATCCCATTGAGGTGGCATGTACCAATGCCATCTCACTGTTCCAGGTGATCAATTTCAGTTCACAGTTGGTCATGGTGAAGGGACTGGGAGTCAAAGGGAGCACTTAGACAAGTCTAGTACCTGCTAACGCTAACTGATGGAGTAAATAAAGGGGAGAGTGATCCAACATGGGAAGTGAGATACTCAGCAGACTCATAGAATGGCAGATGTCCTAAATAGCACTCTGGCCTCAGAATCAGCCCTAAAGGTATTTGGAGCTGGCTGAAGAGCTCATGAGAGTATTTCAGGCATGGAAAGCCAAGACACTCTGGCAAAAGATCTCTGCGAGTGAGATCCCAGTGGAAAGAACAGGTCATCAAAGAAGGAGGTACCTTTCTCTGAAGGGAGGAGAGAACCTCCACTTTGACTATGACCTTGTCTAAACAAGATAAGAGTCGGAGAACTCAGAGGGCTTCCATAGCCTTGGAAACTCATGACTAGAGCATAGGGAGATTACTGATGCCATAGACAGGAGTGTCAATTGGTAAAGTCAACAACAGGAGTCACTGTGCACTTACTCCTCATGTAGGATCTCTATCCTTAATGTGCTGTACATCGAGATTTAATGCTATAACGAGTACTCAAACAATATATTTCACTTTGTGTTTCTATGGGGGTGCAAACTGTTGAAATCCTTACTTAATGCATACTAAACTGATCCTCTGTAAAAAAAAAAAATTATCAATTCCCAACTTGACTCTCACTGGGATTAAACATGACAATAGATCTGCTCTGATTTCATCATCATTTAAAAAAATCATCTATTATTTTTCACTTTATGTTTCTGTGTGGGAGCAAACTGTTGAAATCCATACTTAATGTATACTAAGCTGATCTTCTGTATATTAAGATAATCGAGAATGAATCTTGATGTGAATGGAAGGGGAGAGGGAGTGGGAAAGGGGAGGGTTGTGGGTGGGAGGGACGGTATGGGGGGGAAGCCATTGTAATCCATAAGTCGTACTTTGGAAAATTATATGCATTAAATAAAAGTTTAAAAAAAAAATTACTTCCCCATTATTGCTGCTCCCTTTCAGTCCAAATTCCTTCTCCCAGTTCCATACAGAGAAAAATGCTCCTTAAAGACGTTATCTATTAAGTATTTACTATATTTACCTTGTTGGAATATTAATCTGTTTCAAGCTTTCTGTTTTTTAAAAAATATTTATTTCATTTATTTGAAAGGCAAAGTTACAGAGGGAGAGAGGAGAGAGGGGGAGAGAGAGAGAGAGAGAGAGAGAGAGAGAGAGAGAGAGAGATCTCCCATCCTCTGGTTCACTCCCCAAATGGCCACAACAGCCAGGGCTGGGACAGGTGAAGGCAGGAGCCAGGAACTAGGAGCCAGAAATTCCTTCCAGGTCTCCCACGTCGGTGCAGGGGCACAGGTACTTGGGCCATCTTCTACTGCCTTCTCAGGAGCAGTATCAGGGAGGTAGACTGGAAGTGGAGGGACTCAAACTGGTACTCTATGGACTGCCAGCATTGCAGGTCGTAGCTTTACCCATTGTGCTACAAAGCTGGCCCCTCTATTTTAAAATAAATATTTTTCAACTCCTTTTTTCCTTTGCCAACTTCTGATGGTTAATTTTATGTGTCAATTTGGCTAGGTCATGGTGCTCAGATATTTGGTTAAACACCAGTCTAGATGTTACTGGGAAAACATTTTTCACATAAGATTCACATTTCACAGTAGACATTTAGTGAGGCAGATGAGCCTCCTCCAGTCTTTGAAGGCACATATGACTTACAGTAAAGGAGAAAAGGCTAGAATAGCTCACAGAACAAAGAGAAACAATTTACTTACATTTACCAGTTTATCATAAAGGATACCACCAAGGATACAGGTTGGGAGTCAGATAGAAGAGATGCCTAGGGCAATGCATGTGAGAAGGGACATGGAGTGTCTGTGTCCTCTCTGGGTGTTCCACCTTCAGGCACCTCTATGTGTTCAGCAAATGGAAGGAAGTTTTTCAAACCTCACAGAAAAGGGGTTTTTAATGGAAACTTCATCATATAGGCTTGACCAATTATTAACTCCATCTACAGCCATTCTTCTCTTCCTGTAGGATGGGATGGGGCTAAAAGGTACAAGCTTCTAATCACAGCCTTGTTTTTCTTTTAATCATTCCTATTATTCAGTTCATTAGAATAAGAAATATGCATCTCCCAAGAAATCCAAAGAGATTAGGAGCTCTGGATCAGGAACCAGGGTCAAAGGCCAAATATTGGAATCAAAGATTCTCCTAGCACCCCCATCACTCAAGAAATTACAATAGTTTTAGAAGCTTTGTTCCTGGATTCTAGGGATGAAAACCAAAATATTATTATGTATTTTGTCTTACAATCATTATCACATACATATCCATGTCATCATATATCTTATGGGTTTCATCTCTTGATAGAACCCTGACTTTTCCATGGGTTCTTGATTCAAGATGGGCTCACACACTTTGCTGTGTTATTGTTTACCCTCACTTTCATGTAGGAAGCCACTAAAATTCAACAGCAACATTTTCATATAAGTTGTATGAATATAAGCATCTCTTATTAATTGCTGTTGACTAGCCAAAAGGCAAATATTTAATTAAACCTTGAGAGATAATAAAACTGCACATGAATTATCTATCTAAGAGCACATAGGTCTGTACATTTCATTTAGGTGATCCAAACAGTAATCATGTCTCTTATACCCAGTCTTCATTTGAGCAGATTGATTGTTTTTTTTTTTTTTTAAAGAAAAATTCCATAGAGGGATAGTGTTGTTTTTGCTAAAGTAGTGCACCTGTTGATTTGTATTAACTTCCACTACGCCTCCACATCCCATTACAAGTACAGCTGATCATACCGCAGATGAATGTTTTATTTGTTAACTTGGAATATAGATACACAAGGTTAATGAGTGACCAGTCTGAATGGCAATGAATCCTCCCTCTTAAGAAAAGAGTTATCAGTGGTGCTGTGGCATAACTGGTAAAGCCAACCTGCAGTTTAGGTTAGAGTCCCGGCTGTTCCACTTCTGATCCAGCTCTCTGCTATGTCCTGGGAAAGCAACAGAAGATGGCCCAAGTCCTTGGGCCCCTGCATCCACGTGGGAGACCGAGAAGAGGCTCCTGGCACCTGGCTTCGGATCAGCGCAGCTCCAGTCATTGCGGCCATCTGTGGAGTGAACCCTCTCTCATCCTCTCTCTCCAACTCTGCCTTTCAAATAAATAAATAAATCTTTTTTTTTTTTTTAAAGAAAAAGAGTTTTCTGGGAGATGAGCAAACCTCAGTTTTGCCTGATTTTCTTCTGTGCTTCTATTTACTAGTTAGTGTTTCCTTGCTGCTCTTGTCTGGATTTATTTTTTTTAAAAGATTTACCTATTTATTTGAAAGCCAGAGTTATACAGAGAGAGGAGAGGCAGAGAGAGAGAGAGAGAGAGAGAGAGAGAGAGAAAGGTCCTCCATCCGATGGTTCACTCCCCAATTGGCTGCAATGGCTGGAACTGCAACGATCCGAAGCCAGGAGACAGGAGCTTCCTCCAGGTCACTCACATGGATTCAGGGGCCCAAGGACTTGGGCCATCTTCTACTGCTTTCCCAGGCCATAGCAGAGAGCTGGATTGGAAGAGGAACAGCTGGGACTAGAAAATTTGCCCATATGGGATGTTGGCACTTCAGGCCAGGGCATTAACCCGCTGCGCCACAGCATCGGCGCCTGCTATCTGGATTTATATAATGTAAGAGAGTCACTCTGGTGAGGCTGAGGGGGTTTTTAATGGTTACTCCAAGTACAGACACAGAGTTTTACAGTTCAAGCACTGTAACATCTGGTCTGATAGACAAGCTGGCTACTGGATGACAAAGGGGCAGAGGGCTAACAGTGTAGATACAACTGGACAAAGAAATGATTTACATGCCAGGCAGGGCAGAGTGGGAAAGGGCAGGATGCCATCATACTCCTGAAAATGCCTTGAAATTTAAAACTTAGAAATTTCTTATTTGTGGAAGTTTCTATTTAATATTTTGGAGTGTGAATGACAATGGGTGACTGGTACCTCATAAGTGAAATCGTATATAAGGGGACTACTGTATTTTAAGTTGTCTGCCCTAGAAATCTTGCATTCATCGAATCTTTTGTAAAATTTTTGCTACACATTGAAAAAAAAAATCTAAACCTTTCCACTGTGCCCCCGCCATGATTGAACAGGAGTTTTGCTCCCCTTCCAAACAGGTCTTGGGAGATTGTTACTGAAGAGGATGAGGCCAGGGGCCTCAAGGCCCAGACAGCAGGGTGAGTGTTCAAACACAGGGGCCAAAGAACAGCAAGGACATTGCCACTTAAAGAAGGGCTGAAATGATGCTCTTTTTTTTTGTATTAACATATAACCTTTCATTTTTTGATAGTGACAGTTCATATTATGATGTATTTGCTTTTTTAATGGTGTTACTTTCCATTAAAATGTTTGCAACTCTATATTGGTTCTATTCATAAAAAATATTTTGAAAAATCATCTTGGCTGGGAAATGCTGGTGTACAAATAGATTTCTCTCGCTTACATTTGAAGCTGTTGCTTCCAAACTCTATTCACTCTTCCTCTGAAGTTGTGGGAATGTATCTCTATGCAATGGAGAGCACATGATTGTCATCTTTATGGCTACAAGCTGTTGATCTCTGTGACCCGATGGCACTATGGGAGTGCTTGACATGCAGTTGATAAGCAGAGTGTTTGCCTTTAATTCAATGGAGCTGGAACAGCTCACAGCTCAGGATGCTGTGCGCACACTTCTCTAGCATAGAGCTTGTTTCTTAGCTAAATGAGACTGATGGGAAAATCCAGACTATGCTTTATAGATTGGCTATCAGGATTGGTTATACAGCATTGGACATTGACTGGGGCTCTGTAGAATGTGAAGAATTAAGCCATTCAACTGGGGTGAGCTGGCATATTGCAACTTGTTAGCTCAAACAAAGAGTTATAGTCATGTGCCTTATAACAATGTTTTGGTCAACAATGGACCACATATATGACAGTGGTCCCATAAGATTATATTGCCTAGTGATATTGTTTCTTAATTTGTGTAAGTGCTCTCTGTACATGATATGGCCTAACAATGTACTTCTCAGAAAGTATCTGTGGTACTTAGTGACTCATGACTATATTTTGCATTCTGTTTATCTAATGATGCATGCTATTCCCATTGTATCAATAAAGAAGAAACTTTTTTTACCTGAAGATCAAATAGATATGTCTTAACAATTTCATACCTATGATTAAAAAGGATTACCCACATGAGTAATATTCAGGCAAAAGACCTAAACTTGTTCTATCAAAGCTGCCAAATTTCTAGGTCAGTAGTTCTTATCTATCAACTTGAATTTATTTCCTAGCTTGCATTGTATAGTTAAAATGTATAACATAATTATTCTTTTTAGTGCCACAGTTGTAACACCACTGTAATTCACTCACTAAAATTTTTTCACTACTACACATTTATTTATCTGAGTTTCTTTTATAGGTCAGGCATGGTGCTGGGTATTAAAGACACAAAAAGAAATGCAATGCAGTAAATAGTAAAAAGTAAGAAAATGAGAAGTTCCAGACAGCAGCAAGCTAGGAGAGCTGGGAGCTTATATTCAAAGCCAGATTGATGCTTCACAAAAAGGAAACCAATGTGTGTCCTCACCTTCTGTGTTACTCTTGTTGGATGCCTTTTCACAGTAACAAAGATAATAGTTCCCATTCTCTTCTTTCCTACCTATTCAAGAGCATAGTAGGTTTGAAATCCTGACTGATTTAAATTATGGTTTTTAACAGAGGAATTGTGATTCACTGACACTGCTGAAATACAATTCACTCATTTAAGACTCTTCAAGAACCCACTGTTTAATTACGTGATTCTTGTTTGAACAGAAACTCAAACAACCACAATATTAGCAAAAAGACAAACATGGATAGAGAAGCTTAGCTGGAATATTGGAGCAAAGGCTGAAGAGAACTGGATGCAAAAGCTTGGGCAATACCAAAGCAAGGTGAATGCAGAGAGCTGATTGAACCACAACCCCCAAATCACTACTGTGCAAGGGGACAAGAGTGAGCCCAAATGAAATGTGCAACCAGCTGAGAGTCCCTCAAGTTAAATGCTGAGACTTTCATTCTTGTGTGCAGTTATTTAGACTGAAAATGGAAACGTGTGACTGTGAGGCAGATCTCATTCATGCATAATTGAAACACCCAAGGGTAAAATACTGAGGCACAATGGATGACATCTGATAAAAAGAGAGCAAGGAAAAAGAGGAAGTTAAAAACAAGATACAAGACCCTGGGGACCATGGAGAAGAATACCTGACATAGGCCAAATAATCTCAAATAAAAATATCCAAATTACCAGACAATGCAAATATAAAGAAAAATGCATGGAAGAAACATGAGGATTGGGTAGGAAAAAATGCTCAGAATATGAAACATTCAAGGAAAGATTCACTGGTAAGTGAAACTCTTATTCTAACAAAATGCAACCACAATAGAATTTATATAGCATTCTTATATACATAAGAAATGAACAATTAATTCAGACAGATTCCAGTCATGGACCAATTTCACTAGATGTGTGGTTTTCAGATAGTTTAGTAACCTCCCAGAGACTCAGATAACTGTCACAAATTAGTCAACATTCAAAAAGTTATTCCATTTATGAGCTGTAGCTGACTCCAAGTCTGATTCCTTTCAATGCTTTGAATGCCAGCACTTTCCTTCCTTTTTTCCTTATGACACACTTGTTAGCCCTGGTTTATCATATAGACCAGTGACCCATAACTACCTGGCCTGGTATTAACATTGTCAGTAAAAGGGCATTAACCAAGAAGGACTCTTCCCAAGAAGAGGTGGAGGCAAGAACTACCAAAAATGCACTTTTTCTTCTTTACAGTATAGTACTGTGTGTGTATGTGTGTGTAGGTGTGTGAAGTAGAGAGGCTAAGTGGATTTCAGGAGTCCCAGAAATATCTCAGTATTTATTCTATATCCTTTTGGAAATTTAACTTATATCTGCAACTCCAGATATTATCTAAACTATGTCTATTATTAGAATTCATAATATTATATTTATGTTTTCCCATTGGCTCATCTTATCATCCTACAAAGATTCACTGAGAACCTAGCATATGCCAGATACACTTCTAGGCTTCAAAGTCAGATGGGCATGGGCCTTTTGCCTAACAGTTATGATCCTGGTTAAGATGCTCATATCCCAAATTCAAGTGCTTGTGTTCAATTCCTGGCTCCAAATTTCAATGCCAGTTTTCTGCTAATGCAGAACGTGGTGATTGCTTTGGTAGTTGGATCCCTGCCCCAACACGGGAAGTTCTTGGATGAATTCCTAGAACCTGAGTTTGACCTTGGCATGTTGGCTACTGTGGACATTTGGGAAGTGAACTAATGAATGGAATATCTCTCTCTCTCTTTCTTGAATTTTTTTTTTTTTAAATCAAATGGTGTAGTAGGCTAAAAGTCATAGCCAAATAATTAAAAAAGTGTAATGGAATTGAAAGCCTGCCAAAAATAAGCAAAAGAGGAGTGAATGTTGCTGTAGATTCGTTCTGAGAGGAGGAGTTTGGTGGGGGCAAGAGGCATGGAGTCACCACACATACACTAGGAGTTGGGCAAAAGCAGGCCAGAGATGAGCAGCCCACATACTCGTTTATTTCAGTTAGTATGGCAGCTTATACAGCTGAGGCAGCCAATCCGTTCAAGGGGCAGTTTACTCCCTAACCAAGCATGGCCTGTTGCCAGACAGGCTCCGTTGCCAGGTGGGTTTTGAAGCCATTCCTGAGTAACTGATGCTCGCTTGCCAGTGGCCATCTTGGCCATTCTACCGCAAGTGAATAGACTGGAAGGCTGATGGTTTACAGCTTCATATACCCACCTCTGTTGGTCTGTATTTGCAAACAGTGCTTGAAGGAAGTAGCTAAAGAAACTATTTTTATAAGACTCCATGAGACATGGCATGTGACCCAGGGACAAAAAGAGAAACATTCTGCTCACTACTGGATCAAACACATAGTGTCTTTAAAGTCACTGACGACTCTTATGACCATATCTCAGGAGTGTTCCTAATACTACACTTTCAAGGAGCATCAGTATATAGTGCTTTTGGTTGGGTACTAATGTTGTCATGAAGGACACAATGACCAACAGCCATATTAAGGAGTAGGAAGGCAGTATATAAATGAAAGTGGCTATGCTAGTACAGGAGAACTTTGGCGGATGTAGACTCTAACTGGCAAACCTGCACCCAAGCACCTGTAAGACATTTCCTGAGACTTTAGAAACCACAGAAAGGATGAGATTGTAACACATAGAGTCAAAGAAGTCAGGGAGATTAGGCCCATTACTGTTAATATGATCTTTATCTGATGTGATGATAATGTTTGGGGAACTTGGCTACATTTAACGGACAATTCACTTGGCTTAATAAGATGTTACCAAAGGATGTTATCAGTCATTTCAACTATAATGTCATATAGCTCAATCATATTGCATTTCCAAAAATCAAATTATACTTGGGATCAAGTAGAAATGTAGAGTTATGAGTGCCAGAAGAAAAGTAGAAATATGATGTTTTGTTGCTATGGGTATCTGTTTTTCATTATTTTAGTGTAGGGCACTTTAAGGAGGGGCATGTTTGCATACAGCAATAAATTATAAAGATCTGCACAGCCTTAATGCAGTAAAATGATGTGTGACATCTGAGAGAAGAGACAATATATTAATAATTAAACTTTTACAATGCCAGCAGTGAGCTATGCACGTCCAGAAAAGTTTGGAGTTTATGCTTGGCAAGGGAGAATCCCATATGCAGTCTTCCTCATCTTAACTAAGCAAAATCTTCCTTGCCCTCCCCCACAGAGGCCAGTTTCTTCCCTGAATCCTGTGACCCCATCAAGGCTGAGGATGGACAATGTGACAGGTGGAATGGGAGGGAGACCGAGTCCTGGAACCTGAATCTCTGTCCTTCAGTCTTGATACCTCAGCTACGATTGGCGTTAAGCAGCCAATCCTAGCCTTGAGTTTCTCTCACGATATTTCGCTATAATTTAATCTATAGTCTATGTGCATGCTTTACATGAGAAACAGAATGCTAACTTCATAGAAATATGTGTTTCTAAATATGCTCCTTTCCATTATTAATTAATACTTGCTGTGTACATGCAAGATACATGCAAAGCACTGCATTATTGGTTTAAAAAGGCAATTTGGTTTCTACTGTGTTAATCCAAATGCTCCAATTAGTTTGGTGCTTTCATAATTATGTATAATTCAGTTTGCATTTATGCACGGAATGTTTATTTCCATAATTGTAACAAGCACTTAAATTAATTACACTATAACCTCTTGATTCCATGGGCCAACTGTTGAGTCTTTTTGTTAATATTTTAGAGTCATGCCTTTTTATTTCTGAATTTTTCCCCCTGTCTTTGATGTGTTGTTTCTTATCCTTGTTTGGAATCCTCCATGGAATAGTCTCAGAATAATCTTGCAGTTTTCTTTTATGACTGAAACTTTGCATTTTAACAGTTGTCTGGAGATAGTTTCTTCCTTGTGAAATATCAGTTTTAATAACAGGAAAAGAAAAATGCCATAAATCTGCACTAACCACATAAAGCCAAAGTCTCTGAGAGACTGATTAACATGGAGACTCTACACAGGTTTTTCAATAATTAGAGGATGTGCTTGCATGGAGCCACGACTGCTCCGGCCTTGAAGCCATTTCCCAGGGCAGCCAGCAATTATTACAGCCTGGAGTACATGTCTTATATTCTGTGCCTCTAGCTATTGAAGCTGTTTTCAGATAAAGGTCTCTTAATTTCACAAAAAGTTAACATCACCTTGGATGAGCAACACTTTTCTCCTAATACCTCCACTGCCTTGTCTGGAGAGGGCCCTTGGAGACAAGGCAATGAGGAATTCCTAATTTGTTGTTCATCCACCCATAAAAGGTTAAGAACATTCTGGTCTCTGATTACATGAACTGAGCAAAGGGCAGGTACAGCCTCCCACAGTGCCCTTGCTAACTGCCTGCCCTATCAGGCAATGCTGCTATATGACCTCTGCAGAGTACAGGAGTGAGTGGGCAGTTGTATTGCAGGTTCTTGGGTTTGATTTAGTTTTTTGTCTCAATGAATTACAGAAGAGGCTGCCACACTTTTTTTTTTTTTTTTTTTTTTTGCATAGTGCTTAGTAAACTATTAGTGTGTGGTAAATACTAGAATGTGACCTGTCATGATTTTAGAGAAAAGAACCCATGAGATAGTTCATCACCAGCAGTCATGGAGTTCTACTTCCTGATGCATAACTGCTTGTTTGGTCTGAATGTAACACTGTTGCATTATGAACAATGTGAGTGTCCATGTCCATGTAGCTCACTACCAGTACATGATGTCAATGAATGCTAATGACATTTTGACTACATGATAAGACCCACAGAAACATAAGGCTTCTGCCTCCAGACTTATCATCTCAATGGACAACACATAATAAAAATGCAAGAGGAAATTAATATTATCAGCTGCAGGTAACCGACACGGCAGTTGATTACCCATCACTGGTATTTCCTGTCCTGTCAATCCAGCCATTTAATTTGGCCAATGGAAAAGGGAGTCCAGAACTAAAATCTCTTTAAACTGGAGTGGGGTAGGGAAAAGGTCTTAATGAAGAAAGGGAATGGCAAGGAAAGTAGATGAAAAACAAAACAGAAGAGAGGTGAGAATGTCTAGCAAACCCAAATGTTGCCAATTCCTTGCAGGGCAGATGAACAACTTAGGATGATCAAATAATCATGACTTGGTCTAAAGTTAAGCTAGTTGAATTTCTTGGGTAAATATGACCACTCTATCTTGCTCCCTCACTTGAATGTGAAGGGAAGGGATTAAGAAGCATCCATTTTTGTCTCTGAGGAATTAAAATTATCCATCACAAAGTGCATTCAACTACTGACATTTTTCATATTTAAGGTTTTTAATTAACATGTAATACTTGTACATTTTATGGGGTACAGGAAATATTTCAAAACATATACATGGTATAATCTGATCAAACCGGACAGCTAAGCTATTTCCTTCTCTTTTATGTAGAGCCTCCCAACTCTTTTCTTCCTGTTCTTTATACTGTACATAAAACACTACTGTGAACTACAGCCCCCCTGTACACTATGTAATACTAAAACTCGTTACTTCTATCTGTGTTTTCATACACACTCCCTCTACTCCCTCCTCCCAATCCTTCTCAATCTCCAGTAATCACTCTTTTGAGCTCAGAACTTTTTTTTTTAATTTCTACACATGAGAGAGAACATGTGGTATATGTTTTTCTGTGTCTGGCTTATTTCACTTAACATAATGATCTCTAGTTCCAAATATCAAGATTTCATTCTTGTATCTGGCTGAGTAATTCATTGTGTATTTAACCCTGTGTGTACATTATTCCATCAATGGACATCTAGGTTGGCTACATATCTTGGCGACTGTGGATGCTGCAATGAATCTGGGAATGCAGATACCTATTTTAAATTCTGATTTCATTTCTTTTGGATCTTTACCCAGTAGCAGGATAGCTGGATCATATGATAGATCTACATGTACTTTTATGAGGGACCCCCATACTTTCCTCCATAATAAATGTACTAGTTTGCACTTGCATCAACATTGTATAAGGGTTCCCCTTTCTCCACATCTTCACCAGAATTTGCTATTGTCTTTTTTCTAATAGCCATTCTAACTGGAGTAAGAGGATAGCTCTTTGTTATTTTTATTTGTATTTCACTGATAATTAGTGATATATATATATATATATACATATTAACATTTTTCCATTTAATTGTTGGAAAATTTAATTTCTTCTTTTGAGAAATGTCTGCTTGGAACTCCTGCCCACTTCTTAACTACATTGTTTGGTTTATTTTATTGTTGAGGTTTTGAGTTTAATATTCTCGATATTATCTTTTGTGAAGCAAATATTTTCTCCCATTCCATTGGCTGTGGGTTCACTCTCGTGTTCTTTCCCCTTTTGCAGAGCTTCTTAGTTTGATATAACCTCATCTGTCCATTTTTACTTTTGATGCCTAGTATTTCAGGGTATTATCGAAATTTTAAAAAAGAAAACATTGCCTATGCCAACATTTTAAAGAGTTTATCCTATGTTTTCTTACAGTAGTTTCATGGTTTCAGGTCTTACATTGAAGTTTTTGATCCATTTTGAGTTGATTTTTGTAGAGTGAGAGACAGGAAATGATCAAGATCAATTTTCTCAGCATTGTTTATTGGAGATACTATCTGTTCTCCAGGGGAGGCTTTGGCCATGTTTTTCTTTTTTTTTTTTTTCTTTTTTTTTATTTTATGACAGCAGAGTGGACAGTGAGAGAGAGAGACAGAGAGAAAGGTCTTCCTTTTGCCATTGGTTCACCCTCCAATGGCCGCTGTGGTCAGCGTGCTGCAGCCAGCACACCGCGCTGATCTGAAGGCAGGAGCCAGGTACTTATCCTGGTCTCCCATGGGGTGCAGGGCCCAAGCACTTGGGCCATCCTCCACTGCACTCCCTGGCCACAGCAGAGAGCTGGCCTGGAAGAGGGGCAACAGGGACAGAATCCGGCACTCCGACCGGGACTAGAACCCAGTGTGCTGGCGCCGCAAGGCGGAGGATTAGCCTGGTGAGCCGCGGCACTGGCCGCCATGTTTTTCAAGATTCAATTGGCTGTAGATATCGGGATTAATTCCTGGGCTGTCTATTCTATTCCATTGGTCTATTTATCTGTTTTTACGGCAGTAACATGCTATTTTGCTTATAATATCTCTGTATTATATCCTAAAATGGGATATTGTTATCCCTTCAGCTTTATTCTTTTCATTCGAGATTGCTTTAGTTATGTTGGATCTTTTGTGCTTCCATATGGATTTCTTTTGACAGGCAGAGGACAGTGAGAGAGAGAGACGGAGAGAAAGGTCTTCCTTTTCCGTTGGTTCACCCCCCAAATGGCTGCTGTGGCCGGCGCACCGTGCTGATCCGAAGCCAGGAGCCAGGTGCTTCCCCCAGTCTCCCATGCGGGTGCAGGGACCCAAGCACTTGGGCCATCCTCCACTGCACTTCCGGGCCACAGCAGAGAGCTGGACTAGAGGAGGAGCAACTGGGACAGAATCCGGTGCCCCAACCGGGATTAGAACCCTGGGTGCCAGCGCCAGAGGCAGAGGATTAGCCTATTGAGCCACAGGCACCGGCCATTCATATGGATTTTGAGATTGTTTTTTCTTGCTCTACAAATGGGACGTCATTGGTATTTTGATGTGCATTGTACTGAAGCTGTAAATTCCTTTCAGTGGTATGGACATTTTAGTAACATGAATTCTTTCACTCCATCATCTGCTGCCTCCCAGGGTGTGCACCAGTAGATCACTGGGATCAGAAGTAGAACCGGGCCAGCGCCGTGGCTCAATAGGCTAATCCTCCGCCTTGCGGCGCAGGCACACCGGGTTCTAGTCCTGTTCGGGGCGCCGGATTCCGGATTCTGGGCATCCCAACTGGCTCAAGTACTTGGGTTGCCACCACCCATAAAGGAGACCTGGATTGAATACTCAGGTCTTGAGTATTGCCAAGCCTGGCCAAACTATTATAGCATTTTGCAAACTCTGTGGATTGGGTTCTCAGCTCCTAGCTTCTGTCTGTCTCTATCTTTCAGACTCTCAAATAACATAAATAAATAAACAAATAAATAGGAAAATCTAAAACCAAGTTTTGATAGGATCAAGCTGATCCACTAGGAAATTAGCTACCTGTCAGAAATAAAAAAAAAAAAAAACTTGGTCCTTGGGGCCAGTGTTGTGGTACACTAGGTTAATCCTCCCTCTGTGGCACCGGCATCCCATATGGGCACCGGGTTCTAATCCCGGTTGCTCCTCTTCCAGTCCAGCTCTCTGCTGTGGCCTGGGATAGCAGTGGAAGATGGCCCAAGTTCTTGGGCCCTTGCACCCGCACGGGAGACCAGGAAGAAACTCCTGGCTCCTGGCTTCAGATCAGTGCAGTGCGCCGGCCGCAGCGGCCATTTGGGGAGTGAACTAACGGAAGGAAGACTTTTCTCTCTGTCTCTCTCTCTCTCACTGTCTGTAAACTCTACCTGTCAAATAAATTTTTAAAAAAATTTGGTTCTCTTTAAAGGAAGAGAGTAAAATCCAGATTTTAAACAAGATATCATTCACAATGTTTAGCAGATAACAAAACATTATTAACTGTGGAATTGAAAAAAATGTGACATAAAACTAGGAAAGGGAAAACAAATCCAGAGATAACAAATGTATTGAAATTAGAAGAAAAGATATTTAAAAACAGCTATTATAAATATATTCAAAATTTAAACAAGAAATGAATATCACAAATGGACAGATGAAACACCACAGCAGAAAAATAGAAACTACAAAAAGATGAATGGAAATGCTAGAATTGAAAAATACAAGACAGGACAAATTCAATGTATGAATTTTTTTTAGGATTTGTTTTATTGATTTGAAAGGGTTGGCTGGCACCGCGGCTCACTAGGTTAATCCTCTGCCTTGAGGTGCCGGCACACCGGGTTCTTGTCCTGGTCGGGGCGCCGGATTCTGTCCCGGTTGCCCCTCTTCCAGGCCAGCTCTCTGCTGTGGCCAGGGAGTGCAGTGGAGGATGGTCCAAGTGCTTGGGCCCTGCACCCCATGGGAGACCAGGAGAAGCACCTGGCTCCTGCCATCAGATCAGCGCAGTGCGCCGTCCGCAGCGCGCCGGCCATTGGAGGGTGAACCAATGGCAAAGAAAGACCTTTCTCTCTGTCTCTCTCTCTCTCACTGTCCACTCTGCCTGTCAAAAAAAAAGGGGGGGGTTACAGAGAGAGGCAGAGACAGAGAGAGAGGTCTTCCATCCACTGATTCATTCCTCAAATGGCCACAATGGTCTGAGCTAAGCCAATCCACAGCCAGGAACCAGGAGCTTCTTCTGGGTCCTCCAAGTGGGTGCAGGGGCCCCAGGACTTTGGCCATCCTCTACTGCTTTCCCAGGTGCATTAGCAGAGAGCTGGACTGGAAATGTCCTGGCACCCAAATGGGATGCCGGCACTGCAAGCCGGGTTTTTAGCCTGCTGCGCCACAGCGCCAGCCCTTCTATGTATGAATTTAACAGGAGGACACTGCAGGGAGAAGATCAGTGAGCTTGAAAATGTTTAAAAAGATTTTTTAATTAAAGCACAGAGAGAACAAAGGCCAGAAACAATAAAATCAAACAAGCTCTAAGTGATCTGTGAGAATATTAAGAGATGAAGTATTTGGAATCCAAAAAAAAAAAAAAAAAGAGATCAAAGAAAGAAGTTGGGATACATATAAGAAATGACGGTTAGGAAGTTTCCCAATCTGATAAACCATAATAATCCACAGATCCAACAAACTCAAGCAAGGTGAACACAGAGAAAGTTGAACCTGGGCACATCATGGTCAAGATGCTGAAAACTGGGGTACAGGGCCTGGACTTAGAAACTGAGCTGCCAATTGGGATGTCCCCATCCCAGATCAGTGTGTCTGGGTTTGATATCCAAGTTTATTCAGCTCCTTACTCCATCTTTCTCCTAATGTGCACCCTGGGAAGCAGCAGTGATGACTCAAGTGCTGGGTTCCTGACACCCAGGGGAGACACGGATTGGGTTCCATCTCCAGGCTTCAGCCCGGCACACAGCCTTTGCCACTATAGGCATCTGGGGAGTTGGGAAGTGAACCAAGTGGGATCTCTTTCTCCCTCCTTCCCTCCCTCTTTTCCTCTCTCTCTTTCCAGTCCTCCATCCAAAATAAAAAAAAAAATGTCAAAGATAATAAGCCATTCTTTAAAGTATGAAGAAAAGAAGAAATAATAAGATGTCTCCTAGGGTGGATGCCTGACTTAGAGGTGGGAGACTGACCACTCTTCTGCCCAGTGCCACTCACAGAAAGCCCACCCTTTGTGCCTGTGTCCCGGCTGTGTCCAGCTCCTCCTCCCCACACATCATGACATACATGGACAATGACTGCCAAATTCTCATTGGAGTATTTCTGGAAGCCAGAAAATAATGTGATGATACCATTGAAATGCTGCAAGAAAATATTGGCCAGATTAGAATTCTAAATCCTGAAAAAAAGTTACTTAAAAATGAGAGGAAGAGGCTGGCGCTGTGGCATAGCTGGTAAAGCCGCCACTGCAGTGCCGGCATCCCATGTGGACGCCGTTTCAAGACCCGGCTGCTCCAGTTCCCATCCAGCTCTCTGCTATGGCCTGGAAAAGCAGTAGAAGATGGCCCAAGGCCTTGGGCCCCTGCACCCATGTGGGAGACTGGGAAGAAACTCCTGGCTCCTGGCTTCGGATCGGCACAACTCTGGATGTTGCAGCCATTTGCAGAATGAACCAGTGGATGGAAGATGTCTCTCTCTCTGCCTCTCCTTCTCTCTGTGTAACTCTTTCAAATAAATAAATAAATCTTAAGTTCCTGGCTCCATATTTCAGACTTGCTCAGCTATGTGGCCAATTGGGGAGTGTACAAGCAGATACAAGATCTCTCTCTCTCTCTCTCCTTCTCTCTCTGGACTTCTTCCTTTCAAATAAATAAATTCATCTTTAAAAAACTAAAAGAGTACCAAAAATGTAATGTATAAAAGTGAAATTGACATTTTGAGATTCGATGATTGTTCATAGTCCTGTCTCTGTTGTTGAGGAAGAGTGTTTTTTTTTTTCTTATTATTTGTTTAACTGTTTACTAAGTGCAGGGTCAATCTCATGAGTATAAAGTAAACTGAAAGATCACTGTAAAAATTAAGAGAGGGAATAAGAGAGGAAGGAAGAAGACAGGTGTTAGCATGGGTAGGAGGGTGGGTAGGGTGGGAAGTATCACAATGCTGCTAAATCTGTATATATGAAAAACATGAAATTTGTTTACCTTAGATAAAATTAAAAAAATGTAAAAAGCAAATAAAAAAGATTTAATCACTCCTCTGTCACTGATACAACATGCCATTAAAAATTCAGTAGTTATATAGAATATTTGAATAATGTTGTCAAGCAATGAATATAATTATCAGATGTCGAACACTAAACAAAAATATTACAGAATATATGGAGAATCTTTATAAAGTTATGGAAAATGTGCATCATGAAAAAACTAGACATACATTTTAAAAAAAATTTTTGCACCAAAATCTATCATAACATGTCTGGACAGGATCAAGTTTGAGGCACTAAGAAGGATAGGACATCAATTTGAAAAGAGCTCCTATCACGGCAATGTGAATTCTGCTAAAATTGAGGCAAGCACAAAAACTAAATACATAGGGAAGCTTGGGTGGATGAGTGGTTGAAATCATTGATTCTTTATGAAAATTTTAGATTTATATGAGAAACACAAAGGGTCAAAATGTGAAGATAATTTGGAGGACTTACTCTACCTGAGTTCTATATTTGATATAAAGGTATGGGGATAGTGACAATACATCAGTTGAAAGATAAGCATATAGATCAATGAAGCAGAATATATTGGTCAAAGACCAACCCATTTCATGTACTTCTTATATACAGATTTAAGAACATAGTGATATTTCTCTCCCTCTCGCCTGTTGCTCCAACCCTTCTTCCCTTCTTCCTTCTCCCTCTCCCATTCTCACTCTTAATTTTTACAGAGGTCTATTTTCAGTTTACTTAATGATCATATGGTTAACCCGACACTAAATAAAAGAGTTCAACAAATGGAATGAAGAAAAAAAAAAAAAACACTATTCTTCAATGGAATAAAAAAAAAAGACCCATAACTTGGGTCAATCAATTTTTAACACTGAGACCACAGCAATTTCATGGGAGAAATGAAGTCATTCTTTTTTTTTATTATTATTAGACAGACAGACAGTGAAGGAGAGAGACAGAGAGAAAGGTCTTCCTTCTGTTGGTTCACTCCCCAAATGGCCGCTACAACCGGAGCTATGCCGATCCGAAGCCAGGAGCCAGGTGCTTCTTTCTGGTCTCCCACGTGGTGCAGGTGCCCAAACACTTGGGCCATCCTCCACTGCCTTTCTGGGCCTCAGCAGAGAGCTGGACTGGAAGAGGAGCAACCAAGACTAGAACCCGGCGCCCATATGGGATGCCGGCACCGCAGGTGGAGGATTAACCAAGTGAGCCACAGCATCAGCCCTGAAATGAAGTCTTTCTAAGAAATAATGCTGGCACAACTAGACTCTGCTTAGAAAAATGTGTATTTGACTTTTCTTATTTCACCCCAAACTCAAAAATTAATTCAACCTGTATGATATAGCTAAATGTAAATGCTAAGGACAAAAAAGCTTCTAGAATTCTTAGACATTTATTTTAATGATTCTGAAGTAAAGATTTCTTAGCAAGCAGTAGCCACAAAAGAAAATCATCAATAAACTTTGTGGGGAGCAACTGGGACTAGACTGTTACTTGAATTAAGACTTATTCTATGCATCTGCTCTCCCACAATATGGCGCTGGGAGAGGAGGAAACAGCTTCTACACAGCTGCCTCCAGTTCAACCAATAAACAGCAGGACCTGCTCCTGATTGGAGGAGAGCAGCGTGCTCGGCGTGTGGGTAGCAGAGTTGGGATTGGTGGAAGAGGACTATAAAGGAGGAGAGAGACAACATGCACCAGGAACATCTATCTGAAGGAACACCTGTGCAGCCCCCGAGAGAGCCGGCCGGCGGTGTGCCGCTCCCCCGCGGAAGTGGGGAAAGTGGCAGGGGGAACCCCCTTCCACGGAGGTGGAAGGGTCGGTAGCCAACCCGGGAAGAACCAGCAGCAAACCCGGGGAGGGCCGAGCAGACAAAAGAACAGCGCAGGGTCCTGTGTCGTTCCTCCGCGAAGAGGGCGAGTGACAAAACTTGAGTGTATCAAAATTTAAAACATTTGTTTAGGAAAATTCATTTAAAAAGGACAAGTCAGGGCTGGCACTGTGGCATAGTAGGTTATGCCTCCTCTTGCACAGTGGGCATCCCATATGGGTGCCAGTTCGAGTCCCAGCTACTCCACTTCCAATCCAGCTCCCTGCTTATGGCCTGGGAAAGCAGTGGAAGACGGCTCAGGTGCTTGGGCGCCTGCACCCATGAGGGAGACTCAGAAGAAGCTCCTGGCTCCTGGCTTTGGATCAGCCCAGCTCTGGCTGTTTTGGCCATTTGGGGTGTGAACTAGTGGATGGAAGCTCTCTCTCTCTCTCTGTCTCCTCTCTCTAAGTTTGCCTTTCAAAGAAATTTTAAAAAAGGACAAGTCAAAGAATGGAAGAAAACATTAACTATATTTGAAAAGGGATTTGCAAACAGAAAGTGAAGCAACTCCCTCCCCCCCAATTATCTGTTTAAAATGAAGAGCCTGCTTTAAAATGACTAAAAATATTAAACAGATATTTCACAAATATAGATTTACAAATTGATAAACACATGAAAAAAGTGCTCAACATCATTAGCCATCCAGGAAATGCAAATTAAAACTACAATGCAAGATGAACCGACCCTCACTAAAATGGATACAAAAACTTCAGTAGTAGCCAACAGCTCTAAATATTCAAAAGTATATGGAACAACTGGAAGTCTTATACATTACTGAGAAAAGTATAAAATTGTACAATCACTTTACAAACTTTTCAGCTATGTCACATAAAAGTAGTCTCCTATCCGATGACTCATCAACTCCAATCCTAGGCATCTTGTTTACTAAAGAGAAATGAAGACATCTGTCCACAGAAGATTTGTACAAAACTCTTGGTAGCAGCTTTATTCATATTAACTCCAACTAGAAACAATTCAAATATTCATCAATCAGAGAGAAACTATAGGATATTCATATAATGAAAAAAAAATCAGGAATAAAAAAAGAACACACTACCGAAAACTCAACACAGATGAATCTTTAAAATATGCTGAGTGACTGATGCCAGGCATAGAGGAACAGTGATCGGGTGATTTCCATGTACATGAAGTTATAGGCTGAGAAAAACCAACGTATGTGACAGAAATCAAAACACAGTTGTTTTTGCAAGGGGTAAGTACTGACTGATTATGATCATGAATGACTGACAAAAAGGAAATTTTATGGGGTGGCATTGCGGTGTAGCAGATAAAAGTCACACTTGTGATGCCGGCTTCCTATATGAGCACTGCTTTGTGCCCCGGCTGTTCCACTTCTGATCCAGCTGCCCTAATGGTCTGGGAAAGCCAGTGGAGGATGGTCCAAGTGCCTGGGCCCCTGCACCCACATGGGAGAACAAGAACAAGTTCCTGGTTCCTGGCTTCCGCCTGGCCTGGCACAGGCCATTGTGACCATCTGGGGTGTGAACCAGTGGATGGTGGGCTTTCTCAATCTCTCTCTCTCTCTCTCTCTCTCTCTCTCTGTTTCTCCCTTTCTGTAACTCTGACTTTCAAGTAAATAAATACATCTTTTTAAAAAAAGGAAATTTAGTATATATCATTAAGGATGTAAAATGCCCTGGTATAAGCATTTGTCAAAATTCACTGACAGGTGTGTATCTGTGCATTTTAGCAAATAAAAATTTACCTCAGTAAGGTGAATGATTTATTAAAACTAATAATGATTTCTTCAGCCAGTAAAATAGAAAAAATATTTTTCATTAGCTTGATCAAGCAAGAATTTTGAAGTTTTTGCATAAATTCAGTTTTACAACCTATTTTTCCACTGCTAATAGTGAGTGTTTTAGATAACCTACCTAAACTACTACTGAGCTTTATTTGGCCTTCTAACTGCAATCTACAAATGCAGTGTGGCTCTTATTGTGATTTCATGATCATCAGTGCGGGACTTCAAATGCTTGTGCTTCTGGCTTAACATAGTTCTTCCAACCCTCTCTCAATTGGCTCCTACATAACTGATTTATGCTTAGGAGAAGTATGAACTTATTTCCCAGTTTTAAAGATCACTATTGAGTCTGTTTAAAACTAATTAAATTTTTTTAA